>NC_090436.1:178694219-179004398 GCF_031143425.1 Pleurodeles waltl | reverse complement strand
TACAACGGTACTCCACAACACTAAACACCGTACTGGTCAACCCTATCCACCCCACTCCTCATTATAAATTCTGAACTCATGCATAAGTACAGCAGTACCAAAAACAAACCTTTAAAAACAATTGATACCATACTAAACAGCATATGATTTAAAATCAAACATATTTATATACAAAAAATGAAATTCAATGAAAAGAAAAGCAAAAGTTGAGGATAAGTTATATTTAAGGGCAATTATCTGTACAGAAAACCAACTTAAACTACACAAACCTTATAGTTCCTAAATTTATAGCTATAATCTAAAGATCCCTAGAGACCATGAAAGAACTATTGCCGCTCAGCATTTCTATTGCCAGAGATGCAGTCTTCTAATGGGGCATGACTTCCATCAGTGAGAAATCTCCAAAATATGGCAGCCACGCAGAAACTGTTTACTCACACTCCTCAGGGCAGTATAACTGTTAAACACTGCACCAAAGTTTATTAAGTGCTATGCACTGAAAGATTTCCTTCATCCAGATATTCTGATTTTCCTGTGCAAATATCCAGATGCATGAAATGGTCACCTGCAGTGGACCATGAGCTTAACCTTCCAAGTCCAGTCAGATGATGCACAACTGAGCATGCACCACGATTACAGTCATAGCATCCAAAAATGATTAAGCTCTTCGGCTACTCTTCATGGTCTACATTACTGAAGATGTGGCAGACATTTCAATTAAATTCTGTTCATTGTGCTGGGGAACAGGTACACTCTTGAGGGAAGCCCTAGAAGAGAGCACAGACTGAGCTCAAGAAGACTGTGGCTTCGAGTAATCTGCTATACATCTCGAGCATTCAAAATCATGTCCACCCAGTGGGTTCTTACCTTGCTTATAATTTGAAAAAGACTTGGCACTGGAGTGACGGCAGAGTATAGCAGAGTACACACCACAGTGATTGATGGAATACATGAATTAATGTCAGCCACTGGTGATATCCCAGGCAATGGACGGAAGGAAAAGTACAGAACAGTAAACATCAGGGTGATGGATGGAATACTGTAATTCATGGAAAGCACTGGTGATATTCTCAGGGGCCCAGTTCAGTTCATTAATTTGGACCAGCAGCAAGAGTGATTTGCATATGGCTGGTCTCTGTCTGAAGAGGCACAGCAGGAGAAAAACAATGGAGTGAAATGCAGTCTAAAGCTCTTAACTAGTTAGTGTTTAGCAGGAATTTCACCCATCACATTTTTGTTTTCTTCAGTATATGGAATAGTTTCAGGTAAGCAAAAATGTGTTCATCTGATAACTTTGAAGAAAAACTCTCCAGCACAAAATACTGCATTTGAACTGAAGTCAACAGCTTGAAGCCTCCCATGCAAAAGCACTTGCTGTTTCGGAAACCCTTACAATATATCATTCTCATGTTTTTATAATATGGACAGAAGATCATACAAGATTGCAAATCTGCAGTGATTTAGGAGCCTTCCCAAAAAAGGGATTGTGGTACTGACCTAGCCTACCAGGTACTGCATACACTAGATATTAACCTTGCCTGTTTCAATACTGTTAGGACAAACTACTTTGGATAGATCATTTAGCTCTTCTGAATTTCCATAGCCTCAGCCCCAGTGATCCTTGACCCATGAAACGTACGCCCACCACTTGCTGACCTTGGCCTAAATTACCCCCAATTGCTCTTAAACATGTAATGAACAATTTACTTACCTTTGGTAATGCCTTATCTGGTAGAGACTATCTAGTTACAGATTCCTTACCTTTGAATTGCCCCCAGGCATCAGACTGGATCGGAGATTTTCGTGAGCAGTGCCCCTGTGTGCTGTTAGGTGACTTCAATCGGCTCCGTGTCCGTAGCTGGAATCAATTGCGCTGGATATGACTTTGCGGTTCCCAAATAGGTGCCACCCTGCCGCCAGTTTCTTTTCATCACTTTACACTTCAGAAGCAAAGAGCCATAAAGAAACTGACTATAGGTGCATCAAAAATAAAGCCCTGAAAGGGAAGTCCCTGCCCCTAGAAATCAGTTTGCAGAGTGGGGAGGATGGGTAGGTAGGTAAGGAATCTACAACTAGATATTGTCTCTACCAGATAAGGAGTTACAAAAACGTGTTCATCTGCTAGAGACATCTAGTTGCAGATTCTTTACCTTGGAATAGAAACCCAAGCAATACCATCACCGAAGGTGCGTCTGCGAACCAAGTTAATACTAAGAAGGCTGCAGGATCAAACAGGCAAAGTGCCTGGCTCTACGGACCTAACTGTCTAGGCAGTGATGTTAGGAAACGTGTACAGAGATGCCCATGTTGCCGCCTGACAGATGTCAAGGACTGGAACTCCACGTGCTAACGTAGTGGTTGCAGGGTTAGCTCTGGTAGAATTAGCACGCCAACCCTCAGAGGTTGATTCTAGCCCAGTGAGTAGAAGATATTAATACAGAAAACGACCCATCTGGAGATGGTCCACTTCTACACTGCCCGACCATTCTTCGCACCCACATAACCTACGAAGAGTTGATCATCCACCCGAACTCTTTTGTACGACCAAGGTAGAAAGCCAACTTTTTTTTTGGGTCCAGGCAGTGGAGTCTTTCCTCTTCCTTCGAAGGATGTGGGGTGGGTGCATAAAAAGTAGACAAGGTGAAGGATTGGCCTACGTGAAAGGGCATAACCACTTTTGGCAGAAAGGAAGCCCTAGCACAAAGCACCACTTTGTCAGGACAGATGGAAAGGTAGGGCGGCTTCAATGGCAATGCCTGCAGCTCACTCACCCTGCAGGCAGATGTAATGGGCACAAGAAAGCCTGTTTTCAAAGTGAGAAGTCTGAGAGGACAATTGTGGAGAGGCTTGAAAGGAGAGCGTATCAGAAAAGTCAACACCAAATTCAAAACCCATTGGGGAACAATGAATGGGGATGAAGTAAAAATATGTGCAAGATCTTTGAGGAACCTAGGTGTAATAGGGGACTTGAACAAAGAAGGGTGATCAGGCAACCGCAAGAAGGCAGAAATAGCAGACAGACAACCATCAAGAGTGCCCACAGCCGAGCCCTGGTGGGCCAGGGAAAGGATAAACAATAGAACCTCAGAGAGGGGCAGAAGGGGGTGGGTGGGTGGGTAGTGCAACAGACTTGTCTGTGCACCATGCCACAAATTTCTTCCAATGATAAATATAACATTTTGGTTGAGGGACGCCTGGCTGCAAAGATCATGTTACAGACTTTGGGAAGAAGACCAAAGGCTGTCAACTGTCGCCGCTCAATCTCCACGCAAGATGGCGGAGAGTGAACAGGTTAGGTTGCAGAACCCTCCCCTGCTGCTGAAACAGAAGATCCTCGTGAAGGGGCAGTCTAATCGAAGGATCAAAGGACATGCTTAGCAGCTTGGGATACCAGACTCTCCGTGCCCAGTCCAAAGCCACAAGGATTATTTGGGCCTGGTCATTCTTGATCTAAAGAAGGCCTGAGTTCCACTCTGGACAAAAAGTATTTCTGAGCAATTGCCACCTAGGAAACTGCAAAGCACATAACCACTGACATTGCGTGTTCTCTGTGGAAGCAAACCGATCTAACCAGGGCTCTCCTCACTGTTGAAAGAGACCTTGCTCTACCTCCAGATGAAAACTTCATTTGCGATCCGGTAGACCTTTATGGCTGAGCTTGTCTGCTCTGGCATTCAGAGATCCTGCCAGATATTCAACCATCAGGGATATGCCTGGATGTTCCTGGATGTTTTGACTAACGGTCCACAATCCCATCCCGACCTGCTTGTTGCAGTACCACTTGGCAATGGTGTTGACTGTTAACACTTGCGCCATCTTTTCCATGAAAAAGGGAAGAAATGCTTATAATGCAAGCCGGATTGCGTGGAGCTCCAACAAGTTGATGTGGGGTCCGGATTCCACCGGAAACTAAATGCCTCTGATCTCCACCTCTCCCAGATGGCTGCCCCACCCCAGGTGTGATGCATCTGTCACTGTCAGATCTGGCTGAGGAAGGGAGAGGGATATGCTGCTGATCAAATTGCAATTCATTAACCACCACTGCAGACATGTTGCAATTCCGTCTGAGATCTGGACCTTGTCATAGAGATTCCCCTGTTGCTGCGCCCACTGGAACTTCAGGTACCACTGCAGAGCACGCATATGCCATCTGGCATGTGTCTCCAGCAGGATGCAGGAGGTCATGAGGACCATCAGCCTTGGAGTCATTCTCACCAAAATCTAAGGTATAGGCTGAAACATAGGTATCAAAGCATGAATATCCAGGACTCGCCCTACGGGAGGATAAGCCCAAAACTGCACTGTGTCTAGAACAGCTCCGATGAAAGGGAGCATCTGAGAGAGGAATCAGGTGTGACTGGCACATTTATAGTGCACCCCAGTGAAGGCAGGAGGTCAACTGCAGTCTGGAGGTGGAAGACGGCAGCCTGGGGCGAACCCGTCTTCAACAGTCAGTCGTCGAGATAAGGGAAGATCAAAATCCCCTGATCTGTGCAGATGAGCTGCAACCACCACCATCAACTTAGTGAACACCGAGGGGTACTAGTAAGGCCAAAGGGGAGCACGGTGAACTGAAACTACAAAGTACTTGTTGCCTACCATGAACTGCAAGTAATGTCTGTGGGCACGCAGGACTGTAATATGGAAAAAAGCGTCCTCCAAGTCCAATGCTACCATCCAGTCTCCTGGGTCCAGGGCAGATAGAACCCAAATCAGAATGAGCCTCTTGAAATTCTCCTTCATGAGGAAGATATTGAGGGACTGAAGGTCTAGGATAGGATGGAGGCCCTTGTCCTTTTTGGGTACCCGAAAGTAGCATGAATAGCAACCACAACCTACTTCTGGCATGGGAACCCTCTCTATGGCTCACTTGGCCAAAAGAACAGTGAATTTTTCGTAGGATGGTGGCATGGATGTAGGGGTAGTCTCGAACAGGAAGGAGTACCCTCTTCGGAATATCAGCAAAACCCACCTGTCTGATATGATGGACTGCCAGCAGAGCAGGTGATGGCGGATCCTGCCTCTGACTGGTGGGGAATCGTCAGACTAGGCAGGTTTGGCGGCAGCTGCGGTGGGGAGCGCTTGGGGGGGTGGGGAGGAGAAGCATGTGGCCGACTGGCCAGACCACTGGCTTCCTGATTCACGAGGACGGTGGATCCCACGTCTGCAGCCACGCAGAGGCTGGCTGGCATGCGCAGCACAGTGGCTGGATGGGAATGGATGTGGCTGGGCGCCCCTTCCGCAGCCACATAATGGGCAAAAAGCAGACTGAGGGGGATGAGGGGCCACCGTGAGGCCCAAGGACCTGGGCGCAGCACGAGAATCCTTGAAGCATTCAAGCACCAAGTCTGTTTTCTCTCCGAAGAGACAGGTGCCATCAAAGGGCATGTTCATAAGATTAGCTTTGACATCCCCTGAAAAGCCAGATATACTCAACATGGTGTGGCACATCAAAGCACTTTTGAAGCAACCGCTCTGCCAGGGAGTCTGTTGTCTTCAGTCCACATCGGATTGTGAACTTTGCTGAGTCTCTCCCATCAGAAACTGCTTGGGAAAGTACAGCCTGGGCCTCCTCTGGGACCTGTAGCAGCAGAGTTCACTGACTGCAATGCCAGGCTGGCGGAAGAAAACTTCTTCCCAAGTGTATCCAGCCTCTTGGATTACCTATCCATAGGGGCGGAAGAAAACATACCCTCGGAGGTGAAGGCTTGGATGACCAAGCTCTCAGGGATGGGGTGTTTGGTCAGGAAACCTAGGTCACCCAGTGCAGGGCGATCGCCGTAGGCAATTGTCCTGTTAAGAGGAGCCCTTGTGCTGGGTTTGGACTAGGTACCCAGAAGGACATCTGTAGGGCTTCATTAAAATGGAGCAGGGTTCCGAGGAGGAAGCCGCAGGCTGAAGCACCTCTGTCAGAAGGTTGGTACTGACCACCACCAAAGTCAGCTCGAGGTCCAGGGGGGCAGGGCGCTGCAACCAACCCGGAGACCTTCCTCTTGACTGAGATTGGGACCTAAGCGGAGCTGAGCTCTGGGCCTCCATGAGCTTTAGGGACCGCTCCCTCAAAGCCTTCGGATTCGTGGCCATGGCACTCTTAGCATGACTTTGGCCGTGGTCGAGCTCCAGACACCAAAGGCACACGAGGTGCGGATAAGTCGCCTGATGACCGGACCCACAGGGCTTGAACCCGGTCCTATATGAAGACATCCCTTGACGCACAAGGAGTAGAAGCACTCAAAAAAGCTGCAAGGCATCAACGGCTGAGTTTGTGTGCCATGGCGTCCAGAGGTCCTGCCAGGTGTTGTATGACCAAGAATATGACCTGATGTTCCAATCATGTCCAGAGGTGCAGGGCCTCCAGGCACAGGGTCCAAGACCCCACCCTGCTTGTTGCATTACCACAGGATGGTGGTGTTGTACATCAACACCTGAACAAGCCTTTTCTTGAGGGATGAAAGGATGACTTTCAATGTCAAGCAAATTGCTCTCAACTCCAAAAGGTTGATGGAGCTCAGAGTCTGCCAAAGACCAGAGTCCCTTCACCTCTCCCATATGGCTCCAACAGAAATGGCGCATCTCTCACCACTGTGAGATCTTGGTGGAGAAGGGAGAGAGGTCTGCTGCTGGCCCACTTGTGGTTCCTCAGTGACCACAACAGGTCTTTTGAAGTTCCCACCAATGTGGGACCAAGTCAGAGAGATTCCCCTGATGCTGTGGCCACTGGGCCTTCAGGTCCCACTGCAAGGCCTGTATATTTCAGCAAGCATGGGATGCAGGAAGCCAGGAGGGCAGGAGACCCAGCAGCCTCAGACTAGGCATCACTGAAATTCAGAATGGAGCTGAGGCATCAGAATCATAGCCTGAATATCCTTGACCTGCTGCTCTGGAATCCAGAAGGGCTGTGATGAAAGGGTGTGTTTGAGAGGGAGTCAGGTGTGACTTCAGCACGCTTCTAGTGGACCTCAGCAAATTCAGGAGGTCCACCGTAGTCTGGATGTGGGCGACTGCCACCTAGGGAGACCATGCCTTCAAAATCCAGTTGTCAAGGTAGGGGATGACTGGGCCCCCTCTAACATCCACAGGTGGACTGTAACCACCACCATCACTTTTATGAAACCCAAAGGGTGCTGGTAAGGCCAAAGGGGAGCACGGCTAACTGTAAGCGCTTGTGGCCTACTGTGAACCACAGGTAATACCTGTGGGCCGGCAGGACAGGTATATGATTCAGCAAATATAGCTCTACCATCCAGTCTCCAGGGTAGACAGGACACAAGCCAATGTGACCATTTTAAAATTCTCCTTTTTCAGGAAGTAGTTGAGAGGGCACAGATCTAGAGTAGGGCGGAGGACTCTTTCCTTCTTTGGAACCAGAAAGTAGCTGAAATAGAAACCACAAACTACTTCTGCTATCAGCAACCTCTCGATGGCCCCTTCCAAAACAGGGTGCACTTCCTGGTGCACAGGGAGAAATGGTCCTCCATCAGCCAATCTAAAAACAGTGACATGGGTGGCTGGGTCTCTAAGATTTGAAGGGCGTAACCCCACTGAACAATTTGGAGCACAACTTGTCCAAAATTATGGACTGCCAGACGGCAGGTGGGGGCTGATCCTGCTGCCAAACAGTTGCAGTGACACTGCAAGGGCATGTTAAAGAGTTCTGGAGGCTGCAGCTTCTGGTGAGGGGTTGTGGACTGGTGGGCAGATCTCTGGCTTTAGGTCCCACAAGGCTTGAGGGAGCTGTGGCCAATAAAGGACTGGAGAGCCTGCTGACCATGGTGGCTGGGTTGAGATGGACTCAGATGGACTCAGCTGGTGGCCCCTATTGTAGCCATGGAAGAAATGGAAGGCCAAGGGAGGCTGGTGTTGGGCCATGGTGAGTCTTAACGATTGAGGGGTAGCACTACTGTCCTCGAAGTGCTCAAGTACTGAATCTGCCTTGTGGCCTAACAGGCAAGTGCTATTGAAGGGCATGTCCATAAGGGATGCCAGATGTGGCAGCGAAGTGCCACCAAAGAAGCTATCGCTCCACCCAGTGAGTCAGTTGTGTTCAGTCTGCAATGCATCCCTGCCATTGGTAACAGACTGAGTCATGATGTCTCTGGCCTCCTCAGAGTCCATGGGCAGCACTTAACCTAGTCTTAAACCGTGTGAAACCAAGAGGCAGGCAGTGTTCACGGACCACAGTGAAAGGCTGCTGGAAGAGAAAATACTTTTACCCAGAGTGTCCAGCCTCTTAGATTCCCTATCTGGTGGAGTGGTAAGGAACACGCCAGGGTTAACTTTGGACATTGAGGCCTGCGCAACCAGTGCTGGGAGAGTAAATCTGGATTCCCAGGAGTGGGGTGGTAGTGGTGAGCGATCATCTTGTGCATAGGATATCTTGAGTAGGGCTTGGCCAGCCCCGAGCATATCATCAGTGAGGGCTTGACTGAAGGGGAGATACCCCGGGTTGAGGCACCTCCAACAAGGCATTGACCTTGAACTTTCACTAAGAGCAGCATAAGGTTCAGTACCTCAGCTGCCCTCTGCACAATCATGGCAAAATAAGCCCATTCCTCCATAGCTCACTAGAAGGAGAGACCAGATCAGTATTTGGTGAGGTGTCCTCATACCAGTTATCTCAACCAAGGGTTCGGCAAGGGGTTAAGGATAACCATGGGGATCCTCAGATCCACCCCAAGCATATACCTATCAGAAAATGAAAGCACAGTCTCTGACCTGAAGAGTCTTGGTCCAGTACCCATCAGTGTTAACATCGGATGACGCCGGTCTGTATGGAAGCTGGGAATAACAATGGGGTCCTGTGCTGGTGGCAGCAGGAACTGTACCACTAGACCAGACTCTGGTGAAGGCCAAAGATTTGTGACCACAACCAGTTGGGGAATAGATCCAAAGGGCCAACTGGTGCGGGGGTGAACCCGATGGCAGAAATCCATGGGGCTCGAGGGCTCATGCCAAAATGAGGTGCATAGCCACAGAAAATTCCATCAATTGGGCAGGGGCTCTGGGAGGCCCTGAGTGGACCCAGGCTCAGGTACCGCAGGGGAAGTGTGGGAGCGGGGCCTAGACTTGTGGCTTTGTTCCAGTAGCTCATGCAATAACTGGGACCAGCGCAGGAAAGTCGAGGAATGCTTCAACTTTGTGGTCTTGTTCTCCTGGAACTTACCCAATGAAGATTTTGACTTTGACGACGACCTATGGGAACAACTCAGAGCGGGCTCAGGACCGTCCATGCAACCAGGACCTGGAACTGTGCAAACCTGTCTGGTCCTGCACGCCCAGGAGCGTCAACGGATAGCTTTGGTGTTCATCGCACAGCAGTCAGGTGAGGCCCTAGAGTTGTGGCCTGACCCCATGCACCATAAACAAATCAGGTGGGGGTCTGTCATAGACATCTGCCTTTGGCAGGCTCCACAGGGTTTAAAACCCACAGGTTTTAGAGGGTATCACTAAGTCACACTGGGATCGAATTGCCTGAAATAGGTTCAACAAAAAAGTTGAAAAAAACAGTAAAAAAGTGACTCTGGTGGCTCCTCCAGATCTGCGCTGATGGCACGGAAAGAAAAGAAATGATGATAGTGCGCTGAGGTCACGTCTATAGAGGCACTGCGCACATCACATCCAGCGCATATGACATCTATGATGCTGAGCCAATCTGTGCCACCAACCAGGGCTCACAGGTACTGTGCAAGAATTTCCAGGTCCAGTCTGACACTGGGGAAATATTCCAAGTTAAGCGATCTGCAGCTGGAAATCTATAGCAGATATAAATGCTTGGTCCACTACCCAAATCTATCTGAACTGCTGATTGCTTAAGGAAGACCAAAAATTATATTTCATAAACAGTTACTGCAAGGTGTCAAGGTTAGGTTCCATAGATATCAGGAAACTGTGGTAAATCTGCAGTTGGTTGGAAAGCAACATGTATTCCGCATGGACTATACATTAGCTAATAAGCTGCTAATGACTGACAAATATAATCTTATCCCAGGGTTAAATATACAAGTTCACCCTACATATTCTTGAATGTATTTAAATGAAACCAAACACAATAAGAAAAGAATATGAGAAAGTAAAATAAAAAATGTATCAAAAAAATTAATAACCGTTCTCTACAATGGTCTTCTAAATTTTTCCAAAATTTGGGAATCTGGCGAGTGTACAATGGAGTGTTTTCTTCTACTATGGGGATAAGAAAGATACTAGCTCAGGGTGTGGATTTTACTGGTACTGTGTATTGCATTTTATAGGACCACCACAAATTTATATAAAAAAGGAAAAAAATCCTTATATACAACTTCCTCTTAATTACTAAAGGTAAAACACCCAAAACTTCCAGCACACATTTTTCAATCAAAAATATCGTTGTTTAAAAGCCACAGCATTCTTGAATTTGACAGTACGGCAAGGGGCGATATAAATCAGAACTCAAAACTCCAGCCCACTCTGAAAATAAATGCATTTATGTCCCAAAGGTCGAAAACGCAAAGGAGTATATTAAGTACAACTTAACTCAGAAAAGAGCACAGATGACCACTGTAATAATTTCACATTAGTACTTTTCACAATTGAGATAAGATGTAACTTCTTACCAGGTATGAGCTCTGGGCAATTTCTCCGGACTTCCCCATAGCTCAATTGTAAACAACTGAGGGCCATTTGAACCTGCATTGACAAAATACAAATGTCTTTAACTGGGGAAACAGATGCAGTGTATCTTACTATAAGGGCAATAGCTCATCAAGAACTTCTACAGTACAAGGATCCCATGGCCTAGGTAAAAAACAAAGTAGATTAAAATTATTTCTTTACTTACCATAAAGTTCAGCAAATCCATTCATAGGCACCCGTGATGTCCCAGTGACAAACTGCAGCAACCGGATACGCTTCTCGGCATCCATTAGTAAGACAGCCTGAAAACAGATGCACAGTGTCAATACTTCCTATATACTGCTGTAAGCATCTCATTCAGACACCGAACCACACACCATGTACATGCATCATGGACAAATACAACTACTGAATTGGTTTGCACTTAATAAATGTTGCATGGAGATGTTTTGTCAGTGAAGACCCCACAAGGCAAAAACAAATGCAAAAACTACAGTGCCAATGAAGAACAGTCACTCGCATAGGAAGAAGATGAGCAATTGAACTGTAAACGTTATTTCTGTACGACTGAAGCATGATTATTCTGATGAGGATAAAAGAGAAACAGTAATGATAATACTAGTAATAAAACATAACATTAATAAGAACAATTACAATAATAACAGATGCTTAATCTCAGAGCCTACAGACAACATATAAGGATATTTTCCATAGCTATTTAGAAACCGATTGTCAACTAAAAATAAACTTGTACACCAATGCGAAATGGTAATAGGCAACATTAAAACATGGTTTGTTACTGTAAACGCAAGTATCTCCCCAGCACATTTACAGCTGTTTATCTTCCTTGTTATCTGCATTTGGGATCTTACTTTTAAATATGGAGATAACAATTGCTCAGTACCAAATTGTGCATTTCTAAAGGTCTCAGTGGTCCTGGAAAAGCACCGTCCTGGGCGAAGGGGACTGAAGACGCGACAGGCCCGTAGCAAGACTTGTTGGCACCAAGCAGGGTGAACACTGCCAGCCCAATTCACCAACAAACCGTATAAATGTGGGGTAGACATTTAGATCTAAGCTTGAACGGACTTTTCCTGTTTTGGGATTTCACTGACGTTGCCAGAAGCACGCCTGGGAAGGTGCTTCTGGCAACGTTTTACTGGGATGGTCAGGTCAGTTCTCCAATGCTTTAGGGAGGTTTAATCCAAAGTTGTCGCTATTGCCTCCCCTTGAGAGGCAGCTCCCGTCAAACAGGCGGCAGGCGTCACACGTGGGAGGATTTCAGCCAAGTACACCTGGCCGAAACCATCCCACGTGCACGCCTGCCCTTTGTTTGACTCGGAAGAAGAAGAATTAAGACTGATGTGATGTGCCACAGGCCGTGCAACAAGGCGTAATTCACACACAGAATGTTTAAGTAACAGACTGACTTAAGGAAGTGGGACACATTTTTCAAGTCTTTGCCGTGCAATGTATAGTATCGCAAGGATAGGGCTGCAGAGAAATTAGTGATTTTTGACAGTTACTATAGTAAGGTCAATTTAATGTGACTATAAATACATTTTAGTTATTTTTTTTTAACAATACTTTGTCAGCGAACTGCATTAATCTATTCTTAATCAGTTGTTTATTTGATCCTGTTAACTGTTGTACCAAATTACTTGTTTAACAAGATATGTTAGTGTTTTAAGTCACAAATTTCTCGTTTACTTAGGTAACCATGATATTGCTCAATTTGTATTTAAATGTTATTGATTAAGGATGTAATCCTGGTCTGTTCTATCAATAATTACTAAAGACTGATTGATATGCCAGCCAAAACCCGCTCAGCATATGGAGAAATGGCTTAGCAACTCCAAGATCATCAGCTACCACAAGCCCTCTTCTTTGCAAGTCTTTCCCTTGTTTGTTAACTTTCAAGATATTGCCTCTCTACCTACAGCCCGAAATTGACACTTGACTGTTGGAGAACTTTTGCATCTTTTCCATGCTTTTTAAAAAAAAAAAATTTTTTTAACATAACTATATTTCCACTAATTTTGGCGTTTCAAATCAAAGGTAATTTGCAGTGTTGTTTGCAATCAAACAAACATGACCATCTAGTATTTCAGCAACGCTAGCTATGATTGAATTGAATAGCGCTAGTCCAAACAATGATCCATTTGAAACCAACTTTTTTCCCTTTAGAATGGCTTGGTGTACATCTGTGCACCTATAGCAGTGGCATGGAAGCCTAGGACTAAGTCGCTTGCACCAGTGCTTAATTAGTTAAGTAAGTGCGGGCCCAACATTTTTCTCAGAAGCCCACTGCCTGTGCTGCCGAAGGTCAGGTTTGCCTTATTCCAAGGCTGTCTACTCTATACTCGGCCTCATGCCGCTATGATCCACCACAATACACCCACTTGTATAAATACTTTTCCATCCCTGCTTTTTTCCTTTGTTACAGTTTGTCTGCCTTTCTCCTTCTTTCCTCTTGGGTCTACCTTTCTCTTTCATTTCTGGTTCAAAGTCTGATAAGTGAAAGTTAAGTTGCAGTCCCACCTGCAACCACCGGCTCAAATTAAGTACTGGATGCCACTATGGAAGTGAAAATGAATGTACTGTAGGATCGCCACTTAATAAAGTAAATGAGTGACCCTTATTGGCTATTTCTTTGATGATGCTGAGTGTAAGGAGGGTCTGGAGCCTCCATGACACTTCATCAGGCTTGGCGCTACAGCATAAAGGAACTGGCATGAACTGTCACTAATTAATACGATGCCTGGCCCTTTATAAATCAATTCTTTGGTGTTTTCTGTTTTACCCCATTATGAGTAAGCCATGGACTGAGAGAATAAAATGCAAGAGAAGTTTAAAAAAAATGTACATGTAACTTCTTTAATACATCACACACACCTTTAAACGCACCCAAAGGCCTGTTTTACATTCTAAAAGTATCTTGCTATTGTTCGCCAGAACTCTCATTTATTGCAATGTACCCTGCCCTGAATAGCCATGCAATTATTTATTTACCAATTTAAAAAAAAGCAATGGGGTTTATCTTCCATTTATTCAGAATTCAAAGTAGACATCTTCATAACAAAAAAAAAAAAAATCTACATTCAAAGACAGTAAATGAAAGCAAGGATGGCAGTCAAAGTAAATTAAAATTCACGAGCTAGCTTTACATCAAAAGAGCTAAATCCACGTACGTAAAATACTGTACAGCCCACTTGTAAAGCTGAAGTCAACTAACACTAAGGTATATAACATGCAACGACAACCTTTAGCTGCGACCGACATGGACACCTAGTTGTACCCATGCTGCGGACTACTCGACTTTGGACAGCCCTAACCTTAACATGTCAAAAATTAACAGAAATACAGCAATACGGCAACACGTAGAAAAAGTCAAAACTTTATTTGGTTGAAGAGGAAAAAACACTAGTCCTACATCGATTTGTTCACCAGATAGCAGAAACCAACTTGATAGCCGAGGAACCAATGCTATCTCAATACATAATGACAATCACCTCCACGATGCCATACACATCTTTTTCAAGGTTATCTGAAAGACTGACAATGTCCTGACTGATAACAGATTTTAAGTCGATTGAGGCGCTGGAAGGCCAGTTTTAATCATTGTAAGCAACTACCTTGTGGAATGTTAAAGGTGCCTGCAAGTGTGTGTGAGTCTGCGCTGCCAGGCACTTTAGCAATGCCACTTAAATTAGCAGTTCCAGCAGCGGCCTTATGCGCTGCTCTTTGTACTGCGTAACACTGGAAACATAGCTTGACCTCCAACCCCCTGTCCATCAAATTCTCAGAACCTGCAGCTTGTCTCCTTCGAAAACAGGACCGGTGACCCAGGTGGGCAGGTAAACCGTTCATTCAAATATTTCACATATTTATTGATGGCATTTGCCTTTATAAGTTAATAACAAAAACTGTCCTAACTAAAACATCTTGACAAAAAGCACACTTTATACTACTTTATTTTCATAACTTCACACGAATCCCAGTGCATCTGTTCCTTGGCAGGCACACCATGACAGAATTCAGAAATCCTGGATTACATACTAATCAGTACAAATGTCAAAATTGTTTATATCATTACATCTTTTCGCTTACATTATCTACAAAAGACAAAGGGGGTCATTCTGACCCTGGCGGCCGGTGACCGCCAGGGTCACCGACCACGGGAGCACCGCCAACAGGCTGGCGGTGCTCCCGAGGGCATTCTGACTGTGGCGGTTCAGCCGCGGTCAGAAAGGGTAAACCGGCGGTCTCCCGCCGGTTTACCGCTGCCCCAATGAATCCTCCATGGGGATTCAGACACCCCCTACCGCCATCCTGTTCATGGCGGGAAACCCGCCATGAACAGGATGGCGGTAGGGGGTGCCGCGGGGCCCCTGGGGGCCCCTGCAGTGCCCATGCCAATGGCATGGGCACTGCAGGGGCCCCCGTAAGAGGGCCCCGCAAAGTATTTCAGTGTCTGCTTTGCAGACACTGAAATACGCGACGGGTGCAACTGCACACGTCGCACACCTGCAACTACGCCGGCTCAATTCTGAGCCGGCGTCCTCGTTGCAGGGGCATTTCTGCTGGGCCGGCGGGCGCTCTTTTGGAGAGCGCCCGCCGGCCCAGCGGAAATGTCTGAATGGCCGCCGCGGTCTTTTGACCGCGGTGCGGTCATTCGGCGGCGGAACCTTGGCGGACGGCCTCCGCCGTCCGCCAAGGTCTGAATCACCCCCAAAATCTTTAACTATCATGCCTGGAAAATCAAGGCTACTAGATAAATGCACGGAAACAGTTACCTTCCAGTACCACTGAATGACAGGATGATTCGGACAATAGCCGTTCTTATAAATGGTGTGTTGTCTCCAGTCGTTGACATCAACATCCCCGAGGCCGCACATGAGTAACTAGGGAGAAACATACAGTAATGTACGATATAGTACTGACATGCAGATGTTAGTCGTGGGAGCATGATACAATATCACATGATCAAATATATTTGCATTTCTTTTTACAAGTATTAAACACACGCAAGTGTATCTTTCAAAACTCCCTCCCCCTTCTCTAGTCTTTGGTACATGTAGTTCTAGGGTCATACACTGTGATGTTCATCATACAGTCTCTGCGACACCCTCAGTATCCTAGGGCAGGTCAAATCTTGGTAAAGATTTTGATATCTATATTAGGCAGAAATATCGGTCTCCCTGACCCAAATCCTTCTCCATTTTCCCTTGTTTGAAGACGACTGATATCTTAGCCTCGATCATCTTTTCAGTTGTTATTCCTGTCGGCAAAAGTTAATTAGCTTGCCCACGAAGTTCTGCAGAACTGCGATGAATCTCCGACAAAACAATGCTCACAAAAAGGAACATCAGTGTTCTGGACAGAGACAGTACTGCTAACAAAATTCTTATCTGTGTCTTATTCATGTCTTCTTTACCCAAAACATCTTGCTTTATTGGTGCTGAAAATGTAATTAAAAGACATCTCATGTATATAATCAAATATTAAGTACAGAAGCGTTTAAAATTTGAGACATTTCAAACACCAACAGCCTGTACAATTAATTTATACTACATCATACCATAATGTGCATCTCAAATCAAGCTTCCCTCTAAAAAGCAGAGGAACAACTGCTCTTGCAGATTGATCATTTTTTTGTGCAATTGAATCCTAACATTTACACATGGGTGAATTTTCTACTCTCTTTATGTTAAAGTTTCTTCTTCACCACTCTTACGCCATAAATGCTCCATGGTACTAATTCTATTCCAAACGAGAAAAACTATGATGTCAATAAGATAACCTAGATACATTTACAATGCTATTTTCCCAAATCTGAAATGTGCCTACTTAAACCTTCACAACATGCTCAAACAATAATAATGAAAATTATGCAGGACTTCTTTCTTCTAAACCATCTGCTATTCTGTTGTACATGGTTTGTGTTATAATTAACCTACGACAAAGTTTGATAAAAACATACCTCTCTCCTGAATAACACATTGGGTGTGCACTGATATGCAGACTATTGCTCCACTGTACATCATCAACAATGCAGGATTACTTTCATCATCACATCTGCACTTACCGCTGTATTGGATGCATGATTATAGTAAACAACCATCTTATGTGTAATGTCTACCCAACCCACATTTTTCTGCCCTACCTTCTTTGCTGTCTTCAGCTCCTAATTGGCACATTCAGCTTGCCTATAAGTCTATAGCATTTAGTGTAGAAGGGGCACCGAAGCCCTGGAAGTTAAATGCCACTGGCTTCAGGCCTAGTCCTGTGAAGCCATACTACTGCAGTCTAAAATCTTCACTAAGACCTGTCAAATTCAGCCTTTTTTGACAAGAGAACACATTCCTTATAAATATTAAGTCATCCCAATATAGGCATCGCGGCCAACAAAGTAAGATTCATGGTATTTAAAAGTAGGACATTGTAGAAATGGAAAGCTAATATGTCCTCAGAGGGACTAGGAACTAAAAGCGATTTTCACTCTAAGAAGGCTCTGGCAGGCCAAAAGAGAATAACTGAAAGCCTGATTAAATATTAATTCTGATATCTCTCAATTGAGACTAGCTAGATTTAATAAGTCATTTAAAAAAAATATTTATTAAAAGACCAACAGAAGGGCAAAGTCAGATTTCTTCTAAATATTTACGAAAGTAACTTTTAGAAAGTTACCTTTTCAATGCCTCGAGCTCCTGGAGGTTAACCTGCATTAGCTCATCAGAAGTAGCTCAGTGGAGGTTAACCTGCATTAGCTCATCAGAAGTAGCCCAGTGGATGAGTATCCATGATGCTGTGAGAAAACTGCTCCTAGAACTTAATTAATGGCTTGGGTACTCTCTTGTCCTGGCAGGAAAACCAGTTGGATGTATTCAGGAACGTAAGTCACTTCAAAGGGACCTCTTCTGTCACAAGCAAATGTTATGTGATACCTGGAAAGCACAGGCAGACACTAAACCTAGTGACAGAGATGACCCTGGAACAGGTATGAAGTGATCTCAAAGGAGGTAGCTTCTCGTTACCTTGTCCACACTCCTGTATAGGCACATAGACTTTGCACAAGGGGAGAAGGATCTCCGAATTTCAGAGTGAAGGGCATTGTGGGATTATTTGCAGTAGGGCTGATAGGCACTGCTGCAAAAGTGGGTACGGTAAATCCTGGGATCCTTTACCCCATTAATTAAGGAGGTACCAGAAGTCATCCACATCCAATAGCTAGTGTCAGGCATAAATGGGACATCCTAAGGCAGTCTCCTCAGATCACTTTCTGGACCCGAGGAAGAACAAGAGAAGACTGTATATGATGTCTATGACCTGAGAAGATCCCTAAAGAACCTGACCTGATCCCTCTTGTACCCAGAACAAAGAAGTGGACTCTAAGGGTCTGTTGGCATGACCTGTGTGGCTATAGGGCTTTCAAAAGCTGCAGGAGACCTTTTTCCTGGCATTTTCAGCACTCAAGTATCAACTTGACCTCATCTGGACCCTGCTGTGGCCTCTGCTGGAGTGTGTCATGGCACTCAAATGCTATTCATGAGGTCCTGAGACCCGTGGCTAAGCCTACCTGGTCTTTTCCTGCCACCCCGAAAACCTGGGACTTACAAAAAAGTTTCAGGCTTCCAGACCACCAGTAGTCTGGGACAAACCTGACCAAGCCATGACCTCTCTTGCACTAAGAAATCAGGGCCTTTCTCCCGTCAGAGTTTCAGAGCAGCAAATCCCATTAAGCAGATCCTCAGTGAGAAGGTATCCGGCCTAGTGGAACTGAACACCTGATACAGCCATATCAACTGAGGGATTGGGAATGCCAAAAACCAGATACAGTCCAATGGTAAAAATCCTGACTGGAGAAAGACATCAAAAGTATCTTACCGGTGAGTGGACTTCTCCGGATGCAAAATTTGCATTTCTACTGCTCTGAGCTTTTCCTTGCCAAAGACTGTGGCTTCAGTGTTCCCTCGTCCAGTGCCTATACAACTTCATAAAGACATCCTCCGATACAGCCTGATGCCTTGCACCACTAAATAATTCCGACATCCAGAAAAAAAAGACAAAGTCCCACAGTAAAACCTATGGGCCAAATCTAGTTGGTGTATCTGACCCAGGCTTCATCTTGGTTGCCTTTACTTCGTGCATAGGTCTCAGTCTATCGCAACTACTGATAACATTTGTGCTTTTTCCTTTTTGGTGTTATTTTCCCTTAAATTTTGCAAAATTATCCCCTTATCAGATTTGTTAATTTGGTGATATTTTCTTCATTATATTTTGCTTTATTTTAAAATTAATTTGGAGATTTGTATTACTTACTGTTTTGACTTCATTTCTCTTTTGGTACTGCATACATACTTTACACTTTGACCTAAGTTAAGTCTGTCTGCTCAGTGCCGTAGCTACAAGGCGTTGAGCTTAGGTTAGTTTAGTGACTTTGAGGTTTCACCCTGAAAAGAGATGTGATTAGTCCTTGAGATGGGCAGTCACCCGCCCCAAATAATAACCCTATTTCTTACTATGATGAATACAAATTTGCAAAGTGCTAATATACACCTTTAGGCTTCTTGGTGCTCTTGTATTGAGAAAAATAGATATTCTCACCCTTCACTGCCATAGCGTGGCTGAATAGGTAGAGTTTCAATGCCTTTGTGAAGGACTTTAAAGAACTCTGAGTTGTCAATACAAAGGAAGTTCTGTTGCCAAAACAGAAAAAGGTTATATCCCAATTCTGGTGCATATTATTATTGGGACAGATCGCAGACGTAAATTGTCAGACCAACTCGTAGTGCCCTTTTTTCAGTTGCATGTTACGGGCGAAGGATTGGTCTTTGCCATGAACCGCTTTATAACAAAAAAGTTTCACACTTTATACATCTCTCCACTGGGAGCCGGTGATGAGATCTTTGCATTCCTGAAATAAAGTGCTGTTCAGCCAGATTTAACATTTTCAAAGTGTCCTATGGAGAGTACAGGTAGTTGGGCTCATGTTGTATTCATCTCCATGATTTCTGCACAATGACTGTCCAGTAAATGGTGTTACATGATGCAAATTGTGGGGCTGAAGAATGGGTCTACGGATGGATACAGTTTAAAGACAAAAGACCTAAGAAATTACCTCAGATAGCTCTCTCCATTTCCAACATGTAGGAAGATTGGAGAGTAGACAATCAAGCAGAAGAATAACACAGCAATAGACAGCAGAACACGTTCGTGAAAAAAATAAGCAAACTTGGTGCTTGGATGGGAGAAAATACTCTTGCAACACAGGAGCATGTCCCTGAAGAGCACACATTTCAGATTCTTACTAAGTGGAAATAGTGTGGGAATGGATGAGTTGAGTCTCTCTGTGATAATCCGAGCTGTGAAGCCTCTTGATACTGTGACTGAATTTCATATGGGTCAACTACCTCAATTCTTCTTTGGGAGAAAGTCAACTTGAATGCTAAACTACAACATAGGCACAATTTTTAAGCCGTTACAGGAATGGCAGGAGGTTGAGTCTTACTTGCCAGGATTCAAAATCCTGACTTTTAGAACACTGCATATGTCAGCACTAAGCATTCAACTCCAGGATCCATTCCGTCAATTACTGCTTCTTGATTTTGGCAGGTGTCGAAGGGTTGTAGCTCTCTCTGCTATAGAAAGTGAAACTGATTCTCCAAGAAAGTGATTTCTGAGCTGTTGTTCAAGCTCTTGTACTCTTGCACCTGGATGGTGGAAATATCCTGTTCCACGACCTTCCAGGTTCCACAATGGCCTCACTTAACATGCTGCATCAACATTTCATTAATGCCATTTAGAATTAGGACAACACTCCGACCATGATGGAACTTTACTGACTCTGCTTGCCAGTCTGCACCATCCCCAAAAACAGCACTTTTAGCTACAAAACCCACACCGCTCACTCTATGTGGCTGACAAGCTTATTGTCTCTAGTTGCTCTCAGCACAACTGCAGCTAAGTAACAAACACGGAGGAAGGCCTTCTTCCTCTATGCTCCTAGAACCATGAATAATATGCGTTTATCAATCAATATCTACCCAAACCTGCTTCAGTTTTGGAATAGCTGAAGAACACTACAAAACTGAGCAACAACCATCCCCATCCACTCTCAGAAGCTAGCTAACCCTTCACTCATTGCCAGAGCCTTTGTAATCAACGTTGTACAGCATTCTGCTGCATTTCAGATGGATTGCACTGAAAAAATAGTGCATGCATGCATTTTAGCAATAAGGATAGCATGAGCCCTTGAGGGGAGGATTCAGGGGTGAAGGGGGTGCCTGAGGGAGGTATACTGGATGGCAGGTGGGCCCTCTACACCAAGTGTGCCCCGGGAGGAGTTGCAGGGGGTGGGGTCTTCCCTCGGTCACATAGACAGAAGGAGTGGATCCGGGACCAGGAGACACCATTGAGACCAGTCATGTTCTCACTGGCAGCCCTTAAGGAACAAGTTACTTGCCTTCGGTAAAGAATTATCTGGTAGAGACATTTTCTAGTTGCAGAATCCTTACCTTAACATTTTCCCCAGGTGTCAGACTGGATCTGGAGATTTTACCCTTGTGCGCCATCAGGTGGCCTTGGTTGACTCTGCGTCTTTCATTGGCGTTGTGGTTGCTGTGATGATGTTGCGGTCATATATAGGCGTCACCCTGGCGCACTGCATCAGATTCTTTTCTTGACTTTCCACTCCAGAAGCACGGAGCCATGAAGAACACAGACTGGAGCGCCAGAACTAGGGCCATGAAAGGAAAGTCCCTGTCCCTAGAAATCAGTTTACAGAGCGGGGAGGATGGTGGGTCGGTAAGTCTCTGATAGAGACTTCTAGTTGCAAACTCCTTACCTTAGAATAGCTACCCAAGCAATGCCATCCCTGGAGGTGCGTCTGTGAACCAAGGTCATACTAAAGTCCGGCAGAACCACAGGACCAAAAGTAACCATCCCTGGAGACCTTACTGTCCAGGCAGTAGTGTTTTGTTAACATGTGCAGGAATTCCCACGTTGCTGCCTGGTAGATACCCAGGACTGAAACTATGCATGCTAATGCAGTGGTTGCAAAGTTGCTCTGGTAGAGTGAGTATGAAAACCTTCAGGGGGTTGCTTTTCAGCCAAAGCGTAGCACATTTTGATGCAGAGGACAATTGTGAGAAAACAGGGCTGATTGCAGAGGCCCCCTAACTTTTTGCCCCCATTTTCCACTTTTTGCTGGTGTTTTCCTGACTCTGATGGTGCCCTGGGTACTGCTAACCAGTCCCAGGGCCTGTGCTCTGTGTAAAATCAATAAGAAAATTAGGCAAATTATAATTGGCTAAGTTAACCTACCTATATGTCCCTAGTATATGGTAGGGCATGTAGGTTTAGGGACCACACCATAGGTGGTGCACCCATAGGTGCACTGCTGAGGTGCCCAGTGTCATTTTAAAGGCAGGCCTGCCTTGCTGGCTGCTTTTAAATTAAAGTTATATGCAAATTCGACTTTGGAATTAAAAGTAGTTCCAAAGTCTTAAACTACTTTATTTTTTACATATAAGTCACCCCTAAGGTGTGCCCTATGTGCCCCTAGGGCTGGGTGCCATGTAACTATAAGCAGGGACTTTATAAAAATAGTTTTATAAGCCCTGGTGAGGTAAAAACAGCCAAATTAGTTTTTCCCTCATTGTAGTAAATGGCCTTCATAGGCTAGAATGGGGAGACTTTGTTTTAAATTTTAAAGTCTCCTTAAATGATGCATACCAAGAATTTGGTATCAAATTAATTGTTGTAATAAATCCCACAACTGCCAGTTGTTGGATTTAATATAACTTGTTCAGGTAAAGAGTTTTAGACTTTACCTAAAAAGTTGCCAATTTCAGCCCTGCATTGTTTTGCTGCTGTGCTCTGATTGGCCAGCCTGTAGCAGCTTAGCCAAGCTGCCTTGATGAGGTGTGAAGTGGCCTGGCTTCACACAAAGGAATGTGCCTGTGGGAGAGAATCTCCCCTCAGCAGATGGTGAGGCAGGAAGGGGGAGGGCTGCCAAACTGGTCTTCAAAGGCAGAGAAGGACATTTGGAGCAACCAGCAACACCCCCACATCCTGCAACCACAGACAACTAGGTGCCCCCTTGATCAGATTAGGAGAGGGCAGGAGAGGGGTGTGTTTATGATTTTTAGCCACACCAGTGGGTGGGCTCAGACAGATGTAACCTCCAAAAATCAGATTCAGCCATGTTGGATTTTTAGAGAATGTTGCCCTCTGGGATGGATTTTTGCCACACTTCCCAGGAAGTGGTCATCGCAGGGGGAAGGGCCCTGCCCCTGATTGGAGAACCAGGACCCCGCTGCTTTTCACCCAGGAGCAAGGATAAAACTGGCAGACCTGCACCCACACCTCAGATCCCCATCAGATTCCAACAAGGAAGAACCAAAGGAGAAGAAGGACTGCCCTGCTGGACCCCTGGCCTGCACCTGGAACCTGCACTCAGAAGGACTGCACCAGCTGCACACTTGGGCTTCACCACAAGAAGGACTTTGCCTGGCTTCAACTGGTTCAAGGAGGGACTCCCTGTTTGCTACAGGTGAAAAATTGCTAACCAGAGTCCCCTGCACCAACTCCTGAAGAAAGCGACCAGCTGACCACTGCCCAGTGGCCAAAAAGGAGTTTGCGCCAGGTGCATTCTGGGAGTTGTAGTCTGCACCCCCCAAGGACCATCTCAGAACTTCTGGACCCTTGGGGTGAGCTGTGGACCCCAAAAGAACCTTAAAAGGACATCTGGGTGAAGCCTCAGAAGTTTGGAGAAGATTTGAGAATTTTTGTAAAAAAGCTCCATAGAGGGACCGACCCGCCGCGGAAATTCTAGCCGGCTTGCCTCAACCGCGACCCGGCCTGACTTGGTGGTTCGTCCCGGTAAAGAAAAATCTCAGAAAAAGAGACTAAGTCCGAAGGTAAAAAGTTGACCGGGACCTCCCAGCCATCGTATCCGAGAAGGGCTCCATGGACGTCGGATCAAGATCCAGGTTTACCCCGGTCGAAGGATTTTCATCTCGAAAAAACGACTAAGTCCGAAGGTAAAAATCTCCACCGAGGATTCCAGCATCGCGTATCCGGAGAAGGGCTCCAGGAGGTCGGATAGGACTGGCAGGCTCGTCCCGCTGAAGAAAATCTTCAAAATAAAGACTAAGTCAGAAGGTAACTTTTTAACCGAGGCCTCACGCGACCTGTAGCCGAGCAGGGCTCCATCGCGGTCGGCCAGAAACTTTGACTTTGCCCCGGTCGAGGTGCAACCAGATGACCCGATTGGCGCTTTTTGTTTCTAAGCGCTAGAAAAATAATAATTCTTTAAAAATTCATATCTCCGGTTCCCCTTATCCGATTTTATTCGTTTTTGTGTCATTTTAAAGATAAAAATATAAACTATTTTTATAAATTGGTTTTGGATTTTTTAACTGTTTCCTGTGTTTTATTTAATTACTTTTTTGTGATATTTGAATGCTTTACACATTGTCTCCTAAGTTAAGTCTTGACGCTCGTTGCCAAGCTACCAAGGGTTGAGCTGGGGTTAATTTACTGAGACCTAACTGGACCTAAGTGGAGGTTAGTGGCTTGTTGCTAGGTGTAGGTACCTACCTGCCCTTACCAATAACCCATTTTCCAACAGACAATCCACCTGGAGATGTTCCTTTTTTTCACTGCCCGTCCTTTCTTCGTACCCACAAACAAAGAGCTGATGGTCCACCCGAAAGTCTTTGGTATGATTAAGGTAGAATGCCAACACACTTTTTGGATCCAGACGTTGGAGTCTCTCCTCTTCACAAGAAGGATGTGTTGGTGTGTAAAAAGTAGGTAAGGTGATGTACTGGCCAACATGAAAGGGTGTGACCACTTTAGGTAGGAAAGAGGCCCTGGTATGAAGCACCACTTTGTCAGGATGGACAGAGATGAAGGGTGGCTTTAAGGAAAAAGCTTGCAGCTAACTCACTCTCCGTGCAGAGGTTATGGATACAAGGAAGGCTGTGTTTAAAGTGAGGAACTGAAGAGAACAATTAAGAAGAGCCTCAAAAGGAGCACACATGAGTAAAGTGAGCACCAAGTTCAAATCCCACTGGGGCATTATAAACGGGGCAGGCGGAAACATGTGGATAAGACTCTTGAGGAATCTCCCAACAATGGAAGATTTAAACAAGGAGGGTTGATCAGGTAGTCTTAAGAAAGCAGAGCTGGCAGACAGAAAATCCTTGAGGGCGCCCAAAGCAGAGCCCTGCTGGGCAAGAAAGTTTACAAACAGAGAACCTCAGACAGAGATGCAGAAAGGGGATCAACTGACTTGTTGGTACATCATGCCACAAATTTGTTCCAACATCAGGCGTTTACCATTTTGATGGCAGGGCACCTGGCTGCCAAGATAACATTACAGAGTTTGGGTGGAAGGTTGAAAGCTGTTGACTGCCGCTGCTCAATCTCTACGCAAGAAGGCAGAGACTGGACCGGCTGGGGTGGAGAAATGTCCCCTGCTGCTGCGACAGAAGATCCTCCCGAAGAGTCAATCGATGGCCATGCTCAGAAGCTTGGGAAACCATACTGTTTGAGCTTACACGCAAGAACTACTTGGGCCCTGTCGTTTTTGATCTCCTTGAGAACTCTGGGCAGAAGTGGTATTTGGAAGCTTCAAAGCGCACAACTACTGACATTGAACATTCTCTGCAGAGTCAAACAGATCTAACTAATGCTCTCCCCACTCCTGAAAGAGACATTGTGCCACCTACGGATGGAGACGCCATTCGTGATCAACAAGGCATTGACGGCTGAATTTGTCCGCTTTGGCGTTCAGAGACCCCACAAGGTGTTGAACTACCAAGGAAATGCTCTGATGTTTGAGCCGTGTCCGGAGGCGTAGAGCCTCCTGACAAAGGATCCACAACCCCACCCTGTGCTGATTGTTGCAGCACCACATGGCAGTGGTCCTGTCCGTGAACACCTGCATTACTTTCCTTTTGAGAGAGTGAAGGAATGCTTTCAATGCCAGTCTGACTGCCCTGTGCTCCAAAAGATTGATGTGGAGCCTGGACTCCACCTCTGACTTCCACCTCTTCCATGTGGCCACCCATCCTAGGAGTGACATCTGTCACTACTGTCAGATCCGGTTTAGGAAGGAAGAGAGATCTGTCTATGACTGAATCGCAGTTCAAAAGTCTCCATTGGATATCTTGCGCAGTTCCCTCCGAGATCTTGACCATGTCTGAGAGACTGGCCTGATGCTGCACCCACTGGAACTTCAGGTCCCACTGCAGAGCCCGCATATGCCATCTTGCGTGTGTTACCAGCAGGATGCCAGAGGCCATGAGGCCCAGTAGTCTCAGAGCCATTCTCACTGAAATCCAGGCTTGGGGCTGAAGCACCTGTGTCATAGCCTGAATATCCTGGGCTCTCGGCTTGGAAGGTTAAGCCTTAAAAAGCACTTTGTTCAAAACAGATTTGATGGAAGGGAGCATAAGGGTGGGTCAGGTGGGACTTCAGCATGTTTATTGTAAACTCGAGCAAATGCAGGATGTCTGCCGTAGTTTGGAGGTGGGAGGCGACAGCCTGAGGTGAGTCTGCCTTCAACAGCCGGTCATCAACGTAGGGGGAAGACTGAAACCCCTGACCTGCACAGATGAGCAGCAATCATCCCATCACCTTAGTGACCACCCCAGGGGTGCTGGTAAGGCCAAAGGGGAGCATGGTGAACTGAAAATGCTCATGGCCAACCCTGAACCACAAGTAACGTCTGAGCAGGCAGGACAGGAATATGGAAATAACTGTCCTGCAAGTCCAACGCTAACACCCAGTCTCCTGGGTACAGGGAAGATAGAACTGAGCCGTAGTGAGCATTTGGAACTTCTCTTAGCCACGGAAGGGGTGAAAAGCAGACTGAGGGAGGCGAGGGGCAGCTGTAAGGCCTAAGGATCTGGCCATAGCCCCGGACTCCTTAAAGCGCTTGAGCACCGAGTCTGCTTTGGCTCCGAAGCGACAGGTGCCATCAAAGGGCATGTCCATAAGGGTGGATTGAACTGCCCATGAAAAGCCAGACGTCCTCAACCAGGCATGGCACCTCAAGGCTACCATCGATGCAACCGATCTGCCTAGCGAGTCGGTTGTATCGAGCACACATTGTATTGTGAACTTCGCTGTGTGTCTCCCATCAGCAACAGCTTGGGAGAGAATGGCCCTGGATGCCTCTGGGACCTGTGGCAGCACCTAATAACCGGATCCCATAAAGTATCGGTGTAACGGCCCAAAAGGCAAGCTGTGTTCACAGACAGCAATGCCAGGCTGGAAGAAAAAAACATCACCTTCCCAAGCTGATCCAGCCTCCTGGATTCCCTATCTGGGGGTGCGGAAGGGAATGCACCGAGGGACGTAGAAGCTTCGATAGCCAAGCTCTCAGGGGTCGGTGTTGCGTTAGGAGCACTTGGTCATTTGGCGTGAGTCTATGGCAGTGGGCGATTGTCCTATTCAAGGAGCCCCTGTGCTGGGTTTGGACCAGGTCCCCAGCAGGACATCAGTGAGGGATTCATTAAAGGGCAAAAGGTGTTCAAAAGTGGAAGCCCCCAGTCTGAAGCACCTCTGTCAGGAGGTTAGTCTTGACTGTCACCGAAGGCAGATCGAGGTTCAGGACCTAAGTTGCTCTTCGCACCACTGAGTAGGACTTTCCCTCCTCTATAGCCACAGTACGGGGAGAAAGCATTCAAGTGTCAGGGGAAGTGTCAGGACCACTGTCCTCACTCAGGTTAGTCCGCCAGTTCATGGGATCTTATAGCTGTATTCAAAAGGGTCCAGCAGTCCCTCCCAATCCTCACCGTACCCCAACCCAAGAGAATAAGGGTCAGGATCCGACCTAGGGTGCAAGGTCCCTGTCAAAGTAAGCATCACGCAACGCTGGTCCGGTTCCGAGTCTGAGTAGGCAATGAGGATGGGGAGTTGACATCTTAAATGTTGTCGGGGAAGGTCAAGGTGGCACGACCAATTCCAGTATGGATCCAGTATGGGAGGGGACCCATGCTGACTCCACAGGGCCCAAAGGTGCTCCAGCAGGGTCGGACTGCCCTAATATGAGGAGCATGATCTCATAAAATTCACAGAGTTGAACAGGGGTTGCTCTGGCTCCTGGAAACTCTGGGGGGTACGGAGTTGACCTAGAAGCAGGCTCTAAGGACAGAGGCCTGGAACAACAACGCTCCTTTTTCCTAGCTGAGTCAAACGACATACAGGGTGAATTTATTTTTTCAACTTTTTTGTGACTCACCTTACCTGACCGTCTCAAGGACTTGGAGTGGGACAATGAAGAATGGGGGCTACATGACCACCATTCTCTGGACCGTCCTCTTGTCTGAGATCGGGAGTGACGGGCTGAAATTAGCTTTAGGAAATGCTCCCTCAAAGCTTTTGGATACATGGCCTGGCACTCGGAGTACGATTTCGGGTCTGGGTCGCACCCCAAACAGCACAAGCAGACGAGGTGCGGATCCACCACAGACATCGTCCGATGACATTATCCACTGGACGCACCAGTGGATAACTGCAGACAACACACACTTCACAAGGCTAGACACAATTTTCTTTTTGCACATGGACTCTGCACAGCGATTCTAAAGCCAAATATTATTTATGTTTAAAATACGTTCCAGGTGAAACAGATAATACTTGGAAGAAGAAAGGCACAGTTGGCCCTGCCAAAATCCCTAACTTGCATGTTCCCTACAGTTTTGAGCACCAAGTCCTTATACTTTACTAATTAGCTCTCTTAGGGGCAGAAAAGAAAAGCGTGCATGATAATAACTTTTCAAACACTAACTAGTGTTACACCAGTTCCGGTAATATGGTTAAAGGCATTCTAGTTGTAATAGGGGATTTGCCAATAAAGAGAAGTGCCGCTTACTAGATTAGCTTCGGAAACCTCTGAATCGTTACAGAGGGTGTAGCCTTCAGCTGTTAACTGTTAGTGATTAGCACAATACGTCATGTTAATTACCGTCATTGTTTATTAGTAGCAAAATGGCTGGTAACGCAATTTCTGCATATTTGAAGCTTCTTCGATGCATTACCAGCAACTTTCCAAAGCAGATTCAACAAGGTAAACAGGTTCCATGAGTGTTTTCTGCACGCTTTTATTTCTACATTACATATACGAAGTTTTGCAGTTAGTTTAGAACAGTGGTAAATCACTGTAAATTAAGCGAAAAACCACAGTCACAATTGAGCTCGTCCTCACACATTTGATATGTATTAAGAACTTAAGTAAATTTATGACGATAAGATAAAAAATGTAATTACACGACAGGAAAAACATAATAAAACACAGAACGGAAACAAATCAATGACTCATTTCGCACACCCACATTAACGGGTGCTATACACCTGGAAAGTCAACAGCGAGTACAAATTCTCTGAACTACTCCCTTGAAGTTCAGCCTCGATCACTCCTGAGTACAGAATCCACAAACAGCATCATTATACTTGAGCCAAGGAACAATGATCCATAACGTCAGCCCTTTGTCATGAACGGAGTGCAAACCGCACTCTCCTGCCTTCAAGGGAAAGGCAGAAAGAGTATGAGGTCAAAGAATAATAACCTTCTGTGTGGAGCCGAGCCAAAGCCTACTCCACTCACTCTAAATAATTGCTAAAATACATATATGCGATCAAGGCAGCTGCTCTGTCAAGCAAGACCTAAAGTTTATCTTAGCTAAAGAAGTCATTTGTAAGGAGAATTTAGAATAGTCGTGTAGTAATATTAGGTATATTTTGAATTCATGGACAGGCTACTTTGGGGCTCATTTAGAATATGTGGCAAGTGGTGAAAAAACTGATGAAATGTGTGGAAAGTAGCTTTCAGGGACTTTAGTGCCATTTGTGCATAATGACTGTCACTCCGAGGAGCATCGGGACGCCATACTTCAAATAACTACTACAAATCCAGAAAGAAAAACTAATGTGCTTAAATGAGCGAGTGACGCAAGGAATCTGAGGCCACTGTTGACAAACGATCTGCCTAGTGAGTTGGTCGTGTGCAGCCCACAATGTATTGTGAACTTGGCTGCATCTCTACCATCAGCAGTGGCATGGGAGATAAAGACCCGGGCCTCCTCTGGGACCTGTGGCAGCACCTGCATGATGGTATCCCATAAAGTATGGGAATAGCGGCCCAAAAGGCATGCGGTGTTCACGGACCTTGACACCAGATTGGAGGATAGAACAACTTCCCAGGTACACTTTTGCATGGCCTTGCCTTTTTTCACTCCAGTGCACCTCACAAAGAGCCGATTGTCCAACTGGTGTTGTTTGGTATGACCAATGTAAAAGCTCAGTGCTCAAAGAGATTGCTTACAAAATATGTGAGGACAAAGTTAAGGTCTCACTTAGGCATGACAAAAAAAAGAGGAAGGAAACTATTACTGGAAAAAAAAAAAAAAAAAAAAACACCACAGCCAGTGGCTTTAAATAGTGAGGATTGGCCCGGCAACCATAAAAATGCAGAAAGAACTCAAAGTTACCCCTTAATTGTGCAAAAAGAAAAGCCTTGCCAGGCAATAGACAAAAAAACAAACATAATATAGGATAACTTGGCCTAGAATGTGGGTCATTATGGCATATGCTGTTCCAAACCATAAATTTATCCCAACAATAGGCACATATAGCTTTTGTCAAGGGATGCATGGCTGGCAAGATTTCATCAAACTCATCCACAGAAAAGTCAAAGGTATTCAGCTGTTGCTGATTAATATCCATGTATTAAGGTGGAGTTTGTGAAGGACTGGGTGCAGGACACTGCCCGGTTGCTGCAACAGCAGGTCCTACCAGAGGGGCAGCCTGATGAGAGCACAAACTCAAGCCCAGAGTTCTGGAAACCACTCTCTCCATGCCCAACCTGGGGCCACTAGAATTAATATGTCCCAGTTATTCCTGATCTTTTTCAAAACTTGGGGCATGAGTGGTATAGATGGGAAGGTGTACAGGAATCCTGCATTCCACTCTAGCCAGAATGCATCCTCTAGCTAGAAGTGCCTCGTAAAGTCCAATGAACGGAAATTAGGACAGTGTAATTTTTCAGCTTTAACTGAACTTGTTCGACTTGGCATTCAAAGACCCTGCCAAGTGGTTAACCACCAGGAAGATTCCTTGCCAATTCCAGAGGTGTAGCTAGTCCTGGCACAGGATCCAGACCCCACACCACTCTGCTTGTTGCAATATCACATGGTGGTGTTGTTGTTGTTCAAAAGTATCTGCACAAGCCTCCCTCTGATGGATGGAAGGAAGGCTTTCAATGGCAAGTGGGTAGTTCGCAGCTCCAGGAGGATGATATGGAGTGGGCCTTCACCAGAGAACAGAAGTCTCTGATCTCCACCTCTCCCAGATGACCACTTTAATCCTGAAGGGACATATTTGTTACCAGTGTCAGCTCTGGATGGGTTAGGGTAAGGGGTCTGCCACTGACCCAGCTGCAGTCCAGTAACCACCACTTCAGATCTTCAGCAGTCTCCTCTGAGATCCGGATGTCTTTGGAGAGGTGCCCTTGATGTTATGCACACAGATCTCAGATCACACTGTAGAGCTCACATATGCCAGCTAGTGTGGTTGATCCGTAGGATGAAGGAGTCCATCAGTCCTAGCAGCCTCAGAGGCAACCACACTGAAATCCAAGGGAGGCTGAAAGACTGGGATCAGAGTCTGAATGTCCTGGACTCTCCTTTCTGGGGAAGAAAGGCACAAAACAGAATGGTGTACAAAATGGCTTCAATGATTAAGGGAGCATCTGAGGAGTCAGGAGTGACTTGGCACATTGACAGTGATCCCCAAAGATGACAGGAGGTTTGCCGTAGTCTGTAGGCAACATCTGCCTGAAACAAACCCACCTTCAAATGCCAGTCACTGAAGTAGGGCAAAACTGTGACCCCTGACATCCGAAGGTGTGCTGCCACCACCAACATCACTTTTGTGAATACCTGAGTGGCACTGCTGAGACTAAAGGGGAGCAGAGTGAACTGAAAATGCTTTTAACTTACCACAGATGACGCTGATGGGCACACAGGACTTGGGCCAGGGTGAACTTGTCCTTTGGGAGGAAAGCCTGAAAGTGGTATGAAGGCCACTGTCCTTCTTGGGCACCAGCATGTTGTGGGAGTAAAAACCACGACCCACTACCAATGCAGGTGCCCTCTAAACGATGGCCCCTTTGGCCAAAAGGGCTTGCACTTCCTGCTGTAAGACGGGCAAATGGTCATCTACCAGGCATTCCAAGGACGGTATAAGAAAAGGAAAGGCAACCAGGAATGTGAACGTGTATCCGTTCTCGACAATTTGCAGGACCCAACTGTCCAATGTTATGGCCTGCCAACTCGAAAAAAATTGTTGGATCCTGGCTCCAGCCAGGTGGCTGTGCTGCACTAAGTGTACGCTAAAGGTTTGGCAGGTGGGGCTGCAAGGGGACAGGGAGCAGTGGACTGGGAACCCTCCTGATGTTGAATTGGCCGTCTGTATGGGGCAACCCTGCCAGATCCACAGAGAGACTGAAAGGGCTCATGTGGTTGGAGTGGCAGAGCAGACAAGCCCAAGGAGCGTGTGGTGGTCCTGTTTTTTTAAATTTTTTTTAAACACTTCAGAGTGGAGTTGCTTTATTCCAGAAAATGCAAGTCCCATAAAAAGGAATGCCCATGAAGGACTATTAAACATCACCAGAAAAACCCGTCGATCTTAACCTGGTACGGTGACAGATACCAACATTAGTGCCAATGGTTTGACTAATGGAATTTGGTGTATCTAAACCATAACCGATGGTAAACTTAATGGTGTCACAGGCATCCTGGATGGTCTGGGTCAGCACAGAACAAGGTCTTCCAAGACCACTGGGATTACTTAAGCTACAGAAACCCAGAAAGCATGGGAGTGGTGGCCCAAAGGCAGCTGGCATTGATCGGCTGGAGAGCCAAACATAAAGATCCCATCTTCTCAAAGGTTTTCGCACTCTCAGATTCGCTATATGGGGAAGTGGTCGGGAATGCATTAGGGTTCGGTGAAGCTTTCACCATCAAACTCTAAGGGGAAGGGTGGCGAGTCAAAACAGTGGGATGGCCATGGGCAGAACAATGGCACCATGCAATCTGGTGATTCACAGGTGGACCAGAGCAAGGTTTGGCCCAGGCTCCTTTGAGAGTATCGGTTAGGACCTCATTAAAGAGCAAGAGAGGTTTAGTATTGGTTTGCCCCGGCTGGAGGACTTTGGTTCGGACATTAGTCTTGACTACCAAGGTGGGGAGCTGGAGGTCAAGAACTCTGGCCGCCACGGAACATGACCACTGTTAAGGAGGTACTTTACTCAGTTGCAGCACCTGTGGGTGAGAATAGGTCGGTGTCTCCAGTTTTCTTCATAGTAAAGAAACAAGGAAATTCTTCTACAAAGAATGTAGTGTATGAGACCTGCCCTGTTAACTGCGACTGTTAGTGGCTCAGATGGAGTGGGCAAAGGCGGGGTCTAAATGGACATCAAGTGCAGGAGGGTGCCCAATGGTAGTCAGAGAGCACATTCGGATGCACCTCATCCTTCGGTATTGATGGAGTCTGCATCAGCATTCTGGAAACTGACATTGAGCATGAGGTGAAGTCAGAAAGGGTTCCAGTAGAGACCTGGAGGCAGTATTAAAGGGTCCAACTGGCACAGAACGTGACCCTACCAGAGGCATCCCAGGTGAAGGACTTTTCAGCTGTGTGGTCCGCAGGCACACTGGGGGAGCCAGAATTAATCTGAAGAGTCACAACATCGCCTCGCTGAACTCTTGGATCTGCTTCGGAGTCGCAGACATCCACAGAAACTTATTTTGAGACAAGTTGTGGGATTGGCTCCAACATAAACTGACTTTGGGAGCAAAATCAAAAGCTATGGCAATGCCCTCATGCCTTGTCTGGTGTACAGGGAAGGGTCGAATCCCGTTTGGATTTTTTATGTTTTTTCATGGACTTACCCAAAGATTTGTAGAGCAATGACAATCCAGCTTGAGACCAACTTCGGGATCAGGAACAGGATTGAGAGCGACCTTTGGTTTTGCTCCTTGCGGTCCTGAATGGCCTTCGGATACACGTGCAGTCACCTCAGGCCTCAGCATTGTGGCCCCACCCAGGCACCACAGGCAAACCTGATGTGGATATGACATAGACATTTGCTTGCAAAGTCCTTACAAGGTTTAAAACCTGTCATCTCGGGCGGTGATATTTCTCTTGCACACTGTGGAAATTTGAGGTAAAATGCAGCTCCGGATCCCCGTCTGGTGGTGTGGAAAGAAAGGAACTGATGTCAGCCTGTGGGAGTGACGGCTATACTGGCTCCACACTTCATTCCTGTAGCAGAAAAGTGTTAATGTGCAGCCGTACAGCCCTACCTGCCAGTGTCCAGAGGTACTGCTCTAAAGTTTCCAAATCCAGTCTGATGTCTGGGAAATTACTCAAAAGGTGAGGAATCAAGTTAGATGATTATCGGGTATTGGTTTCTTCTTTGCCCCATGTAACTCAACACAAGGAGCAGATGAAACTGATTTTATTTTCAACCTTAACATCTCCCTACCCACTGGGTCAAACTAAGCACAGAAGTCAAAAAAACAATCATATAATTTATCTGAATGTTCTAGAGAGTTATACGCTATTTGCCACAGGGTCAAGCAATGATCTACTGATGACAGATAGCTGCTGGATGAGGTCTCAGTGAACCCTTCAACAAAGGTGGGAAAAAGCTCAGAGTGCGGGAAGATTACCAGGCCAAGTGGGTCATCAAGCCCAGAGAAGATTTCTACTTTCCGACTTAAGTGTTTCTGGGGCTCAGATTCATCCAGCAGGATGAGGCTGCAGGCTGTAGCCAAGGAGGGCTCCACTGGATTAGATAGTGATGCCAGGAAGACCTGCTGAAGAGGATTTGTTGCTAAGGAGAAGAACATCAGGCTGACCAGCGATGCACCTTGGGCGGATCGGCTGGCAGTTAGGACCCGGTCTTCCATCAGTTCATCAGGCCATTTTTCTTGGAAAAGTTTCTACATCCCAGAGTTTAGGGTTAGGCAAGAGCAGAACCATCAACACCACTTCCAACAGTCCAGGACTTAGGGGGCACCACTTGGGGTGGGAGGGTTGGGCTAACTCTATCAGAGGTCAGCAGCAGGGTGCAAGGTCTCTGGAGCTTGTTGTGTCACTGTAGCTCACGCAGGAGGCCAGCCGGCTTGCTCTTGAAGTCCTGTGTTCAAGAAGCGGGTCCAATCTTCCTTGCTCAGGCAGCAGGGCAGTCCTTCCAGCAGCAGAGCAATTGTTCTTCTGAGTTTTCCACAATTTCAAAAGTTAAGTGATGGGGTCTAGTATTTATACTTCTTGCGAGCCTTTGTTGGTGTAGAGATACCCTGTCCTACCCCGCCACCTATGGTTCTGGAAAATTCTTCCCTTCACCAAACTGTCTAGGATGATTCAAGGCTGGTGTCAGGTTTGTGTGCGCGCTGGAGGCAAGCCCACTGAAGTCTTAGCGAGCCAGGGTACTGCGCCGCCCTAGCCATCCTTGCATGATGGCCCATCCTGACCACACCTAGTCCCCTTTGTGTCTGGGAAGAACACACATACTCCAACAGCAGAGCCCTTCACAATCATGCAACCAAGGATACTGGCAAAAGTCACAAATGGTTAGGACAGGAAAAAACAACTTTCGGAAAGTGGCATTTTCAAAATTGTGACTTCAAATTCGACTTTTTCATTAAAGGCGATTTAAAATTAATTTTATTTGAGCCTAAGTAACAGACCATTCCGCTCTTAATTTTAAGTTAGGACTAATAAAATGCAATGTGGTAACCCCAGTGTTTGTCAATGGGAGAGATAAGCCTTACCACAATTAAAAACAACTTTTTTTTACTGCCAGGACATTTAAAACTTAAGTACACATGTCCTACATTTTAAATACGATGTAACCTGCCCTAACAGCTTTTAGGGCTTACCTTAGGGGTGACGAAGTATTAATAAGGAGTGGTTAGGCATTTACTATTGACATGCAAGTAAATTTATTGTGCCAATTAGGTGTAGGCCAAAATTACCATGTTTTAATCCCTTTGCAGCCAAGGACGAAATGGTTAGGTCCTTGGACTGGCTCATGGGCGGGGGGAGGGAGCGCTAGTGCTCCCCCCATGAGCCTCGCCTCGGTGTCCCCACTGCAGGGATGGAAGGGGAATCGATTCACATTTCACCCCCCCAGTGGCGGCTGATTAAGTCTGCGCAATCGCAGGTTGCCCTCATCAGAGGCCTGCCCCTTCACGCTGGAAGCTCAGCTTCCAGTGCCGATCGGAGGAGAAATGCATGTGGTTGTGCTGAGAAAGGCATCAAAGGAAAGGAAAGGCTTTTCCTTTCCTTTCCTTTGATGTCTTTCTCAGCATTTCTGCTCGGGCACCAGAAATGCCCACTAGACATCAGGATTTTTGTAGGTTACTAACATGAGGGGAGAGTCCCCTTGGGAAAGGGCCGCTCCCCAGGGGGCCAAATTATTTTTAGGGCATTTCTGCAGCCAGGGAGGGGGGGAGGGGGGGGGCACCCTAGACACCATGGATTTTATATATATATATATATATATATATATATTTATTTTTTTTATATGTGGGGAGCGACCCCTTGTGCGAGGGTTGCTCCCTGATGGGCAATATTACTTTTAGGCCATCTCTGCCCCCAAAGTATTTTTATTAGGCCAATCTGCCCCAAAGGGGGGCAGAAACCACTAGACACCAGGGAATTTCTTTTTTTTATATATTATTGAATGACGGGAGCAGCCCCTTGGGCAAGAGCCACTCCCCAGGGGGGCTAAATATTTTAGGCCTTATCTGCCTATTTCTGGAAGGCCCAAAAGCCCACCAGAGACCAGGGAAGATTTTATTTCCAAAATAAGAGGGTGGGGATATGGCCATACCCCCACCCCAAAAAAATGGGGCCAAAAGTTGTTCTGCCCACCAGTGGGCAAATAGGGCAATTACCCCCCGATCCACACCTTGGGGGGGGGGGGAGGGTCAGAAAGTCTACTAGATGCCAGGGAATTTAAAAAAAAAAAAAACATAATAATAGTGGGGTGGTGTCTACCAACCAGTATGGGCCTGGTTATGCCCCCACCCCAACGGAAGGGGGTAACAGTCTTTCAGCTGTCCCTCCGCACACTAAAACATCTTATCCCACGGCAAGCAAGAGGACATTTGATTCTTTTGGTTTTACATTTGGGCCATGAGAGCTTGGCTAACTCTAAAAATCGTCCCACTTGGAATGGTGAGGGCTGCACTTTTTGGACTTTGGGACGCTGCCATGTAGAAAAATCCACAAGACCTAGACAGATCTGAAAACGAAACATCTGGGTGAAAGGCAGGGTGGTGTGCTTCACATGCACCCCACACTATTTTCTTACCCACAATGCCCTGCAAACCTCAAACTTTGCTGGAAATCACACATTTTTTCACCATGTTTGTGATGGAACCTTCCGGAATCTGCAGGAATCCACAAAATTCCTATCACCCAGCATTGTCTCATCTACACCGATACAAACTGTGCTCCACTTGTCAGCCTAAAATGTTTTCTTTTTCAGCTGCCTTTTTGGACCAGCTTTGGTTCCCCCTCAGTTTCAACATTTTTTTGGCACTTCCCTATCACAGGCACTTGGCCCACCTACACAAGTGAGGTATCATTTTTACCGGAAGACTGAGGGGAACATTGGGTTGTAGGAAATTTGTCCCAGTGCAGTGATCCCACACAGAAATGTGGGAAAAATGTGATTTTTTTTTTTTTAGCAAAATTTGAGCTTTGCCAGGGATTCTGGGTAAGAAAACACTGGGGGATCTGCGCAAGTCACACCTCCCTGGACTCCCTGGGGTGTCTAGTTTCCAGAAATGTTTGGGTTTGGTAGGTTTTCTTATATGGCTGCTGAGCCCAGGACCAAAAAAGCAGGTGCCCCCGCCAAAACAGATAGTTTTGTATTTGATCATTTTGATGTGTCCACATAGTTTTTGGGGGCATTTCCTTTCGTGGGCACTAGGCCTACCCACACAAGTGAGATACCATTTTTATCGGGAGACTTGGGAGAACAGTGGGTGGAAGGAAATTTGTGGCTCCTCTCAGATTCCAGAATTTTCTCTCACCGAAATGGGAGGAAAACGTTTTTTGGGCCAAATCTTGAGGTTTGCAAAGGATTCTGGGTAACAGAACCTGGTGAGAGTCCCACAAGTCATCCCATCTTGGATTCCCACAGGTGCCTAGTTTAAAAAAATGCACAGGTTTGTTAGGTTTCCCTAGGTGCCGGCTGAGCTACAGGCCAAAATCCACAGCTTGGCACTTCGCAAAAAACAGCTCTGTTTTCTTTGGGAAAATGTGACGTGTCCACGTTGTGTTTTGGGGCATTTCCTGTCATGGGTGATAGGCCTACCCACACAAGTGAGGTACCATTTTTTAGTGGGAGACTTGGGGGAACGCAGGGCGGAAGGGCATTTGTGGCTCCTTTCAGATTCCAGTACTTTCTGCCACCGAAATGTGAGGAAAAAGTGTTTTTGGCCACATTTTGAGGTTTGCAAAGGATTCTGGTTAACAGAACCTGGTGAGGGCCCCACAAGTCACCCCATCCTGGATTCCCCTAGGTGTCTAGTTTTTAAAAATGCACTGGTTTGGTAGGTCTCCCTAGGTGCCGGCTGAGCTAGAGGCCAAACTCCACAGCTTGGCACTTTGCAAAGAACACGTCAGACTTCAATGTAAAAATGTGATGTGTCCATGTTGCGTTTCCTGTTGCAAGCATTTGGCCTACCCAAGCAAGTGAGGTACCATTTGTATCGGGAGACTTGGGGGAACACAGAATAGCAAAACAAGTATTATTGCCCTTTGTCTTTCTCTACATTTTTTCCTTCCAATTGTAAGACAGCGTGTAAAAAAGACGTCTAGTTGAGAAATGCCCTGTAATGCACATGCTAGTATGGGCACCTCAGAATGCAGAGATGTGCAAATAACCACTGCTTCTCAACACCTTATCTTGAGCCCATTTTGGAAATACAAAGGTTTTCTTGATACCCATTTTTCACTCTTTATATTTCAGCAAATGAATTGCTGTATACCCGGTTTAGACTGAAAACCCATTGGAAGGTGCAGCTCATTTATTGGCTCTGGGTACCTGGGGTTCTTGATGAACCTACAAGCCCTATATATCCCGGCAACCAGAAGAGTCCAGCAGAAGTAACAGTATATTGATTTAAAAAATCTGACACCGCAGAAAAAAGTTAGAGTGAAACGTGGAGAAAAATGACTTTTTTTTCACCTCAATTTCAATATTTTCTTATTTCAGCTGTTATTTTCTGTAGGAAACCCTTGTAGGATCTACACAAATTACCCCTTTCTGAATTCAGAATTTTGTCCACTTTTCAGAAATGTTTAGCTTTCTGTGGTTTCACACCCATTTCTGTGACTAACTGGAAGGAGGCTGAAAGCACAACAAATAGTACAAATGGGGAATGTCCCAATAAAATGCCAAAATTGGGTTGAAAAATTGGGTTTTCTGATTCAAATCTGCCTGTTCCTGAAAGCTGGGAAGATGGTGATTTTGGTACCGCAAACCCTTTGTTGATGCTATTTTCAGGGAAAAACAACAAGCCTTCTTCTGAAGTCCTTTTTTCCCATTTTTGTTTTAAAAAAACGAATGTTTTGCTGTATTTCGGCTAATTTCTTGATCTCCTTCAGGGGAACCCACAAAGTCTGGATACCTCTAGAATCCCTAGGATGTTGGAAAAAAAGGACACAAATTTGGCGTGGGTATCTTATGTGGACAAAAAGTTATGAGGGCCTAGGCGCGAACTGCCCTAAACAGTCAAAAAAAGGCTTGGCACCTGAGGGGAAAAAGGCCTGGCAGCGAAGGGGTTAAGGAGCACATCCACTTTAGCACTGGTTAGCAGTGGTAAACTGCACAAAAAGTCCTAAATCCACCAGAAACATTCTGCAAAATAGGAGGTGTGAAGGAAAAAAGTATTGGGGGGGGGGGCTATTTACTACTAATTAAGAAGCCTCATGTTTTGTTCTTACTTAATGAAGATATTGAATAGAAAGGTGTAGGTCATTTCCATGGGATGACAAACCATTTATAAGGGAAACAGAAAGGGACTATGATCACTTCTATCTACATCTCATACACAGAATTCTTTAAACCACTAAAATACCATGTGAATACAAATACATTGCCAATTTGTCCTAATTGTTCACCGTATCTAAATGTAATTATATAAAGGAGAATTACTTTCAGAATTACCATTTAAGGAGACAAAGCTACGAGATATTAAGTTATTTGGGCTAAATGAAGGGAAATTCACACTTGGAAAGTTAAATACGGAGGGAAGGTCTTCATTAGGTAAGTCTCATATTCCAGGATAAAATATCTGATTAAAATCACAGGCTATTAAAAACACTGCATCTGTGTGATGTGAACTTAATGCATTAAGGTCCTTTTCTAAATTTTCCAATTGATTAGCAGAGGATCTAGGATATTTATAAATGAGACATACACATTAATTATTAGCAGTGAAACCTGGTCAACAGTTTAATACCGACCAACCTTACCTACTAGGCTCTACCTAAAATCAGTTGAAATTTTCAAAACATTATGCCTCATTTTAGATGATACAATGGGTAAAATGCTCCTCAGTGTAAACCAACTGAATTCTCAGAGGCTTCTTTGAGCATGGATATGGCATTATCGATTCCAAGTACATCAATCAAGTCTCCTGTATACAAGTATCATAATAGATCAAGATATTGTTTGTATATTCCAGCTTAGAGCCTTTTGTGAGACCACTACATTTCACACTAGGAGACAAGAAACTCAGGAAGATAAATATTCCTGTGACACATCATAAAAAAGAAATTGGAACATCTTTAACCATTAGCAGAGTATATTTATTACATGTTGAAACAGCGAAAGATTCAGAAGGTGATGCTGGAATAATTCATAGTTCTCCTTAACTTTCCAAGATGGGTTGTTAGAATATAGCTCGGAAGACTTTTTTTTTTCCTTTTTCAAAACCCTCATAACGGAGAAGCATTCGAGTTTAGACAAAGATTCTGAGGACCCTTCTTAGTTAAAGGAACATTATGAGCTACATGTTCTTGTTACAAAAAGTCACCCCTAGAAAGCGAACTCATCCGTGGCCTGAATTATCCAGTGTTTAAATCATAAATGAGTTAACAGCTGCCACTTCTTCCCAGCAGAATTATAGGCAAAACCCAACCTGTTTGATGTCTGTGGATGTAATATCCAGCAGCGAGGGTATTTTACTGAATACCGAAAAAAGTGCAGTGTGATTGAAAGGGTGAATCTAATTTCGTTTTCTCCTTTCTTTTGAAAAAAACAAATTACATAAGGGACTCGCCTCCTTACCATTTTACTCTATTATGCTGAAGCGTCATAGCAGGGACAGAATTTGACTTTACCAATTTTTTTTTCATGTCTTTGGTTTTGTAGTTGCATTTTCTTTTTTCTGGTAACCAAGATCCAACTTACTATTTATCGAATTTGTTACCTGTCTAGAAACTGGAATCCGTTTGATCTGAGATTGTTTTACCCTTCCAAGCGATCTCCTTACTTTATTGGTCTTACTTCCCTTTCTTAAAAGAAAATTCTGTGAAAACTGTAGAATCTTTTTGATTTGAGTAGGTGGAAATAGCATCCTAAACCATATCATTAAAATTGACCCTTTCTCTTTAGAAGCATAGGATATTTAAAAAGAAAACTTGAAGCATGGGAAGCGGGCAAAAGAGTAGCTGGAGAGGGACAAAGACATTAAACATTGTTCATAGGTTTGAAACTCAACCGAATGATTTGTGAACTAACAGGACTAACTAACGTATGTATTACTTCTTTTATAAACTTAGGTTCAGTTAAAATATATTTTAAAAATATTGAAGGAGGTTTTGCAGATTGCATTTCTCAATAGGGAGGTTTCCAAAAGACCATGTCTTGTTTCCTGCTGCATTAAAAATCATATATCCAACATCAAAGAGAGAGGAGCTGCTGATGAATTTAAATTAGTTATGCAGATTATTTGAGATTGAAGGTGGAATTACCACTGAATCATACAGGCTGACTAAATTGGGAGATTAAGTTGTTGAGCTTCTGGAGAACCAGGAGGAGGCATCACATATTCATTATTTACATCCTCTGAAACATTCATTACATGCTCATAGCCTGAATGTGGTAAAGAAAGTAATCGAGAAGATGAAAAACTGGTAACTCTCTGGGTCAGTGGTGGCATCCACTGTTGATTTGAGGTAGGTGACATGAGCTGAAGAGTTCCATGGCGACAAGACAGGAGAGATACCTGCAGACTTTGTGAAGGTCAAGTTATTGGAAGCACCCTTGAAGTGTTTATAAACAAAAATCCGCATTGAGTGTACAAAGGAGATAAAACATTTTGGAGAAGATCAAGTTGTTTTTTGCTGCAATACAGGAACACTTTGCACAAGCTGAGTTTGTCATCTTGTTGAACTAGGCATTTTCAAGAGTCCAAATAATGAACTCACCTCAAAATGCAGTGAAACCTTACTCTGCGGATCTCCCTTTACTTTACTTATACTTCAAAGTCCATGCCTACCGTCGCTTGCGTCCCACTAAAATCCATGCAAAAAAGCACACATTCACAGGCTACGCTCTCAGGATGATCAAGAAAGGACCTCTGCTTAGGGCTCCTGGGTAAAAGCAGGTGAGAGCAGCTCAACAGCAATGCAGACAGCTACAGGATCCCAATCAACCATACTTCCTGGTTCCCGAGGAGAAAGGCCAGGCAAGCAGCAGGGAACAGCCACAGATGCAAATACACTCAACTCCCCCACAGTCAAGGGAAAAAACTCATTTGGCACAGTCTCCTACACCAGAGCACATGAGAACAAATTCTGGGGGGATATGCGATGCCTGCCACTCTGCTGAACTCCAAAACAAATCTACCAAGTTACAGAGCACAGAGTCTCCGAGCAATTGAGCACGAGAAAACCTCCAGGGAATCAAACAGTGAACCACAGAGCTGAACTTGCAAGAGGATTTGTGTGTATGAATAGAGCAAGGACGAATGCATGAAGTCATGCTCAGTCTTTGGGAGGGAAGGAGATGGAGAAGAGCATCTCAGCGCAGATGTCCCTTTGTGCTCTGTCACAGTTATTCTTGTCCCAACGGCCTGGTGATATAAAGGTTTTGTTGGTTAATGCGGTGTCGAGCAATTGCTGCTAAAGTACGGTTTTAAAATGTGTGTATGTATTATCAGCACATGAAGGAAAATAGCACTTAAAATGGTGAGCAATGTCCTCACACTCTTCTTCATACCTTTACAATTGTAAAATGTGTCAGCTGTTAGATGTTGGCGAATTGTCTGCCGTTTGTTACATGTTTATCACAGTAACGTCATACAACAGAAAAAGCTACAGTATGGAAGAGTCAAAATCTTAATACTAAATGCTATTTAAAAACACATAGCTACATAAATAAAAGAAGAGCCTCACATGTACTAATAGCAATAACCTGACATCCGTTTAAACATTCTGTACAAATATTTGACCTTTCGTAACTTACACATTTGTTTAAGATCTACTCACCTCGAGCTCGTTCTCATCAAATATTTTAATCAAGTCAATGGGAATTAGTTCTGTGAATCCCTGCAGAGAGAAAACACAAACTTGCATTCATTATTGTTCCAAAGACATTAAGTGTAGGTCTGGTGACCCTCTGTTTTACTAATATTATATATATATATATATATATATATATATATATATATATATATATATATATATATATTAAAAAAATACTTATTAAGGCATTCGTACAGTCCTTATTCACTGTTTTGATGTTCTGTCAGTTACATTTTTGTTCCACTCACTAAAGCATATAATACGTGGCGACATAATAGGCGAGGGCCTGGCCGCTCCGACAACAACTCAGTTTTACATAAAAATGTGACAAACCAAAAAAGCATAGACCAAGCCAAAAGACTGCCAGTCAGCACCAGACCTATTGGCTTTGCCAATTCTGGTTCCACTTCCCTTTGTTGAAAGTGTCCATTTGAGTGTCTAAACGTAATATAATGTGCCAGGCAAGTCTTTTACTCATTCAAAATGTGTATCAATTGGTACCTGAGGCACGACACACACAATACAATTTACATGCTATTAGCCAGAGCAGACTACAGGTAAAGTCAGGAAGATGCAACTCCTTACCTGTAATGCAAGTATTGCCTTTGGCTTTGTTCTTTATAGCAGATACAGTGTCACACTGCAGCTCTATAAACAAAATGTGTATGTTTTTTTAGCCAGAGAATGGCACATGGATTGTTTGCATGTCAGCATGTGGACAGGACCAAACAGATAACTCTAGAATTAGAGGGGCACATGTAATATTGTTCAAGAAGTCTACTCCAGCTTTCTAGCGAATGATATATTTGTCAGGTGCTGGTGTAGCTCCAACCTTTCACTGACCCAGTGCCACAGAAATACTATTAGTTATGTATAATCTGAGCACTGGATGCACATGACCTCGGAGATTGGAGAAGCTGCTAATCCTTTCAATTCCTCCTTCTCTGGTGGCTACATTTTCCATATTTTTAGGACCAACTGACAACATTATGTTTTTGAGACACTGGTCGTTAGTCCAAGGTTGTCCATAAAAGAGGCCTTTACGTTCTCCTGTGTAATTTCTTTCCAGGAAATAATGACAATCATCAACCCCAGTGGTTCCCAACCTTAGATCACAACGAGGCATGCAACCTGTTTAGGAGATTCACCATTTTCTCTTCAACCTCCATATCGCTCATAATCTGCAATAAAGTTTGTACCTGTTGACCATACTGACAGAGATGGGAGAGGCCTGTAAATGCCAGACGAAGTCCATTCTTTGGTTATACAAATCTAGTTACTTATTCATAGAAGGAACATTTAATGCATTATTCTTTGGTGCCAAATCTCTCCAGAAAAAACAGATGAAACTTCGACAAAATTCTCTTACTCCATGTCCAATCTTTGGAGTCTAGCCAAAATGACTTTACCCAGGACTTTAGGAAAAGCATCTAAAAAAAAAAACACACTGGTGGGGGGTTGGCCCTGTTCCCCTTCTTGTAAACAGGTATGATGACGGGTAGACCCCCATGCTTCTTGGAGTTCATATTACAACTAGAAACTGTCCAGAGGGATGAATTAAATTTCTACATCTAATGGGACTGCCAGTTATGCCACACAGGAGCTAAAACCTGGAAAAACAGTTGAAAAAATGTTGAAAAAGCTCAGTCAGAAAGAGACTGGAGGGGTAGGATCTGCGCTTGCTGGCGCAGAATGAAAAGGAGGGACGCCTGGGTGTCGCCTAGGTAGGTGCCACAGGCGTCACTTCCGGCGCAGACGATGCCGACGACGCACACGGAACCAAACTACCAGAATCGGAGAAGTGTCGATAACCCCTCAGCCGCTGTCCCTACAGGGCTGTGTGTGAGGAACTCACCGGCACTTCAGCGCCAGTGAAAGGGGTGCGCTTGGAGACTCCAGTCGTGTAGGGCCTGCTGGAGTGGGTAACACGGATTTACAGGCGAGTTGGCCTTTGGGAACTTGCCTGCCATATGGCGCTTCAGAGCTGCCACACTTTTCACTTAAGAGCCTGAGTGGGACACCTGAGACTACCAGTGGGGCCTAACCTACATGTAATCTATAGTGAATGGGGAAAATCATTTCTGCTAGTGAGAGCAGAGTGGGACTCTGGAACCCGCCTGGTAAAACATGTGAGCCCTGACCTTATGTGACTGCATGTATTATTTGCAAATGGCATATATTACTTTGTGTTGGTACATAAAATACTACTTTTTTCATAAAAATAAGTATTTGATGGGTCAATTTATTGCTGCTACTGAAATGTATTTTGAGTTGTGAGCTTGTGCTCACCCCTGTGTCTGCCTCTCCCCTGAAAAACCGTGGACAGCTTGACCCACACTACCACTGAGAGTTAAAAGCGGAAGGGGTATTTGGACCAGTTGCTCAGCATCCAGTAGTTCAGGACCTGAGACATCGGGAGTAAAGGGCCTCAAGACCCATGGATGGGCTCCATAGTTCCAGCTTGCCCCGTGGCCCTCTAAACAGGGTTCCGACATCAGAGGCCTCTAACTTTTCTGTGCAGTGATCTCTGCACACGCAGCTATATGTTTTACTAGTAAATCTGGAAGGGTTACAAGGGAGCAGCTGGACAATAGGAAATACTAAGTAATATATGGGAACGATTTAGGGAAAAATAAAGTGTTTAGGGAGGAACACAAATACAAACAGGCACTCATAAAAGTGAAAGACCATTACTATTCACAAACTACAATTATAAAGATACTACAAGCTCACACTAAAGGTGTGAAAACAGGCCCAAATGTATTCCAGCCCAGCCTTAGACTAAGTCAATCACCACATATGGCTACTCGCAGGTGATGCAACACAATCCCAGAGAAAACAACTGAAGCAGAGAAAGAAAAAAAAACTCTATATGAACTAATTTTGAATTAAATTGTTTTACATGTAAACTAAGTATACATTTTAACTGCTAACTGATATATAACTATTCATTTTAAAATGCAATAACATTTAATATAAAACAATAATTAAACTTATTAGAAAATAATTGAATTTAATTAAACATAACAAAATATACTGCACATTAAATAAAATTAAAATGTTAGCGAGGATGAGAAAAAATATTCTATAAAGTTATGTATAAATTAAATTAATATATTTTAATTGATTATTTAATATGCATTTAATCTGACAAGTTAATGTGCCTTAACATTTTATTTAATTAGATCTATGTTAAAGATAAATATTTTTAAATTAATGTACATTTATAAAATATATTGAAATATTTTTATAAAGAACAATAAACTTTAATAATTTACCCTAGTCTGTCCCATTAGGAGCTCTCTGCCATGGTGTTGGTAGCGATTTCCACACAAGTGAGTAAAGTTTAAACTTGTAAATCTTGTTGTAGGAGGCCTCACTCCTAATATGACGTGGTACAGATACGTAAGTCTACACCTGGGTATAAATCTACACACGGACAAGGTGAATAACAAAAAGGTATACAGATACATCTAGGTGTCCCCACTAAGTAGTTATAATTAGGTCTGCTTTTCTGGTGCTTTTTTGGTTTGCTAATAATTTTGATCCCGTTTGATGACTCTAAACAAAACTTTCCAAAAAAAAGTTCATCCACTTTGGCTCCCTCCTGTAAAGATTTGGGGTGCTTAGTCAAGCAGGAGCCAAATAAAAAAAAAGGGGAGACCCAAAACGCAAAATCACAATGCAGTTTCCATAGACTTCTTTGAGACGGGCTACAGCCAAACTGCTGAAAGAAATTACACCAAATTCGTCAGCAATCTAGATCTTGCTGCACAGATTATGTTTTTTGTGATTTGGTGTAAATCCATCCAGTAGTTTTTGAGAAATAAAGGGTTAAAAATGCAGATACTGGGATGGTTGGGCTCTCAAGATTCTCAAGAGACTCTCTCGGGAGCGCCAGTTTAAAAATGAAGTGTTCTGATTGGCCCAGGGAGCTTTATTTCCCTTAGGCCATCTCGCTGCCATGAGAGTCAGACTCCTTTAAGAGCGAGCGCTCTGACTGGCTGCCAGAAACAAGAGACAAATATTGCTGGCAGCCATTACAGGACTCAGCAACTTAGTTCCCTGCTCAGAAGAAAAAAAGAAGGAAAAAAAAAAACACAAAAAAAACACACATTTAATGATAAGGGGGCAGGTTAGGGATACCCTGATCTCCTAGGTCCTGTGGGGGGGGGATCCAGAGAGATTCACCCAGGGCCAAAAGAGGTAAAGCGGCAAAAAATGCCACAATTCCGCAAGACTTGGATAAAAGAATCCAAAAATAGAGAATGGTGGTTGGGCCCCATTTAATTATTCTAAGCATCAGGGAGCCTATCCTCTAGGCTCGATTCATAAAGGGGAAGGGAGACTGATGGCCCCACTCACAGAGCCTCCAGAGGCCCCAAGGAGCCCACCCTGGTGTCAAAAACAATGTTTAATAGGAGGGGGAAGTGCATCCCCCTTCCCTGAGCCATCAGAGGCCACAGCGAGCCCACCCCGGGGGCCGAACATATTTATGGGGTGGGGGATACACAGACCACCTCCCCAAGCCATTGGATGCCCTGGGGAACCCACCCCCGGGGCCGCAAATGTACAAAATGTGGGAGAGGGGCGTGCAACCCTCCACCAAGAGCCCCAAAAACAGGCATCAGGGACCCATACCCGAGAAGATTACTTGAAGGGAGGAGGGCCAAGAGCCCCCCCCCAAGCCAATAACGGCCCTAGGGACCCCTCCCCATCCCCCCTGGGCTGGCAACAAGTTATATCTCGGGGAACCCACCCCCGGGACATTGCAATTTCCCTGCCCACAACAGAGACTGCTGCCAAGCAGGAGCAAACACCAAGTCAGCTCCCAGCAGGCAGGAGCATAAAAAATTCTCCCGGCCAGCGGGGGGGGGGGGGGGGGGGGGAGGAATGGAGGGTGGGGGTGGTAAGATAGTCGGGGAAGCAACCAGTGCTGCCACCCCCCCCTTCTAAATAACATCATGCCTTGGAAGGTGGGGTCCCCAGTGCCAAAATCAGCTCAGTGACTGGGGCCACACACGCCCTTTCTTCCCCAACATAATGCCAGGCACCAGAGACTGAAACTGGCTTGAGGAGGTGCCACTCACCTTTTAACTTACAGGTACAGCCTTGGGGAATGGGTTCCCCAGGGCCTAAAGAGGCTCAGGAGAGGGCTTAGTGGCCCACTTCCCCTTTTAACTTGTATGTACAACCCTGAGATCCCCAGGACCTAAAGATGCTCAGGAAGGAGTGCCGCACAGCCCACCCCCCCCCTTCCCCTTAAAAAAATAAATCCCTGGGGAATGGTGTCCCCAGGACCAGGTGCAGTGGCCAACTGCCTGCTGTGCACAGCAAGGGGTTGCATTTAGATATGGTAATTAAGTAGTACTTTACATTAAAAAAACAAAAACTAGAAATTCACTGAAGAAACAAAAGGTTAAAGTAACACTATAGTTAGGTGAATTTGCCAATGACAACAAAAGGTTTGAACAAAAATTCCCACAGAAATTCGCCAATTATAGTTAGCAGCACTAACTATAACTTGTGCCCCCACCATGCACGGCTTATAAGCTCACATGACATTACTGATGACACATCCTACAACATTATTTATCACATCACTGACGAGATCTCAAGTGACACTGTGGATAACTATGTAAACTATTAAAATAAATTAGCACACTGATTTGATGATGTCAGCAATGTAATGTGAGATGCCAACAGTGATATAATAAATGATGTCATAGAATGTCATGAATGATCTCATATGTGAGGTCTTAAGCAGTGCATGGCGTGAACCCAAGTTATAGTTAGTGCTGCTAACTATAACTGGTGAATTTCTGTGGTTTTTCTTTTAATACAAAATGTTTATTTTGTCATTGACAAATTTACCTAAGTATAACAATACTTGACCCTTTGTTCAGTGAAAAACAATCTCTCTCGCTCTCTCTCTGTATGTATGTATATATATATATATATATATATATATATATATATATATATATATATATACACACACATACACACACACCCATGTAAATATATACATGTATAGTTACCTCTGAGAATCGGGTCTAATAGATTTTTGAGTGGGTCCCACCCGCACCACTCTTCAGGACATGTGAAATACAAATTATGACATTTGGACAGGATAATTTGCAAGAGAAAGTAAAATGATTCATTTTGAATATTTCTTCTTGATGTTTACCATTCAGGGGAGTAACACTGGTTTGAAGGAACACAATACTTGTTGCCAATGGGAATATAAAGGACCCTGAAGGACCTGGACAGACTGAAGCTGCCTGGTCCTTGCTACGAGCTTCCGCTCTTGGACAACTAGGTTGCTTCTTACTAGACATTCTAGTTCTGTTGCACTTTAACTGAAGCACATCGGTCCACTAAATAATAGAATTCTGCATCGATTCCAAACCATGAACAAATTGAAATAATACAAATATAGTTGCATTGTTAGACCTGACAGCCTTAGGGTGGTCACCCCTAACTTTTTGCCTGCCTCCCTCCACTTTTTAGATACTGTTTTTGCTGGTTTTAAGACTCTGCACACTTTACCACTGCTAACCAGTGCTAAAGTGCATATGCTCTCTCCCTTTAAACATGGTAACATTGGATCATACCCAATTGGATTATTTATTTTTCTTATGAGACCATAGTAAAGTGCACTATAGGTGCCCAGGATTAGATTAAATGCTACTAGTGAGCCTGCAGCACTCATTGTGCCACCCATTTAAGTAGCTCCCTTAACCTTGTCTCAGGCCTGCCATTGCAAGGCCTGTGTGTGCAGTTTCACTGGCAATTCGACTTGGCATTTAAAAATACGTGCCAAGCCTAACATTCCCCTTTTTCTACATAAAAGTCACCCCTAAGGCGTGCCCTAGGTAACCCATAGGTTCAGCGTGCTGTGTAGGCAAAAGCCAGGAAATGTACCTGTGCAGTTTACATGCCCTGGTAGTGTAAAACTTCTAAATTAGTTTTTTCACTGCGGTGAGGCCTGCTCCTTTCATAGGCTAACACTGGGGCTGCCCTCATATATTGTTTGAGTGGTAGCTGCTGATCTGAAAGGAGTAGGAAGGACATATTTAGTATGGCCAGTATGGTGATACAAAATCCTGCTGACTGGTGGAGTTGGATTTAATATTACTATGTTAGAAATGCCACTTTTAGAAAGTGAGCATTTCTTTGCACTTAAATCCTTCTGTGCCTTACAATCTACGTCTGGCTGGGTTTAGCTGACAGCTCCCTTGTGCATTCACCCAGACAGATCCCAAACACAGGATACTCAGCCTCACTTGCATATTCTGCATTTTGAATGGGTCTTCCTGGGCTGGGAGGGTGGAGGGCCTGACACTTGCATGTCAAAGGACAGTAGCCTGCCCTCACGCAAAAGGACTACTGGGACCCTGGCAGACAGGACTGAACTGCAAGGGGACCTTGTGCACTTCTAAGCCACTCTTTGATGTCTCCCAAACTTCAAAGGCACATTTGGGTATTTAAACAGGGCCTCTGTGCCCTACAATCTCAGACACTTCCTGTGTGCATCTGTTTGAGCGATGGCCATCTCATGGGTTGCGGCTGGTAAGGCTTCCATGAAGGAAACTGACAGTAGTTTCCTGGGCTACCCTTACACTTTACGTTTACGTTAACAATTGAAAGTGCCAAGATAACCTCATGGGTGATTAGTGCACTATAAAAATCAACGTAACATAATAAACAGGTAATAAGTGTTTTGTTGGATTTGAAATTAAGGCGCTTTCTTTACTGTAATCGGATTAAAGTATACTTTTTGTTTTTTACAATACAAAATAATGCAAGACTAGGGCAATTTCTCATTTGTTCGACAGAGACTGGGCTGGAGACCAATTACTTAGGTGAACACTCATTAATGTAAGGACTGGAATGAATAAGGGGGATAAGGAGATTAAGTGATTATTACTTTACAATAATCTTCATTGCTCTGACTCTTCCTTCCTCATCCAAACAACGTGCATCCCTCCATCCTTCCCTGACATTCGTCACTTCAGTACAAGTGCTGAGAGAGTCAGAGGAAGTGCATTTGTAAAGCGCACCCTTGAGACATCACGCTGCTCAATAACCAGTGATGTTGCCAGGCTTAATGGTACTCATTTTATTTTGGAAGGATGAAAGCCTGAGGAGCCCTGCTGAGATTAAAATCTGTGGCTATGAGGTCAAACACACATGCCTGGAGTGAATGCATTAGTTCACTGAGCCACCAAACCTGACTCATCAGTCAGAAGGTCTTATGAACGAGGGAAAAGACACTTTAGTTGTTGACTTAGGTTGAAGGTGATGGGGTGTCTTTTTTGGGCCCCAGGACTTATTTTTCATAATCCGACATTGGCCCCACAACAAGTGAGACAAAGGCAAGTAAAGGTAAATTATGGCAATTAAAAGGATAAGTAAAAAGTGGCAAAGGGAGAACACAGAGACGAAATATGATGTGCAAGATGAAATAAAGAGACTAAGTGTAGGCTGCTAGTAACAGAGATAGGAGGTGGAAGGAAGATTACCAGTAAATTAGTAGGGCATGTGTCCATAGGCAAGCGCCTTACTCACCACTTAATCACCTGCTTTTGGACCCTATCCTTCCAATTTCCACATATATAAATCACTCGCTGCTTTACTATGAGCTTTAATTTCTGTTCAGTCTACAGGCTCTGCAATGCTTTACATTTCTTTTATACCCACCCCCCGTGGCTCCTAAAAGATGCACTGTTCCAGCAATCTAAGCAATTCAGCAGACACAATGTGCTGCTCAAGAGGCTTTCATTAATGTTTGCACAACCAAAGATGCTAAATTTATCCGTGCGAGTCTTGAATTCACTGTCCACAAAAAAGAAAACAATGTCACTTAATGGCCGCCAAAGTGCCTAAGTACTTTATGGGAGCTGATGACAAACTTCCAATTGTCACTCACTTTCTTTTAGTCTTAAAGAAATAAATGCAAGCGCAGCAAATGCATTTGTTAATACACAACAAAGGTAATCAGTTCCACTCCAGAATAAAACCTCATTAAAAGTACAGTCAGTGCGCGTCAGAATGAATTTCATTCATTTGCATTGCAGAGTTTAAGGAATCTGCGAGGGAAGAGCGATTTAAGATGCAGGACGATAAATCTCAGTGAAATCAGTGTTTAATTTGAGCAGGTGGTTTCCTCTGCGGGACACCGGCAGTTATATTTTGGGGGCTGGCACTTATTTTTATAACTCAAGCACTTACCTCGAGCAAAAGACGCATGGGAAAGACGGAGGAAGAGAAAAACGAAAAAGCGTCACAAAGGGAGAAAGCAGACTGCTGTAAAAGAGAGCTGAAGGGGCAGGGGGTGACTGTAAATGGATTAAAGAGCCCCGAGATGGCTTTAGGATTATGCTGCCTCAGTATTCCGTGCTCGCACATTTAATTGCAACAGCCGCGTGATTCAGAGGAGAGCCTTAGGCACCGGCACGTTTTTATTTACAAATTAAGCACTGAGTGAAATTAATTCACAAGCGGAAGGACCGTATGTATAGCCAAGCCTTGGCGTTGGAGGGGATTCCTCAAGGTGTACCGTTCACGTTAATCCTTTTATACATCTCTGACACAGGCACTCCGAATTCAGTAAGTGCACTTGTACAATCTGGCGGGAACGGCGATATAGTTTTGCAATTTTGTGCTAGATTTTGCTTTGTGTATGGATAACTTAGTCATGGAGCTTCTTGTTAAACAAGCATTAGGAAAGCCAATATGTCTTGTCTATATGAGAGCTATTGGCTTGGCAATGTATTTTAGCCGCTTGTACAGTAGTGTGAATGCTGCTTAGCGTGATTAAAGATAAGTGTCATAGATTGCGGTGAGGCAAATTGGGCTGGGGTAGAGTGGAGTGGGTAGAACTGATTGGAGTGGGGTAGATTAGAGTGGGGGAGTTGAGTATATTGGTGTCGTACATTAGAGTGGGGTAGACTGAATGGGATAGAGTGGAGGTAGATTTGAGAGGTGTGGGGTAGACTGGGATGGGGTGGGTATCCTGGAGTGATGTAGATTCGAGTGTGGGTGGGGTAGATTTGAGAGTGGGTGGGGTAAATTGATTTTGGGGTAGATTGGGGTGACGTGGGGTAGACTGGAGTGGAGTGGGGTAGAAGAGGGGAGTAGGATATATTGAGGTGGCTTGGAGTGGAGTAGGGTAGACTGGAGTGGGGTAGATTGGAATGGTACAGATTAGGTGGATTATGGTAGGACAGGCTGGAGTGTAATGGGGTAGATCAGAATGGAGTGAGGTAGATTGGAGTGGGATATATTGGGTGGATTATACTAGGGTAGAGTGAAGTGGGATAGATAAAAGTGGGGTAGTATGAGGTTGGGTAGATTGGAGTGGGGTGGACTTGAATGGGGTAAATGAAAGTGGAGAGGAATTTGATAGGTTGCTGTGGAGTTTGGAGTGGGGTAAACGGAACTGGGGTAGGTTGGACTGGGGTAGAAGGATAGGTTGGAGTGGGGTAGATTAGAGTGAAGTCTGGTAGATTGGAGAGGGTTAGAATGGGGTACACTGGAGTGGGGTGGACTGGGGTAGATGGGAGTAGAGGGTAGACTGGAGCACAGTGGGGTACATTTGGGTAGAGTGCTGTAGAATGGGATGAAGTGGGGTAGACTGGAGAGGGATGGGGTTGACTGGGTTAGAATGAGTGGAGTGGGGTAGACTGTAGTGGAGCGGGGCAGATTGGAAAGCAGTGGAGTGTGGTAGACTGGGGTAGATAGTGGTGCGGTGGGTTGGAGTAGACTGGGGTGGAGTAGATAGTAGCGAAATGGGGTGGGGTACACTGGAGTGGTTGGGGCATGGACGGGCAAAGAAGGCAGTGGTGTGCTGTGGAGAGTGGCACAGAGTGGAGTGATATGTTATAGAATGGAGTGGTGTGACAGTGGAAGGGCATAGAGTGGAGTGGCGTAGTGTGGCAAATGTATGGTGTGGTAGCACACTGCCACTACAGACAACACATTTTCAAATGAAATGACCACTACATTTGCACCAAAATATGGTTTTACTGCACAGAAACAATAATGTGTGCAACTGTCATCACCTAGTGTATTGTGTTTTGATCGTGTTTACATATTTGTTTCCACCGCACTTCAGAATTACAAAAAAAAGTACTTCATTTGTACTACTTCTGATATATTCATGTTGTTGTGTACTAGTAAAAAAAAATATTCTACACCCTCTCCTCTCACATGGCTACTCAGCAGGACTGTCAGATTAATTAACTCACTTTGAAGTCAGAGAAAGAAAAGTAAAATCCTGTTTGGTGAAGTGGGGAAGGGTAACTTACATAGTGTTAGGGCTAGGAGGGTCCCCGTCTATGACAGAAAGCACTGTGAATAAGTCATTATTCTAAATTTGCATTACGCAAAGAATAAGGTAGGCTGCCACAAAATGCGCAAAAAGAGTGGGTCTAAGGTTTTTTTTAAAAAGTCCTTTCAAACTATAGATTTTAGTAGTACACAATCACACTGTATATAGTGCAAACATGTTTATAGATATCCTACAAAGAACGCACTCCACAGCTCAGCTGTTAATCTATCACAATCCTGGCGAAAAAAGGAAATGTGCCAAACAAGCTGGCCGGTTTGTTCCCTTGCCTGCAGGACAGCTGATCATTTTTCGTATCGGGGATGTTTATAAGGCCCGAGACACAGCTTCAGACGGGCTGTCCTAAATATGTTACCGACAGGTTTTTCCTAAAACTGGAGCTGGCAGTGTATGATGGCTGTTTTCTTGCTCTTAACGAGGCTGAAAATGCGAGGTGAGAAAATGAGGCACATGTCCCGTTCCCCATTCAGTAAATGTGGTCTTTTGTTTCTAGATGATTAGAGAGTTCTCAGGCGCGAGTTGAAAAGGGACTGCTTGTTGCAGCTGCTAGCGTGGCTGTGTGGACATTAGGTTACTATAAAGAACACAGGAACATCCGCCTGGAAGGCGGTACAGTGAAGACAGATGGGAGCATAGCACCTCTGGCAACCACAGGGCCTACGAAACACATCAGTATTCAGTACAAGTAGAAGCCACCCTCCAGGCCCTTCACTCTGATCAAGGCCGCAGCAGAACCTTTCAACTCCATTATATTCCTAAAAAGGCAGCACTCACACACACGGACAGAGATGGAGCACAGACAGCCATGACATTTTAGACCAAGTAGGTGATCCAAGAAGTAAACATGTAAGCAGATAGTGATTTATTTTCTGAGATGGGCACCAGATGATACGAGGGAAATTGAGGTCTTTAGAGTCCGCATGTGTCATAGTTTCACTAATTCAACAGGGCAAAAATCCTATCAGAAATGTGAAGCAAAAATCCATTCCAATGAAAAATGTGAACATTTAGGGGGGAAAGCATGTCCAATGTATAATACAGACAACATTCTTTAGATTAACATGCATAATGCAAACGAAGCCCTATGTTGTGGTCGGTTTATGTCTAGCCCAGCATGTACTGCACATAGCTCAGCAACTGTGCTTTCATGCAGAACTTACTGAGGTGTAGAAAGAGCCTTCACTTGACTGTTGATCTTATTTAAGGTTTTGTTTATTACTCGCTCCTAGTGCAATGAGGCAACAGTGTTGTACATAGGACCTTTTGTTCATTCGAACACATATGATAAAATACATGGATCCATCATCACACAAAGTGCAGAGCCGCAATTAGGATAACATGGGCACATGAAAGAAAGATTTCAGGAGGAATTTGAGTTGGACTTGGGCAAACGTTGGATGAAAAAGTAGGACTAGAGTTCCTTCTGAATTAAGGGGATCAAGAATATAAGTGCCAGGATACCTTCTTCCAGAGTCTGGGTTGAGACATTCTTTTCTTTCTTGTGATCCTTTTCTATGTTTATGTCTTGCCAGTTAGCTGTCTGGCTTCCAATATTGGATTGAGGCAAAGTGAACAAGAGAAGCAGTGAGGAAGACCGACAGAAAGATAAATTCAAAGCAGTTAATAAGATATCCAGACAGGAAACAATGGATAGAGAAGGAAGGAGACAGATCAAATTAGATACAGATACACAGAAAGAGAAAGTGTAAGAGTGAGAGAAAGAGAAAGAGATGAGATAGAAAACTAGACAAAATGACATCTCCAAAACATGGAACAACAAGCACTGACAAAGCAAACAGGTCTCTTCAATGCAAGAGCTATTGGCTTTGTCATGATGTACACTAGTGTGGCTGCTGCTCAGCATGGCTAACCGTTAGCAGTACAGGAGAGTGTGGTGTGGACTACAGTAGAGTGGTGCAGAATGGAGTAGTGTGTCATGGAGCAGAGTAGTGTGGTAGAGTGGAGTTGCAAAGAGGAGTAAAGTGGTATGGTGTGGCGTAGTGTGTCAGAGTGGTATAGTGTGTCGGAATGGATTACAGTGATGCAGGGTGGAGTGGAGTAAGGTAGAGTAGCCTACAGTGGAGCATGCACGGCGTGGCAGCACACTGCCATTACAGACCACATATTTTCAAATGAAATTACCATTACATTTGCACAGACATACAGTTTAACTACAAAAATTAAACAGCGCACAAAAGATACAAGGTAGAAATCGGCATTACCATGTGTATTGATTTGTTTTGATTGCATTAAAATATTTGTTTCCACTGCACTTCAGAATTACAAAAAAGTGCTACAGTTGAGCTTTACTAAATCAGAAATATTCTGAAATACTAACGTTAAAATTTGTTGTGGACTAGAAAAAAATAACATTCACCTTCCCTTCCTTTCACACCCCAGTACCCAAGTAAGATTGTCACATAAATCCTCTCACTTTGCAGTCTGAAAAAGAAATGTAAAAATCAACATCCCTCGGAAGACACAGCCTGACATTTGACCTCGGTCTTTGAATGCACAGCAAATCGGACAAAATAAAAAACAACATTTAAAGGCCTGTCTATTGCTCATTGTAGGAAAGAACCATCTCGCCTGGCACGTTACCCCATATTTCACTGTATATATTTTGTTTTAGTCTATGTGTCACTGGGACCCTGCCAGCCAGGGCCCCAGTGCTCATAAGTATGTGCCCTGTATGTGTTCCCTGTGTGATGCCTAACTGTCTCACTGAGACTCTGCTAACCAGAACCTCGGTGGTTATGCTCTCTCTGCTTTCCAAATTTGTCACTAACAGGCTAGTGACTAAATTTACCAATTCACATTGGCATACTGGAACACCCATATAATTCCCTAGTATATGGTACTGAGGTACCCAGGGTATTGGGGTTCCAGGAGATCCCTATGGGCTGCAGCATTTCTTTTGCCACCCATAGGGAGCTCTGACAATTCTTACACAGGCCTGCCAGTGTAGCCTGAATGAAATAACATCCAAGTTATTTCACAGCCATTTACCACTGCACTTAAGTAACTTATAAGTCATCTATATGTCTAACCTTCACCTAGTGAAGGTTGGGTGCAAAGTTACTTATTGTGTGGGCACCCTGGCACAAGCCAAGGTGCCCCCACATCGTTCAGGGCAAATTCCCTGGACTTTGTGAGTGCGGGACACCATTACACGCGTGCACTGTACATAGGTCACTACCTATGTACAGCGTCACAATGGTAACTCCAAACATGGCCATGTAACATGTCTAAGACCATGGAATTGTCACCCCAATGCCATTCTGGCTTTGGGGGGGGGGGGGGGACAATTCCATGATCCCCAGGGTCTCTAACAGAGTACCCAGGTACTGCCAAACTGCCTTTCTGGGGTCTCCACTGTAGCTGCTGCCAACCCCTCAGACAGGTTTCTGCCCTCCTGGGGTCCAGGCAGCCCTGGCCCAGGAAGGCAGAACAAAGGATTTCCTCTGAGAGAGGGTGTTACACCCTCTCCCTTTGGAAATAGGTGCGAAGGCTGGGGAGGAGTAGCCTCCCCCAGCCTCTGGAAATGCTTTGATGGGCACAGATGGTGCCCATCTCTGCATAAGCCAGTCTACACCGGTTCAGGGATCCCCCAGCCCTGCTCTGGCGCGAAACTGGACAAAGGAAAGGGGAGTGACCACTCCCATGACTTGCACCTCCCAGGGGAGGTGCCCAGAGCTCCTCCAGTGTGTCCCAGACCTCTGCCATCTTGGATTTAGAGGTGCTGGGGGCACACTGGACTGTTCTGAGTGGCCAGTGCCAGCAGGTGACGTCAGAGGCTCCTTCTGATAGGCTCTTACCTCTCTTGGCAGCCAATCCTCCTTCCTTGGTAGCCAAACCTCCTTTTCTGGCTATTTAGGGTCTCTTCTTTAGGAAATTCTTTAGATAACGAATGCAAGAGCTCACCAGAGTTCCTCTGCATCTCCCGCTTCACCTTCTACCAAAGGATCAACTGCTGACTGCTCAGGATGCATGCAAAACCGCAACAAAGTAGCAAGACGACTACTAGCAACCTTGTATCACCTCATCCTACCGGCTTTCTTGATTGTTTCCAGGTGGTGCATGCGCTGGGGGTAGCCTGCCTTCACCCTGCATCAGGAGCTCTGAAGAAATCTCCAGTGGGTAGACGGAATCTTCCTCCTACTAACAAGGCACCAAAAGACTGCATCATGGTCCTCTGGGTCCCCTCTCAGCCCAACAAGCGTGGTCCCTGGAACTCAGCAACTCTGTCCAAGTGACTCCCACAGTCCAGTGACTCTTCAGTCCAAGTTTGGTGGAGGGAAGTCCTTGCCTCCCCATGCTAGACTGCATTGCTGGGTACCGCGTGATTTGCAGCTGCTCTGGCTCCTGTGCACTCTTCCAGGATTTCCTTCGTGCACAGCCAAGCCTGGGTCCCCGGCACTCCTTCCTGCAGTGCACAACCTTCTGAGTTGTCCTCTGGCATCGTGGGACTCTCTTTTGTGACTTCACGTGGACTTCAGTTCACTTTCCTTCCAAGTGCCAGTTCAGGTACTTTTGCGGGTGCTGCTTGCTTCTGTCAGGGCTTCCTGAGTTGCTGGACGCCCCCTCTGTCTCCTCCTCCAAGTGGCGACATCCTGGTCCCTCCTGGGCCACAGCAGCACCCAAAAACCTCTACTACGACCCTTGCAGCTAGCAAGGCTTGTTTGCGGTCTTTCTGCGTGGGAATACCTCTGCAAGCTTCATCGCGAGGTGGGGCATCCGTCTTCCAAAGGAGAAGTCCCTAGCTCTCTTCTTTCTTGCAGAATTCCAAGCTTCTTCCATCTGGTGGCAGCTTCGTTACACCCTCAGCTGGCATTTCCTGGGCTCCTGCCCACTATCAACACTGTTGCGACTATTGGACTTGGTCCCCTTGTCTTACAGGTACTCAGGTCCGGAAATCCACTGTTGTTGCATTGCTGGTGTTTGTTCTTCCTGCAGAATCCCCCTATCACGACTTCTGTGCTCTCTGGGGGTAGTAGGTGCACTTTACACCTACTTTTCAGGGTCTTGGGGTGGGCTATTTTTCTAACCCTCACTGTTTTCTTACAGTCCCAGCGACCCTCTACAAGCTCACATAGGTCTGGGGTCCATTCGTGGTTCGCATTCCACTTTTGGAGTATATGGTTTGTGTTGCCCCTATATAGGTATACTCCTAGGTGTGCTCCTATTGCAATCTATTGTAATTCTACACTGTTTGCATTACTTTTCTTGCTATTACTTACCTAATTTTGGTTTGTGTACATATATCTTGTGTATATAACTTATACTCATACTGAGGGTACTCACTGAGATACTTTTGGCATACTGTCATAAAAATAAAGCACCTTTATTTTTAGTAACTCTGTGTATTGTGTTTTCTTATGATATGCATATGACACCAGTGGTATAGTAGCAGCTTTACATGTCTCCTAGTTCAGCGTAAGCTGCTTTGCCATAGCTACCTTCTAACAGCCTAAGCTGCTAGAAACACCTCTTCTACAATAATAAGGGATAACTGGACCTGGCACAAAGTGTAAGTACCTCTGGTACCGACTACAAGCTAGGCCAGCCTCCTACACTCATTCACTGCAACTCCAGCATGATTATTTTGAGGGTGCTTCAAAAACTCCCGCTCCTCTACTTCCAGCGTCTGACATGGGTATTAAATTGAGGAAGAGGGTACTTTAAGTTAAACTATCATCAAAGAGCATTGACCAAAATAAAAAAGCCCGTAGACAACATTGTTGCTCATTGCCATGCAAGACTGATGAACTGATAATGACAAAGATAAGTAGAATCAGTCAAGCAGAAAGACAGGAAACTTTTTAAAAAATACATTATATTTACTACTTCCTGAACTAGCATTCAAGGAAGACAACTAAAAACACATGCACTCTTTTGGCGTGCCTCATGAAAAAGATAAAACGTACCCAGAAAGCGAGCACTCATGGAAGAATACAAGGAGCCTGTGAGAGATGGAAAATATACTATGCCCCAACGAAGGGAAAAAGACATGCTCGACAGCCTTAAACAAAGTCAGAAAATAGAAAGCAAGCAAATGTGTGTTCTAAAACAGTAAAGTCAATGGTAAGGAATGGGGAGAATGCATTCCTAGGGAAGCTTTCAGGATGTTCTGAATGTGTCGTTGCAACCAGAAAGATGTGCAGTCAGGTAGGTTTCGACCTAAAAAGCAGTGTGCCTAGTGTAACAGCCAATCAGTACAGAACATGGATACCTACATATTTTTAAAAGTATCCTACTATTATAAGACTAATACAGCTCCTTTGTTGCTAATAGTTAAGAGCTCAGGTATAATTTAGGAAGCAGACAAATACTGTGCTGACAGCAAATGCAATTGTTAGTTGAATAAAGGTATTAAGCCGTCAGTATTGTCAATGGCTTGTGACAAAAGTGTTATACAGCTGTACATTGTCCCAGCAGGGTCAACATCTACAGTGGGAGGTGCACAGGCAAAAGTAAAAGATTAGAAATGGTGGCTAAGAGAAGTACACTAACAGTAAAAAATATAAATAAAAACAGATAAACAGCTAACAAAAACGTTAGGCTAACTCAAAGGAAAACTTTGCTCACACTGTGCTAAACGATTCACAAATTGAGAGAACAGCATGCTTTTAAGATCTTACCTCGAGGAAAGCATTCATCTGTTTCTGAACCCGGTTGACAAATCTCCACTGGATGACTAAGCTTTGGAAAAAGAAAAAGGTGCATTAGTAAAACAATCAGTAGCTGACAGATTGGTTGGTAGTTGTCCAGTTTAAGATTGCTAGGTTTGGCAAAATGTTATTAATGTATATTTAGCTGCATGGTTAAACATAAAAGTACCAGAAAATCTGCAAACAGAATCACAATTCACCTTAGAATGGTGTTTTAGTCCCTTGTTTTAGTGATCAAACGCCCCTCTCAAAGACTATTTCTGCGGTAGAGTAATGATTATGAGCACCGCAACATTGTCTAGAATCTGAATAGACAAATAATTCACACATTATGTGTTACTAATCTGACTTATTTCTTAACAATGCTATTAATAATACAGCCACACTGTGAAGAGACACTTGGTGAGGGTCATAATTTTGTGGAATGGTAAAAAAAAAACCTTTACATTTTCTCAAATGCTATGCATGTAAAAGCACTATGATACAATGATTTGTCTATACTTTAAGAGAAATACAATTACTGCAAACCAACGTTATATTTCTAAATTGTTGAAAAGTTGAAGCTAACACCTTAGGGCTTTCAAGATGTAATTTAATGTACAGATTAGGGATCATAGTTTTGTCTTCATCTGTCTTTTTTTTTTTTACAAGTCCCTTCCAATTATTATTCTTGCAAATCTCCCACTGCACCATACAAAGAAGAAGGAAGAGTCCAAAATGTATCTTAAAAACAGCAGTCAGTCAAAAACAGGACCACCTGTATAGTATCTGGTCTAAAAAATCATGTTTAGGTCGTAGGGGACCCTGCACCACAGGATTGGCTGCTCGGAATTAAGCATAAGACTTCTATGCCTCATGTTAAACATTCACAATTCTCCCTTGGGTTCTATGGTAGACTGATTCACTCCAACATTCCTAACAGGATTCTTTTGTTCAAAAGTGGACTCATTGCTCCTCATCCATGAAAGGTAACTGGCCAGGTTTAGAAGATGAACCTCACAGGTTAACCATGACAAACATGTGGAACCCATTGATTCGAACATTTATGTGTGCACAACCTATCTCCTTCCTCTTCAGATATAATCAGGTTTGGTCACTTTGAAGATTAATTTGCCTACTATGAAATGGGTATGTTAGTAGCATAACTTAATGTCAGCTTTACTTTGTTAGGCCTCCAGATGATTTTATTACTGTATGACTTATGATACACTTTGCAATATACAACTGATTGTCTTGATTCATTTGCCGGAGTCCATGTGTTTTACACTGTGCTTACGTACTACTGTTTCATGAAAGTCATTTTGATTTGTCTACATAGTAACCTAACAAACATGCATTCTATATACACAAGATGTCTAGATGAGACACGTGAGAGAAATACTGGCTTTACAATTAACCAACCTACCATAGGCTGGGCTAGGCACACACCTGCTCAGTGCCAGGATATCCTTGCAAGTGATGGCGTGCTTTACAAATAGACTTAACATAACAATACTCAACTGTACAATATAAAAAATATGGATTGCCCTAATCCACAGTATGCTCTCTACGAATATACATAGTAAAGTGGGTTCTACAAGAACTATGTGTGAGGAGTCCTGAAATGGAGTAAAAGGCAGTGACTCACAACAAAGGTTAAGGTAGCCTATGGCAAATGTCATGGAAAAATAGCAATACATTTATCACTAAGATTAAATTACATACAATTATACTTTGTTACTGAAACCAACAAATTTAGGTTAACACTGTATTGCTGTACGGTAAGCCAAATTATGTGCACTCTGCTCCTGTCAACTAAACGGCTATCTTTACAGAGTACACCTACAGTGAGTGATTTAATAGATTAACTTTATATGACAATTACATTTATACTTTCAGTAGCACCTACTGCAATTACACCTAAGCACACAAACTTAATTATGAAATGGAGGAACGGGAATAGTGTTAAACAATGTACTCACTCAATGTATTCCCTCTTGTTTTCGTTCGTTACCACTAGGTCAGACCCATTTGGCTTCAAATCAACTTGGTATGTCTATATTAAGAAAAACGAAGAGCAATATATTACCACAGTAAGTGGTGAAAAATGTAAGCCACGAACATTCACAATACAAAAGAACACATACATAATCATATGTCTTATTTTTCTCAGACATAGTTGCATATGTCGTAAAAACTCTACAGAAAATATGTATACTTAACATTTCACTTAGGCTGTTACACAATACTCCTATCCATTTTTACCATCCAAGTTCATGAGGATGTGCAAAGGAATATAGCACATTTAAATGCATCAAAACAGATGACCTTGAAAAAGTACCTATGCGGCCTCATGAATGGAGCACTTAACTCTCACTGACCTTAAAGATGGTGGAGGATGCTGTTCTGCTGCAGGAATTACCAGCATATTGGAGAGTTCATTAGACTTCCTAACTCCACAAGAGGCCAAACTTTAAGAAATGGGTGCCTGATAATCCCCAACTTAATCCCGTGCACAAATAATACCAGGACCTTTCCAAACCTGGAACCTAAATTTCGTTCATCTTACTGGTGGCTTTTAGATGTATGGTTCTAATCACTGATACTACTCCGTAATAATTCAAATGACTAGCTTTACCATAAAGTTTATTGGTGGTAACAAATCGGTTACCCAATCTGCCTCAGCAATTTAGTAGCAATCTATTCCTACCTCGCACGTGGAGTTCTTAGACTGGGAACGCTGTGAAACCTTGTGTATGGAGTAGGGTCACAAAAACAGAATATAAGACCTATATCTATCGAAACACATTAGATTCAACAAATACCATTTTAGCGAGAATGTTAATGGACCACAGAATGGAAAAGGCTGGGCTATGCATGTAGTTAAATGTCCCAAAGGCCCTACATCAGTCTCAAAGAGGCAAAGTCTTCTTAGAGTCCCACTTAAATAGGACATCTTGCAGGGACAAAAAGATAAACTAGGTTCAGGGTGTTCAGGTCTCCACATTTGTAGACTGAAGATTCACTGCATTTGAAAGTATCCTCGGTGGCACTAAGCCATGGTGATAACCCAACACGGACATGTAGGGTGGAGAAGAGTGACAGTGGGATGGGCCTCCACTACACTCTACTCGTCAGTGGTCCATCAAAGCATATATTCCAGCTGAGTGACTGAGACCACCACCTATAAAGGTTGCTGCTAGTGTTGTCTGGTTAGTGATCAGAAAAGAGTATGTGAGGAGGTGCACTACTTATAATAATTTGAAGTTGGTGGACAAATTGTAAATGAAAGCTATGAATTTAGCTTTTTTAAAGTTTGTGTAGTTTGGCTTGTATAGTGAAAAATGTTTTCCTAATAATAACTAAGCTTTATCTCTTGCTTTTTTAAATTGAATTTCAATGTTTTTTAATGTTTGATAAAAATGTGTTTTCAAATCGTAGAGTCCAGTGTTCAGTGGGGTGTTATGAGGAGTATTGTACAGCAGAGTGGAGGAGAGTGCTGTAAAGTCTGTTGTCGCAGAGTAGAGTTTTGCAGAATAAAAGAGTGGAGTACAGTGGAGTCTAGGGGGGGTATCATATGGTGTAGTAAAGTCTTATATAGTGTAGTGGCATGGTGTCTTATAGTGGAATCAAGTATCGTAGACTGGAGTGGAGAGTTGTACAGTGGACTGGTCTATCGTACATTAAAGAAGGGCGTCAGACTGTCAGAGTGGAGTAGAGTGTTTCAGAGTAGAGTAGCGTGAAGTAGAGAGGAGTTTCATCGAGTGAAGTGTTGTAGAGTACAGGGGAGAAGAGTGTCCTCTTGTGCTGTATGATATAATGGAGTTTCATAAAGACAAGAAGAGTGGCATGTTGTTGAGTGTCTTCCAGTGCAGTACAGTGGAAAGGCATGAAGTGTAGTAGACTGGAGTTGCATACAGTAGAGTAGAAGGTCGGACAGTGGAGCGGTGTACAGCGGAGTTCGGTACAGTGGCGTAGAGTGAGATAAAGTGTAGTAGAGTGGAGCAAGGTGGTGAGAGGTAGCGTGGAGTGCAGTAATGTGCCAAAGTGGAGTGGTGTGTCAGACTATAGTGGTGTGGAGTGCCGTAGAGTGGCATTGCATACAGTTTAGTAACGTGTCATAAATTAGAGCACAGTGTTCTACAGTAGAGTGTAGCAGCATGTCATACAGTGTTGGAAAGTGTTGTAGACTACAGCAGAGTAGAGCGGCACAGTCTAGTTGAGTTTTGTAGAGTGCAGTATTGTGCAGTGTGGCAGAGTGGGCTGGCATACAGTGTTATGGAGTACAATGGCATAGACTGGCGTTGAGTGGAGCTGCATAGAATACAGTAGTGTGTCAAACAGTGGAGCTGAATGTTGTACAGTAGCATAGAGTGAGCTAGTCATACAGCGGAGTAGAGAGGCATAACATAGGATGGAGTAAAGTATAACAGTGTACTGGTGTGTTGTAGAGTGGCATGAAGTGTAGTGTAGTAGTGTAGGTAGTAAACTGTTATTCACTGGAGTAGAGTCCTGTACAACAGACTGCAGTGCTGTGTTTTAGAATAGAGAAAAGTGTTGTACAATGGAGTGTGTGGGCACAGAGTGAGGTTTAGCGTTAGACATTGGAGTGTACAGGGATAGAGTGGAGTAGAGTGCGCAGAGTGAAAAGTGGCATTATATAGAGTGGAGGAGAGTGTCGTACAGTGGAGAGGAGTGGAGCTCACTGTAGTGACAGTAGTGTACAGTGGAATAACGTACAGTAGAGTCTAGAAGAGTGGATTGGCACAAAGTGGAATAGCATACAGTGGCATAGCGCACAGTGGAGTGGCATAGAGTGGAGTAGGGTACAGTGTATTAGCATAGAGTGGTGTGGCATACACTAAAGGGGCATTCTGTCGAGTTTAGTAAACAAATTGGAGTAGCGTCTCATACAGCAGAGTGGAGTGCAGTGTCATACAGTGTTGGTAACTATCTAGAGTGGAGTACAGTGTTGTAGAATAAAGTGTACGGGCATAGAGTGTAAAGGGACTGGAGTAGAGTCTAGTAAAGTGGCATATAGTGTAAGAGTTTTGTAGAGTGGAGATACACAGGGCGAAGGAGAGTACACTAGAGTGGGGTAGAGTGGAGTAGCTTATAGTGGAGTGGCGTAGAGTGCAATAGCATATAGTGAGTAGTGTACAGTGCCATAGAGTGGTGTGCAACATGGCGTAGTAGGGTACAGTAAAGTGGAGTAGAATGGACTGGGGTACAGTGGAGTGGGGTAGAGTGTAATAGCGCACAGTGATGTGCGGCCAATGGAACAGCTTAGAATGGAGTGGTGTGGAGTGGCATCAAGTAGCATACAGTGTAGAGGTGTACAGTAAAATAATACAGTGAAGTGTACAGCAGAGTGGTATACAGTGGAATAGCACATAGTGGAGTGGGATACAATACAGTTGTGTACAGTGTAACAACGTAGAGTGGAGTCTTGTACAGTGGTGTGGTGCAGAGTGTAATAGCGTATAGTGGCGCAGCATACAGTGGGGAGGCATAGACTGAAGTAGAATGTAATAGGATAGAGCTGAGTGGCATACAATGAAGTGGCATTCAATGGAACAGCATAGAATGAAGTGGCATAGAGTGGAGTCACATACAATTGGAGTGGCATACAGTGGAATAGTGAAGAAGAAAATGTTATGGGGTGGCATAAAGTAGCGTAGAGTGGAGTGGCAAAGAGTGGAATGGCAAAGAGTGGAATAGTGTATAGAGGAGTAGTGTCCAGAGAATTGGTGTACAGTGAAGTGGCATAGACTGGTGGAGTGTACACTAAGAGTGGAGTGGAGTGCCATACAGTGGAGTTGTGTGCAGTGTAACAGAGTGGAGTGGCAATGAGTGGAGACTTGAACAGTGGCAAGACGTAGAGGGGAGTGAAGTGTGGAATAGCATATAGTAAAGTGCTGTACAGTAGCGTGGCATTGATTGGACTGGTGTACGTTAGAGTGGTGTTTACCAGAATACGATAGAGTGGAGGGATGTACAGTGTAGTGGCATACGGATGTATGTGAAATTTGTCAGCAATGTAGATTATGGTGTGCTGAGTAACGCAAGCAGTGAATTCTGCTGCCTCGCGTTTCTCCAGAATTATCAATCAATGCATGGGCCACGAATGGTGGCCTTGCACTGCTTTGTAAATCTGATCTAATTATTGCATTGCCCATGCCACACCATACGTGGCACAAGGGGACCCGAATACAATAATACAGCTAGGCCTTAGTTATATGTTAGGCCACGGTATACTGCTGTAACTTTGTGGTATACCGTGGTACATGTAGATGACAAGCCAGTATATAATTAGATAATGGCTGTTTTCGAGGCAGCCATATTGTTTATATTACACTTTGGCTGTGTTCTGTATTAAGGCCTTAGATATAAGTAGTAGGGTTTACTGTAGTTCCCTACCTAGTACCACTTAAAGTAGTAACAGGTAGAGAAATGTATTTACTTTTTTCATTATTTTAAATAAGTTTGCAGAGTACTGCACTAATAACTAGTAAGTGCCGCTGTTAGAAATGGGGTTTTTGGTTGGCAGTCAGGTCACCCTCTGTCCAAGCAAGAACCCTCACTCTAGTCAGGGTAAGTCACACACAATCCAAAATTAGCCTGTGCCCACCCTCTGGTAGCTTGGCACGAGCAGTCAGGCTTAACTTAAAAGGCAATGTGTAAAGTATTTGTGCAATAAATCATACAATACCACCATATAGCACCACAGAAATACACCACACAGTGTTTAGAAAAATATATAATATTTATCAGGATACTTGTAGGTCAAAACGAAAAAAGTTGCAATGTGAATTTGTAGAGATATCACTGAAAAGTGATATAAAGTGTCTTAAGTCTTTAAAAAGCAAACAAAGTCTCTTTCAAGCACAAAGTACCTGGTTTGGAGTGGAAAATCTACGCAGAGGGCCGCAGAAGAGGAGATACGTGGAAAAATGGTGTGTGCGTCGATTTCTCCCCAGCACACACGGACTTGCGTCGTTATTTTTCACGCGGGGAAATCGTGCGTCGTTTTCCGGCGCGCGGACAGTCTCTTTCTGTAGATCGCGGGGATTACCAGATGTCCCGGGTCTGTGCGTGGATTCTCCTGCTTGTTTTCCGGCTGCGCGTCGTTCTGCGGGGCTGTGTGTCGAAGTTTCGCTCTCACGGCAGGCGCCGCGTCGAGTTCTCCTCTGGAGGTCGGGCGGCGCTGTCCTTGCGAGGCCGTGCGTCGAAGTTCCGGTCGTCCCGAAGGGGTCGCGTCAATCAGCGTCGGTGTGCAGCGTTTTTCTCGCCGCGGAACAAGCTGTGCGTCGAAAATTTCACCGCACGAAGCATCCAAGTGGAAGAGAGAAGTCTTTTTGGTCCTGAGACTTCAGGGAACAGGAGGCAAGCTCTATCCAAGCCCTTGGAGAGCACTTTCACAGCCAGACAAGAGTTCAGCAAGGCAGCAGTCCTTTGTAGAAAGCAGACAGGTGAGTCCTTTGAGCAGCCAGGCAGTTCTTCTTGGCAGAATGTAGTTTCTGGTTCAGGTTTCTTCTCCAGCAAGTGTCTGATGAGGTAGGGCAGAGGCCCTGTTTTATACCCAAATGTGCCTTTGAAGTGGGGGAGACTTCAAAGAGTGGCTAAGAAGTGCACCAGGTCCCCTTTCAGTTCAATCCTGTCTGCCAGGGTCCCAGTAGGGGGTGTGGCAGTCCTTTGTGTGAGAGCAGGCCCTCCACCCTCCCAGCCCAGGAAGACCCATTCAAAATGCAGATGTATGCAAGTGAGGCTGAGTACCCTGTGTTTGGGGTGTGTCTGAGTGAATGCACAAGGAGCTGTCAACCAAGCCCAGCCAGACGTGGATTGTAAGGCACAGAAAGATTTCAGTGCAAAGAAATGCTCACTTTCTAAAAGTGGCATTTCTACAATAGTAATATTAAATCAGACTTCACCAGTCAGCAGGATTTTGTATTACCATTGTGGCCATACTAAATATGACCTTCCTGCTCCTTTCAGATCAGCAGCTGCCACTTCAACAATGTATGAGGGCAGCCCCAATGTTAGCCTATGAAGGGAGCAGGCCTCACAGTATTGTAAAAACGAATTTAGGGGTTTTACACTACCAGGACATATAACTACACAGGTACATGTCCTGCCTTTTACCCACACAGCAGCCTGCTCTAGGGGTTACCTAGGGCACACATTAGGGGTGACTTATATGTAGAAAAAGGGGAGTTTAGGCTTGTCAAGTACTTTTAAATGCCAAGTCGAAGTGGCAGTGAAACTGCACACACAGGCCTTGCAATGGCAAGCCTGAGACAAGGTTAAGGGGACTACTTAAGTGGGTGGCACAACCAGTGCTGCAGGCCCACTAGTAGCATTTAATCTACAGGCCCTAGGCACATATAGTGCACATTACTAGGGACTTATAAGTAAATTAAATAGTCCAATCAGGTATGATCCAAAGTTACCATGTTTAAAAAGGGAGAGAGCATATGCACTTTAGCACTGGTTAGCAGTGGTAAAGTGCGCAGAGTCTAAAAGCCAGCAAAACAGGGTCCAAAAAGTGGAGGGAGGCAGGCAAAAAGTTAGGGGTGACCACCCTAAGGCATGTCAGGTCTAACAGCCGCATTTCTCAGGAAAATGTTTAGGCATTTCCACACTATTACATATTCCTTTTTTCTTTTCTACAGAATTAAGTATGTAAAAAAAGTGTAAATACACTGTACTACACTATATATACGAAATATAGTGTATGGCAGTGTTTTTTTTTTTTTACTGCAGTAGCTCCTAGGTAGTCCTGCAGTACTCCTTTACACTTAACACATACCTATATCTAAGCACGAACACTGGCAGAGAGGCCTACAACACTATGGCTGCCTTAAACGTTTGTAAAGGCAGTCATTATCCAAACAGATAATGATTTCTAATCTCTATGTACAACAGCAGTTTCCTGAAATTCTACAAAAGAACAGCAGTCACAGATATCACTAAATTTAAATGCCTTATAACTTTAAAAAGCACTTCCCTGCTTACATAAAGTACCCAAAAAGAATCACATGCACACCATAGTGTATAATCCTGCCAAATATCATGTAAATCCATTCAAAAGTCTACGGAAAATGCATTGGTGGAAAAACGCATTTTAGGACCCCATTTTATCTTTGTACCCCCTTTACTCCAACTATTCACCACAAAAACTTACATCATCACAAAATGCAGAATATGCTATTATTCTGCAAAACTTTCTGGTGATTTGACAAACAGGTGAAAAGGTATTATGGAGCAAAAATCTGAGGTATTTGTATCTCTGGGAATCCCAACTATAACTACAGAGAGGCAATATAATTTAATGTGATTTCTTTATTGTTATCTATTGTATTTGTTTATTGGTTTACATGATCATGTGACCATGAATGTGTCTTTTAGCTGTTCATGTAGTAATTCTGAAACTCTACATACACAATCTAGTTTATTTTTGGGCTTCCTTGCTACTTCAATCAGAAGTGAGCTACATATGAAGCCCAAAGGAATGAAAGCCAATCCATGATATAAAAATCTTCCTAATGGCTAATTATCATATTCTCCATATAGTAATTTGTGTAGCTCACTGCTAGGTCAATTTTCCATTTTGTTGCACAAGAGTGAAGGAAGATGCTTTTTGTTTGTCACTATTGTATTCTGTGTGCCAGAGAACATGCAAAGAAAACGTATGTAGATTAAGATGTATCATATTTGTTATGTATTTGTTTATTGCTTTCCATTAGCCTGTGACCATAAATGGGACTTGCAGCTGATCATGTAGTAAATCTAAAACTTTACATATTTGCAGTCTAGTTTATATTTTGGGCTTCTTTGCTACTTTTAGTGGTCCTGTCCTACACAGATATCACTAGGTTTTTGTTGCTTAAAACGTCATAACCATGTCATACCATCACCTGCAACAGCAAAAAGGGTATTCTACAGTCTAATGTGCATTGCTGTGAAATTTCATTACAACATTAAGTTGATTCTATTTTTAAATGTGTTTCTTCTGTAACTAACCACTAACAGGATCTCGTTTAGGATAGATTCTGTGGCCGGTTGCCAGTTGGCTGAGATCTGTCTGCGTTTACAATGGTCACATCACTGTCACTCTGTGCAGATCTTGCACATGCATATCTTTCCAGATCACTGAATGGGTGTTATCATTTGCTCTGATCTTTCAGCACTGTGCCTTTTATCATCCTTGATATGTATTGCTTCGGCAATCAGCCAAAGACTACTTCTGGTTTTAAAAATGTTGTAGCTATTTTATTATCACTAAATTCATGGGGGTTCTAGGTGTGTGTGTGGTGGTAACCACACTCACTCCATTGCTTCTCTGGTGAGTTCAGTGGTTTGTAGTGGTACTGTATTCATCCTTCTCTTTTCCAGTTATGCTTGGAAGTTACTAGCTGCCTGTGCCATCACTCATAAGCAACTTGATATAAAAGCTTAGCCACATCAGGAGATCAAAAGTCTTTTTGCATTTCCTTATTATCAGTATGCCAGCTCAATAAATATGTTTGTTTATTGAAAGGTAATTTTGGGAGCCATCGTTTAAATCCCACTTTTTCCTGCAGCATATTTTTGCTGCTAACCTTTCAACCAGGGTTTACTGGGCCCTAATCTGTAGGGCTCTCGTTTATTTTCTACAGCCTTGCATTTGGGCTTCTGGCCCCTCGGCGTCTTGTGAGTCAGTCATTTTCCTTCCCAAGCCAGCTCTGCTGTCTGTGTGCCATTTTTCTTCATGCTGACACACCTCTCTCTCTATTTCTCTATCACCCCAGCCATTTCACACACCATGTCTCCATGGTGATGTGGTTTAATCACTGGCCGTATGAGCCTTGCTATGTCAGCGTGGCTCAGCAGCGCACTCTACTACAGCTCATTTTCTCAGAACATTATTTCAAGGTCTACATGCCTTTCCCTCCCTAGGTGGCCACAGCGTTGGCTCATGATTAATCAAGCATAGAAGCTCCTTTTCTGCTTTTCCCAGATCCTGCTAAGGGGAATCCCTAGCTGCACACTTAGTCTCCTTCCTTGAGGGCCTATCACTCCATGCAGGTATGTGTTCTTTTACTAGTCATCCATCAATGTTCGATTTTTAAGGATTCTTCACCAGGTATGCTGTAGTGCAAACTCAAGTGGTAAAACTTGCTGCACGTTCAACTGCTTCCTTATTTTTTGCAGTGTTTAAGCTCTTTGTAACTGAAGCTGGAAGCTGCTTGACCCTCTTCTCTAAAAAGGGACCAATGTAAAGCCAGGGCTGAACGAGCAAGAAATAAGCTAAGTACACCACCTGTCTAAGATGGCTATGATTCTGTGGTCCTCTTCCTTTCTCCAAATTAAGAGTGAAATATTTCTGTGCAAAGGCTAAGAAAATGTGTTTTCTGTAGTTTACATCGTCCTCTACGAGGCCCTAATATAACATAAAGTAGGCCATAGGGTCATTTTCAGGAAGAAGTTAAATGGGGAGGTGTCTGGACTATCATCAAATGGCTGTTCCTCCTCAGAACTGCTTGGGGATGGATAAACATGGATCATTATGGAGAGGATGAAACTTTTTTTTTGTGGAAGTGGCAGGAAATGTGGAGCATCAAGAGCTGGTGGTACCCATATCAGGTCCTATGAATATGACTAGGTGAAACGCTACATTAACAAACAGAAAATAACATAGCAGCTAACTATGTTCGTCAGACAGCTACTGCAGCTGTTGGGCTGTCATATGACTGATCACCCGTTCTAGTTCACTAGAACAGTGGAGATGTGCAATAGAAATGCTCCCGTCATCAAAGAGCTCCACAGGAAGTGAGCCCACATTTTATGAATGCTGATCTTCAGTGGGGCGAGGAGCATACTCAATGATGAAGCACGACACAGAATAAGTGCAGTAGGATAAGTATCACATGTTCTCATGAGAGCCTTACCAGCAACAATAGCAGCCTGATGAACATAGTTATCTGGTCCGTTCAATGATACACTTAAGGTTAAGAGAAGGTTGAAACAACAGATCTTTCTGAGTTTTATCTCGCTCTTCACCTGTACTTTCTAGGTGGGAAAATCCAGGATAACTCAAGCCTCAAACGACATGTTCTTTTAGAGAGCTACAGGCTGATAAAGTGGCAGGGACTGGCTACCTTGCCATGGTTTGACAGGTGGTAATACCAGAGGTAACATTCTGATATCTTCAAGGAGAAACCAGAACCCAAACGTGTTCACACCAGTAACACTCAGCTCGGTCACTGACCACCTAAGTAAGTGCCCTGGTCCTTCTCAGAGAAAGTCTTCATAAAGACTATCTCTGCAGTCAATATTACAAATTTAGAGAAGTCGGCCCGAATCTCAAAAAAGCCTGAATCTACCCTTCACAACTATAAAAGAAATGGGATATTTACCTCAAGCTTTGTTTCAGTAGATAAAATATTCAATTGTCTAGACCTCCCTTCTATGGTTCTTGCCACCCTTACACTGGAAGGAGTGTGCACAGTGAGAGTCACCTGTCATTTGCAAATAGCTCTGTGGTACAGCTTTTCATCTTACATATTGACTTATCAATACTGATGGTGTCATTGTCTACAAAGATTAAGGGCCGACCACCACGGCAGTGGTGGTCGACCACCACATTACAAGTTTGGCAGGTGAACCTGCCTAAACGCCGCGGGCCTCCCAGGTTCAAAGATCCCGAAGGGGGTATGGCGGTCTTGGTTGTAGTCAGCCAGCGCAGCACTGAACTCAGCACTGCCTAGCTGATTACAGCCTTGTTCTCTGCCAGCCTTTTCATGGCGGCTTCAACACCATGAAAAGGCTGGTGGCAAACAAGCGCCTGGGTCCACAGGGTGGCCCCAGCACTGCCCAGCACCATCAGAATGCGCACTGTCTGCTTTGCTGGGAGCAAGACATTTATAAATGCCTTGTGATCTGCCCAATTTAGACCACATAAGCATAGCAGGCCTAGCTGGGTGTTATGCAGAGAAGGCACATAAGGACAGCACCTGCTACTGGGCCACGTGGGCCCTTTGGAGAAATCTCTAGTCAACTTATCACTATGCTGGTTTGATTTGGCCTCTCAGAGGACCCTTTTCCAGCTGGGGTGATGGTCTGTAAACCCAAAGTAGTCTCTGGATTCCAGGGGAAAACGAAAAAGATGGCTTACTTACAATACTGTAATACTACACTGGAAGGCGACTTACATTTTTTAGCTAATAAATTAGACCTATGACAATAATGAACCTACATTTTGTAATTTCTAAGACATGGGTTTCTGAGACTATGTGCCTATCATTTTGATATTAGACTCCTATAGCACATATACAAGAATATCAAGCGCTAAATTAAACTTGATCTCTGTCCCACTCTCAGTCCACGTGGATGTTGTCATCTTGCCATATAGTCTCTGAGAAAAGCAAAGTGAATCTAAATATTATCTATAGCTTCTTCTTCAGTTCTGTTTTAATAATCGTAAAACACGACATGTCAAAACGTATACATAGACAAGTCAACGTCATTGGTTTTTCTGATTAAATGTACTACACAGCAAAATCAATCATCTTTAATTGACCACTGTTTTTTCATCCCCTTGAACCTTCTCTGTATTTAACTAAAAATCATCCAAATCAAGAAGATTCTTTTTAAACAGGAACCATGAGGCACGTATTCCATGGTATGGTGTGGTGTAACATCATGTAGCAGCTTTCTCATTCATTTCTCTTTTTCCATTAGCTGCAATGTAATCCAGTCTAGAAGGAGCTGTACTTAAACAATCTCAGAGAACAGAGTAAAGCACAGTGTGAGTAATCCCCATGCCATGACTTTGGCCATCCAGGTAACTTTGGTGAAGAAATCCTGTGCAACGTTTCAGAAATCCCACAAGCTCCTGCAGTGACAGATTCCTTTTTTGCACACACTATTCATGCCTTTAGTAAACTCAGAGGCCCTCACTACCAGCTGACCATGCGACAAATATCAAACTTTTCTAAGATCTAATATCACTGGGAAAGGAATTTAAAATTGGGCAGAACATGCAGATTTTGGGGATTTGTGCTCTGTATGTCCCAATAATTACCAGGCATTTTCATCCGGATAATGTTAAGTTTGACCTGCCACAATCAATCTGGACAAAATTGCGGGGATGCTGTGCTTACCTCGAAACACATGATTTCAATCTCTGAAACACAGGTTTTTGCGCAGATTGGAAAAAATGTCCCACTTGTAATCAAAGCCTCAGTGTGCTGATTATTATTGTACCTTAAATAGACCAGGCTTTTTAATTTGTGACTGCCATGAGATAGTGACTGTAAACACCATCCTAGGGTAACTGAAAAACTCCAAAAGAGGACAGAATCCCTCTTCCATTGTTTATGACGTCAGATGTTTTATTATTATTCATTACCAATATTATCTTTGATCCCGCTGAGGTTTGGAATATGAAAAAAAGCTCCTGCGACCTCTGAGCCTCTAGACCCCGCTGGACCTTATGTGTCGACTTTCAGTCCTATTCAGCTCAAGGGCTTTCAGAATCTTGCCAGCATGGTATATGTGCGCTAGCCACTGGGTCCTTCTCCACCACAAGCCATCAATAAAGGCATGTTATCTTTCTAAATTTTGTCAATTTATTCAATCTTTGGATTTCCACTGTACATTTCTCTCCTCATGGAAACTTGCAGTGGTTATTTGACCATATTCCCCACTACTTAATACCCCTCCCTGTATGCTACCAAACTTGAAAACTACAGTACTGTATCCCTTGTCTCTTTTCCAGCTAAGGTACAGGAAAACACATAAACCACCAACTCTCTACTTATTTTGAATCTCACAATCTGCTCCACTCGTCAAAGTCTGGTTTTCATCTCTAGCACAGCACGGAGTCTGCCCTGCTAGCAGTATCAGAAGAACCCAGATGGACCCTGCATCAAGCCAGCTCTGCTCAATCCGGACACTGCTTTTGAAACGGTGCCTCACAACACTCTATTATGAAGACTAATGGGCTGTGGAATCAGCAACAAGGCCCTGCAGTGGTTTGCCTCCTTTCTGAAAGACCAATGCTTTCAAGTGCCTGGCAAACCTTTCTTCTTTATCACCCTGCTCGTTTCTTGTGGTGTACCTCGGGGTTCTTCCTTCAACCCCTTTTTAATATATATGCCCGTCCATTGGCTCACAGTGTTAAATCATTTGGCTTTACCCTGATCACCTGTGAGGATGACACCAAACTGGTAATCTCGCTTCTGCCAGATCAAGGTAACAAATAAGGAACTGTGTCTCAGCTGTGGCCAATTGGATGGGACTTAACTGCCTGAAACTGAATGGCGGAAATACAAAAGTGATGGTAGCGGGGAAAAAGCCCAAGCTTGATGTATGGATTTTCTAGGTTCTTTTCCTGTTTCCAAATCCACAGTGAAAAATGTGGGTGCTGGCCTTGATGACAAATTAATTCTAGAACACCAAATACAAAAGCTCTCAGGTTGCTGTTTTGGCCTTCTGAGGAGTCTTTTAAGGGTATTATGGGTCCTTCCGCCCTACACCCAAAAATCCATGGTCTAGACTTTTATTACCTCTCACCTGAACTACAGGAATATACTTTATCTTGATATTTCAGATACATTATTGAAACCACTTCAAATAATCCAAAATGCGGTGGCAAGCCAGCTCCTATGTATTCCCTAAACACCAATCAATCTCTTCTCACTTGTCTGACCTTCCTTGGCTGCTAGCCAAAAAGAGTCTTAAATATAAGGACCTTTGTTTTCCTCCAGGGCCTTGCGGTTCAATAATCAAAGATCACTTCTTATATCCAAGATTTAAAGAGTCAGACAGGGAGGACAGTCTCTCCGTTTTCTGGCATCCAAGCCTTGGGACTCCCTACATCTTCAGCTGCGTCAGACCACTAGTGAAGCGATCATCAGAAAACAACTGAAGACCTGGCTTTTATAACTTTGTCGTAGTTGGCCCCTAGCTATGTGGCTGGTCATTAGTGCTGTGAAGTCCTGGATGGGTGGCCATGTGCTCTAGAAATTTAAAATATAAACATGCATGTGAGTGATTTCGGTGTTAAATCCGGTTGTTGTGTTTCATCCTTGCATGAAAGAGTACAGTTAATTTGGGGACACTAAAATGTGTGCTACAAAGCAATAACTTTTGTGGAAGCAAGTGATGTAATAAAAATGCAAAATATTTATGGCAAGGCACAAAACTTAATTCATTTGATCTATAAGGGACAATGCTGCTTAGGCCATGATGATAGATTAATAAAACACATGGTGTGGGGTTATCCTCTGAAGACTGATAACTTAACTTTCAAGCATGCTTTGATCCTGTTTTTCCTGTAATGAAAACAAAACAGATAGGGGACAGGACACAGCACTGGCTAATAACATGGCTTAAAGGTGCGACAGGCTGTTTATAGAAGCAAGTTAGATTTGTTATACCAATAAGGGTTAAACAAAAATATTTTAAAAAAACAAATTGACACCCACCATAGGAAAAAGTGTGAGAGCCACTAATGCCCATTAGAATTGTTTCATGGGAACACAGAGGAACCAAAAGTAGTCCCCTAGTAGAATCGAACATGCTGTCTCACACAATGGAAAAAAATAGTAGGTTTTCAGTAGGGAAAAATAACTACAGGTGCTAAAAAAAGGATGAAAGAACAATACTTATTTTTACCCATTTTTAATACTGGCTTGCATATGCTAAACGTTTTAAAATTAAAATTAACAAAATAATCCTTTTGAAATTAAGAATTAAAGCCAATATATCCGATTAATAGTGCTGATTTAAAATCAAAGCGAAATACAACACTGCGCAAAGTGTCACTATTAATTTCAATAAAAATGTCTGTTGCAGTCTGGAAAAAACATAGAGGTGCCGGGGGTTTGTGATCAATTACTGAAAATTTCCCAATAACCAGATAGTTGAATGGTGTTTGCATTGTCCATATACCAGGGCTAACATTAGCTGAAATGTATATGTACAGTACAAATAAAGATAAAAACTTTCACTGTGAGGCAAAGGCTGTACCCTTCCTCTTGTAAAGTTATACCCAACCTTTTTACACACATCAGGGGAAGCCCCTAAGGGAATTTATTACCTCTTACATGGGTGTGCTGAGGAAGAAACTGGATGAAATGGACCTTAATGCGACAGAGTTGTAGATGTAACTGCTCTATTTCTACTCTTGCTGGGTAATATCCTCTTATCTCCTCCTGCCCTCTTGCATCTTACTTCTTGGGACTCTGAAGCCACCTGCAAGTGGCACCACATGTCAATTAACTGGCAGTTCTCACATATCCTGGTTGCACACTGTAGTATTGTTTGCTTTAATTAGGTATAGAACAGAAAGACATTTATTGTTTTGTTGGTCTTAATTAAATCTGCAGACGTTAACTCAATCCCAGGAATATTAAACTAACCTTTAAATATGACCGCTGTTTGTGCTCACGGTGAGATACAGGCACAGAAATTGCAGAATTGATAAGTACTGGAACCACAATGGGACTTGAACACATCATGGATTTGTTTTACAGTTCTAGATAATGACAGGTAAGGTCTAATGCTCAGAAACCTGGTATCAGAACATAGATATGAAGAGTAACAATAATAGTTGTGTTCTGCACACAACTGCATAAATCTGGCGTAAGTGGTTCCTTAAGGAAGTATCATCAAGAGCACGGTGACTAGGCATGTATGAGCCTAGGGTGGACTCTTAAACGTAAGGCTCAGAACAGACACCCAAGTCCACAGGAGGTCTGAAAGAGATGTCTGTTACACAGTAGCACGTTTGCAACAAAAGCAAAGTAACACTCCTTCATTTGAAAGCAGAAGGAGGCAACCTTCATTCTTGAGTATATAATAATTTTTTGTGTAGTATGGCAACAAAACGTATCCAATCTTCAAATGGGGAATTGATGCTGTATAGAGGAAGAGTAATCAAACCAGAGTCTGAAGTTGTGATGTGAAAGTGGCAACACCAAGGTGTTGGTAATCGCCAAAATAATAAAGAGGCTATCCGCTCTGTGTAAATGGTACCGGACCAAACGATAAAAACAGGCTATCCTCTCAGAACCAAATGTGCCGGACCGAAAAATAAACCAGGCTATCTCCTCCATATCAATGGTACTGGACGGAATGATAAAGCAGACTATCAGCTTCGTATTAACACTATGGGACCGAAAGATAAAACAGGCTATTTCCTCTGTATCAACGGTACTGGACCAAACCAACAATCCAATCTTCAGGAGAGCGTTTGAAAAGTCTATCTGTAGCCCTTTTCAGAGCGAGGAGAGCACAAGACTTTGCAACAGCTAAGTGTGGTTCTGACTCGGCTCTCTCTATTGCTAGCAGTGCCCTTCATTACAACAGAAAAAACCTCCTATGCTTCAAGGACTGATGACAGACTTTTGGACCCAGCTTGAGGGCATGTTAGAAAGCCGACAGAATTAGAGTCTACTCCAAAATCAAAGTCACTGTGGTAGCATCAATAGTTTAATTCATTTTCCTTAAGAAAAAAAAAGAACAAACATAATGCTGAGGTAATTAAATAAAATGGTTTAGCACCGGGGGCTGCACTTCATAACAAACGTGTTTACAGAACTAAAAATTGCAAGCACAGCGATACTGTCAGTAACAATGGAAAATGTTACACAGAATTCCAGACAGTGCATATGGAAAATGAAAGCACAATAGGGGACGGTTTGCAAGCTAAAGATCTAAGCTGTGCCACCAGGTGCAGCTCCTCCCCTTAGCGGAGGAGCGTCGCCCCCGCCAGTAGCAGCAGCTGCCAAACTTTTATAATAAAACAATAATAAACTAAGTTTATTATTGTTTTATTGTAAAAGGGGTGGGGGCACAGCTGTGACGAGCACCGAGGCTGAGTGCATAATACTCCCCCGCAGTGCGCATGCATGTTTGGTCGGCCGGCTCGGGCCACCAAACACACATGCGCATTAAGCTCTCTCTAACCCGGCACTGCGTTGCCGAGTCGGAGACAGCAGGCAGAGACTTCCCACTCTGCCTTGGAGCACCCTGGCTGGGCCCTCCGACCAATCTGAACACCGCTGTCATGGTGCTAGCACCATGACAGAGGCGTTCAGATTGGCAGCAGGGCAGGCTGGGAGCCTGTGCCTACAGCTGCTTCGAAGGCAAGAAGATCAGCGTGGTTGTGACGGTGGTGATGGCGATTCAGGTAAGTGTTTTTGTTTTGTTTTTTAACATTTATTTTTCTTCCTCACCCAACCCCCCATCCCCGCCACGTGATGCTCCTGTGGCCACATAGCTGTCCTGAAGAATCTCCGCCATCACTGTGCCCTTTGTAGGTGCTGAGATTGCAGGCAGCCTGACTACTGTATTCCAAGGCCTCTGAACAGTATTTGAATGAATTTTAGAATAGACCTTCAACGAACCTACCTCTGCTTGCAAGTCACGCCAGAACAGCCACGGTCTGCCTATAACATACTTTTATTTATAAAAGCAACACCTTCCGAGAGTGAGTGAGCCTCGCCAGAACCACTCGATCCGTGCATTACACCCACACCCTTTGGCAGGCATTGATGCTGAATGAGAGTACTGATGGAACACCACTCCCTGCTGACCACGTTCCCCTCTCAGGGTGTTGTATACAATGCGTGCCTGAACAGGACTTGCAAAGCATACAAACCATGAGACAGTATCCAAACCTTTAATCCGGTGCTCGTGTTCACATTTTGGATGCATCAAGTATCATTCTGTCGGCTAAGCATATTATGTCTAAATTCATTACATAAAGCAATTTATTTCTTTTATTGGCTCAGGAGCGCCAATCGTGAACTATTCCGCTACATAAGCGGATAGCAGAGTTTTTATAGGTTGTGACAATGCTTTACATACTGTACATTGCCACCTCTGTGCTAAAGAGCTATCTGAAAAGAGAGAACATGTCAGTTAGCTATGGCGCCCCAACTTACAAACACTGAAATGGGGCACAGAGTCCTTTTGAAAGGTGATTTCAAACTTAACACAAGCAAATCAAAGTTAAATGAATAGCTTATTTAATTATACATCATTTACCTGGCCAAAGTTTTCTTCATCTATACAAAACATGAGGTCCAGCTCAGTTGGGTCGTTTTCCAGGATCCATTTCAATGAATTGTAATACTCGCTGTCCTAAAGAAAAAAAAAGTGCAATGAAAAAGATATACAATTGTCTGTTGCTGACTGACTAATCAATAACATTAGTGTGCTTACTATACTCTGGAAAAAATGCAACACATGCAAGTATTATGTCATAACATCTCTGAAATAAAAGCAGTACAAAACAATGTTGCGTGTCAAGTTATATAGGAAATAATAAAAAATATGTTTTAAGATATGAAAAGTACAAATGGTTTTAATTGGTAAACACATTTCAATAAAATAATTCTCTATTTGTGGGTTCTACTATAACTAATGTGTGGATATAAACAAAGCTCTTAGTTTGTCCAGATCACACTGCAAACCTCTGAGATGCTTGCCAGAGATGCAGGCTTAACAAGTGCTGCAGTAGGACATACTCAATTCATAAAACATTCGTACCCGTAAAACACATAAAAATGGTTGCAGTGTGACTATTCATAGTTTGAAAGAATGTGGACGCGCTCCACAAAACTTGTGCTGCTTCAAGCCCCGCCCTTGTTGCCAACGGTGGTCGGTCTAGAATGTAGTCATTGTTTGCCAGTCAGTACAGATAAATCTGAACTCTATCCCAGTAGCAGCTCACGGGGGGAGGAAGGGAGGGGGGGGGGGGGGTGAGGGTAGGGAAGGGCCAGCATGACAGCAGTGTTTCGGTTGGTTGGAGTGCCCAGCCAGGGCGCTCCTAGGCAGACTGGGAGAGCCCACTGGCTCATTTCAACCCAGCACTGCACTGTTGGGTTGGACAGAGCTCTTCCTGAGACGGCCGGCCAAACATACATGAGTACTGAGGGAGAGTGTCAGCACTCCCCCCCCCCCCCCTCCCCCCTGTGCTCGTCATGGGCTGTGGCCCCGTCCCTTCTACATTACAACAATAATAAACATAGTTTATTATCGCTGTATTGTAGAAGGTTTGGCAGCTGCTGCTGGTGGAGGGCAACGCTCCACCGCCCAAATGGAGGAGCCGCCCCTGCTCTATCCCCTCTTCTTAGTTCCATTAAGCTATCCATCTTATTATCTCCTCAATGTAGTTGGTTATCAGACTTCCTCCAGTTCATCTGCAACTAAACACCTCTCTCTCACATACACACACAAAATGACAAGGCATTATGGCCAGAAGTGCAGACTTTGAAATTGGGGAGCCAGGTTTGAGTCTCTGCATCGGCTCAACATCCTGTGATTCCTGTAAATCACTTAATCTCCCTGTGGCCAAAGGAAAAAAAGAAAGAGGGCTTTGTATCATGCAACTGGTGCTCATGTAAAGTGCTCCAATACCTTTGGTTGAGAATGTGTGAAATAAAAACTGGAATTTAAAAAAAAAAAAAAAAAAAAAAAACTAAACACAACAGCCAGTCATCAACACTACCCTTGTCAAGTGAAAAAATGCCCACCTGAGTTAGAAGTCTGCTTTTTGCCCTTCAAACCTCTTTTCCTCAGTCTCCTCAAGACGAACGGGGAAACTAGAAACCAGGAATCTGACTAAGTACAAGAGGAACAGGGAGACTCTGGAGCACTGGGTGACACTGGGTCAGGTTACACACCGGCATAGACCAAACAAAAACAGAAGGGTTTATGAGCTTTACCAAGCTGGACAAGACAGCTAATGCCTATGTCCAAACAATAGGTTGATGAGGAACGCCTACACAAGGGCACTCAACGCACCATGACCACCTGCACCATCTATCACCCAACACACAAGGAAAACCAGTCGATTATAACTTGTCATACAGAACCAAAGCAATGGACTGTATATATACTGCGGTTCATATTAAGCAGTGGCTCAGAAAGCTTGTACACCTAATGCGATGAACCCTACAGAAAGAGCTCCATATGATTTCTGATGGCTGACTGCAACACCCACACCACCTACACCACTCAAATTCCACACCAATTCCACACCACACTCTGAGCTGAAGCCAGTCTAAACATTGCAGCAAATACATGAAACTAGAAACGGCCATCAGGGGTGTGAAATTCCTATAACCGATGCCCAGGGTATATCGTTTGGGGTCAAGGACAACAAGAATTTTAGGTTTATTTTGTCCTTGGGACAAGTCGGTCCATTCCCTGGTAGCACAAACCCTTTGACTACCAATTTACAGTACCACATTATGGAGCAGGAAAGTGAATTGTCTGCAGAAGAGGTAATATATGTCAATGCTGTTCAAACTTGTATTTATGGTTAATTCATGCAAAGCCTTTATTAGGGTGAGCGCTCTAAATAAATGTAAGCTCAGACTGCAAAGACAGTGGTTCCGGTAAAAAATGTGTACACGTTTGCAAAGATCAACAGTATGAGGCTATGTATGATGCTCCCAGAATACTCCCTGATAAGATGCAAATATTTGCAGAAGTCTGAAAGCAAGTTTGAGGATTCTATGCTTTCACAATATAATGTTCACACAAAAAAAATCCAACTAGGAAAAAAAACGTCTTGCTAAACTACTGTGAAGTTTCTTTCAAGCACTATTTAGCAAAATAGCATGCTAGTATTTCCAAAACATATTCATAATGGAAAGTCAGTGTAAGGAAATGCCTCCTTGGCATGGTTGCCCCCTGACTTTTTGCCTTTGCTGATGCTATGTTTACAATTGAAAGTGTGCTGAGGCCTGCTAACCAGGCCCCAGCACCAGTGTTCTTTCCCTAACCTGTACTTTTGTATCCACAATTGGCAGACCCTGGCATCCAGATAAGTCCCTTGTAACTGGTACTTCTAGTACCAAGGGCCCTGATGCCAAGGAAGGTCTCTAAGGGCTGCAGCATGTCTTATGCCACCCTGGAGACCTCTCACTCAGCACAGACACACTGCTTGCCAGCTTGTGTGTGCTAGTGAGGACAAAACGAGTAAGTCGACATGGCACTCCCCTCAGGGTGCCATGCCAGCCTCTCACTGCCTATGCAGTATAGGTAAGACACCCCTCTAGCAGGCCTTACAGCCCTAAGGCAGGGTGCACTATACCATAGGTGAGGGTACCAGTGCATGAGCATGGTACCCCTACAGTGTCTAAATAAAACCTTAGACATTGTAAGTGCAGGGTAGCCATAAGAGTATATGGTCTGGGAGTCTGTCAAACACGAACTCCACAGCACCATAATGGCTACACTGAAAACTGGGAAGTTTGGTATCAAACTTCTCAGCACAATAAATGCACACTGATGCCAGTGTACATTTTATTGTAAAATACACCACAGAGGGCACCTTAGAGGTGCCCCCTGAAACTTAACCGACTATCTGTGTAGGCTGACTAGTTTTAGCAGCCTGCCACAAACCGAGACATGTTGCTGGCCCCATGGGGAGAGTGCCTTTGTCACTCTGAGGCCAGTAACAAAGCCTGCACTGGGTGGAGATGCTAACACCTCTCCCAGGCAGGAATTGTCACACCTGGCGGTGAGCCTCAAAGGCTCACCTCCTTTGTGCCAACCCAGCAGGACACTCCAGCTAGTGGAGTTGCCCGCCCCCTCCGGCCAGGCCCCACTTTTGGCGGCAAGGCCGGAGAAGATAATGAGAATAACAAGGAGGAGTCACTGGCCAGTCAGGACAGCCCCTAAGGTGTCCTGAGCTGAGGTGACTCTAACTTTTAGAAATCCTCCATCTTGCAGATGGAGGATTCCCCCAATAGGGTTAGGATTGTGACCCCCTCCCCTTGGGAGGAGGCACAAAGAGGGTGTACCCACCCTCAGGGCTAGTAGCCATTGGCTACTAACCCCCCAGACCTAAACACGCCCTTAAATTTAGTATTTAAGGGCTACCCTGAACCCTAGAAAATTAGATTCCTGCAACTACAAGAAGAAGGACTGCCTAGCTGAAACCCCTGCAGCGGAAGACCAGAAGACGACAACTGCCTTGGCTCCAGAAACTCACCGGCCTGTCTCCTGCCTTCCAAAGATCCTGCTCCAGCGACGCCTTCCAAAGGGACCAGCGACCTCGACACCCTCTGAGGACTGCCCCTGCTTCGAAAAGACAAGAAACTCCCGAGGACAGCGGACCTGCTCCAAGAAAAGCTGCAACTTTGTTTCCAGCAGCTTTAAAGAACCCTGCAAGCTCCCCGCAAGAAGCGTGAGACTTGCAACACTGCACCCGGCGACCCCGACCCGGCTGGTGGAGAACCGACACCTCAGGAGGGACCCCAGGACTACTCTGATACTGTGAGTACCAAAACCTGTCCCCCCTGAGCCCCCACAGCGCCGCCTGCAGAGGGAATCCCGAGGCTTCCCCTGACCGCGACTCTTTGAATCCAAAGTCCCGACACCTGGGAGAGACCCTGCACCCGCAGTCCCCAGGACCTGAAGGACCGGACTTTCACTGGAGAAGTGACCCCCAGGAGTCCCTCTCCCTTGCCCAAGTGGAGGTTTCCCCGAGGAACCCCCCCCCTTGCCTGCCTGCAGCGCTGAAGAGATCCCGAGATCTCTCATAGACTAACATTGCGAACCCGACGCCTGTTCCTACACTGCACCCGGCCGCCCCCGCGCTGCTGAGGGTGAAATTTCTGTGTGGACTTGTGTCCCCCCCGGTGCCCTACAAAACCCCCCTGGTCTACCCTCCGAAGACGCGGGTACTTACCTGCAAGCAGACCGGAACCGGGGCACCCCCTTCTCTCCATTCTAGCCTATGTGTTTTGGGCACCACTTTGAACTCTGCACCTGACCGGCCCTGAGCTGCTGGTGTGGTGACTTTGGGGTTGCTCTGAACCCCCAACGGTGGGCTACCTTGGACCAAGAACTGAACCCTGTAAGTGTCCTACTTACCTGGTAAAACTAACAAAAACTTACCTCCCCCAGGAACTGTGAAAATTGCACTAAGTGTCCACTTTTAAAACAGCTATTTGTCAATAACTTGAAAAGTATACATGCAATTTTGATGTTTTCCGGTCCTAAAGTACTTACCTGCAATACCTTTCGAATGAGATATTACATGTGGAATTTGAACCTGTGGTTCTTAAAATAAACTAAGAAAAGATATTTTTCTATATAAAAACCTATTGGCTGGATTTGTCTCTGAGTGTGTGTACCTCATTTATTGTCTTGTGTATGTACAACAAATGCTTAACACTACTCCTTGGATAAGCCTACTGCTCGACCACACTACCACAAAATAGAGCATTAGTATTATCTATTTTTACCACTATTTTACCTCTAAGGGGAACCCTTGGACTCTGTGCATGCTATTCCTTACTTTGAAATAGCACATACAGAGCCAACTTCCTACATTGGTGGCAGCGGTGGGATACAAGACTTTGCATTTGCTGGACTACTCAGCCAATACCTGATCACACGACAAATTCCAAAATTGTCATTAGAAATTGATTTTTGCAATTTGAAAAGTTTTCTAAATTCTTAAAAGACCTGCTAGGGCCTTGTGTTAGATCCTGTTTAGCATTTCTTTTAAAGTTTAAAAGTTTGGTAAAAGTTTGAATTAGATTCTAGAACCAGTTTTAGTTTCTTAAAAAGTATTCCAACTTTTAGAAGCATAATGTCTAGCACAGATGTGAATGTGGTGGAACTCGACACCACACCTTACCTCCATCTACAGATGAGAGAGCTAAGGTCACTCTGTAAACTAAAGAAAATAGCAATGGGCCCCAAACCTACCAAAGTACAGCTCCAGGAGCTTTTGGCAGAGTTTGAAAAGGCCAACCCCTCTGAGGATGGCAACTCAGAGGATGAAGATAGTGACTTGGAGGGAAATTCCCCCCCTCCAGTCCTACTTAGGGAGAGCAGGGCTTCTCAAGCCCTGACTCCACAAATAATAGTCAGAGATGCTGGTTCCCTCACAGGAGGGACCAACAACTCTGAAATCACTGAGGATAACTCCAGTGAAGAGGACATCCAGTTAGCCAGGATGGCCAAAAGATTGGCTTTGGAAAGACAGATCCTAGCCATAGAGAGGGAAAGACAAGAGATGGGCCTAGGACCCATCAATGGTGGCAGCAACATAAATAGGGTCAGAGATTCTCCTGACATGTTGAAAATCCCCAAAGGGATTGTAACTAAATATGAAGATGGTGATGACATCACCAAATGGTTCACAGCTTTTGAGAGGGCTTGTGTAACCAGAAAAGTGAACAGATCTCACTGGGGTGCTCTCCTTTGGGAAATGTTCACAGGAAAGTGTAGGGATAGACTCCTCACACTCTCTGGACAAGATGCAGAATCTTATGACCTCATGAAGGGTACCCTGATTGAGGGCTTTGGATTCTCCACTGAGGAGTACAGGATTAGGTTCAGGGGGGCTCAAAAATCCTCGAGCCAGACCTGGGTTGACTTTGTTGACTACTCAGTGAAAACACTAGATGGTTGGATTCAAGGCAGTGGTGTAAGTAATTATGATGGGCTGTACAATTTATTTGTGAAAGAACACCTGTTAAGTAATTGTTTCAATGATAAACTGCATCAGCATCTGGTAGACCTAGGACCAATTTCTCCCCAAGAATTGGGAAAGAAGGCGGACCATTGGGTCAAGACAAGGGTGTCCAAGACTTCAACAGGGGGTGACCAAAAGAAAGGGGTCACAAAGACTCCCCAGCAGAAGGGTGATGAGACAACCAAAACTAAAAATAGTAAAGAGTCTTCTACAGGCCCCCAAAAACCTGCACAGGAGGGTGGGCCCAGAGCCTCTTCACAAAACAATGGGTACAAGGGTAAAAACTTTGATCCCAAAAAGGCCTGGTGTCATAGCTGTAAACAGCATGGACACCAAACTGGAGACAAGGCCTGTCCCAAGAAAGGTTCCACTCCAAACTCCCATCCAGGTAACACTGGTATGGCTAGTCTCCAAGTGGGATCAACAGTGTGCCCAGAGCAAATCAGGGTCCACACTGAAGCTACTCTAGTTTCTGAGGGTGGGGTGGATTTAGCCACACTAGCTGTCTGGCCGCCTAACATGCAAAAATACAGACAGCAACTCTTAATTAATGGGACTAGAATAGAGGGCCTGAGGGATACAGGTGCCAGTGTCACCATGGTGACAGAGAAACTGGTTTCCCCTGGCCAATACCTGACTGGAAAAACTTACACAGTCACCAACGCTGACAATCAGAGAAAAGTACATCCCATGGCAATGGTTACTTTAGAATGGGGAGGGGTCAATGGCCTGAAACAGGTGGTGGTCTCCTCAAATATCCCAGTGGACTGTCTGCTTGGAAATGACCTGGAGTCCTCAGCATGGGCTGAGGTAGAACTAAAAACCCATGCAGCAATGCTGGGTATCCCTGAACTGGTGTGTGTGAAAACAAGAGCACAATGCAAGGCACAGGGTGAAAAAGTAGAGCTGGAGTCTGGAAAAATGGCCCAGCCTACCAAGAGAACAGGAAAGTCAGTTGGGAAACCAACTGCAACACAGCAAAAGAAAGGGAACCTCTCTTCTCAGGAAGAAGTTCTGCCCTCTGAGGGAACTGAGCCTTTGGAGCTTGAACCTTACCAGGTTGAGCTCTTAGGCCCAGGGGGACCCTCCAGGGAGGAGCTGTGTAAGGGACAAGAAACCTGTCCCTCTCTTGAAGGCCTTAGGCAGCAAGCTGCTGAAGAGTCCAAAGGCAAGAAAAATGGAACGCATAGGGTCTATTGGGAAGATGGACTCCTGTACACTGAGGCCAGAGACCCCAAACCTGGTGCCACTAGGAGAGTGGTAGTGCCTCAGCTGTTCAGAGAGTTCATCCTAACATTGGCCCATGACATTCCCCTTGCTGGACATTTGGGACAAACCAAGACGTGGGAGAGGTTAGTCAACCACTTCTACTGGCCCAATATGTCCAACATGGTTAAGGAGTTTTGCCTCTCCTGCCCCACCTGTCAAGCCAGTGGTAAGACAGGTGGACATCCAAAGGCCCCCCTCATTCCACTTCCAGTGGTGGGGGTTCCCTTTGAAAGAGTGGGTGTGGACATAGTTGGTCCACTGGAACCTCCCACAGCCTCAGGAAATATGTATATCCTGGTAGTAGTGGATCATGCTACCAGGTATCCTGAAGCTATTCCCCTTAGGTCGACTACTGCCCCTGCAGTAGCCAAGGCCCTCATTGGTATCTTTACCAGAGTGGGTTTCCCTAAGGAGGTGGTGTCTGACAGAGGTACCAACTTCATGTCAGCATACCTAAAGCACATGTGGAATGAGTGTGGAGTGACTTATAAATTCACTACACCATACCATCCACAAACTAATGGCTTGGTTGAGAGATTCAACAAGACATTAAAAGGCATGATCATGGGGCTCCCAGAAAAGCTCAAAAGGAGATGGGATGTCCTCTTGCCATGTCTGCTTTTCGCTTACAGAGAGGTGCCACAGAAGGGAGTAGGATTCTCACCCTTTGAACTTCTGTTTGGTCATCCTGTAAGGGGACCACTTGCCCTTGTTAAAGAAGGCTGGGAGAGACCTCTCCATGAGCCTAAACAGGACATAGTGGACTATGTACTTGGCCTTCGCTCTAGAATGGCAGAGTACATGGAAAAGGCAACCAAAAACCTTGAGGCCAGCCAACAGCTCCAGAAGTTTTGGTATGACCAAAAGGCTGCACTGGTTGAGTTCCAACCAGGGCAGAAAGTCTGGCTTCTTGAGCCTGTGGCTCCCAGGGCACTCCAGGACAAATGGAGTGGCCCTTACCCAGTACTAGAGAGGAAGAGTCAGGTCACCTACTTGGTGGACCTGGGCACAAGCAGGAGCCCCAAGAGGGTGATCCATGTAAACCGCCTTAAGCTCTTCCACGACAGGGCTGATGTCAATCTGTTGATGGTAACAGATGAGGATCAGGAGGCAGAGAGTGAACCTCTCCCTGATCTTCTGTCATCAGACCCAAAAGATGGTACAGTAGATGGAGTGATCTACTCAGACACCCTCTCTGGCCAACAGCAAGCTGATTGTAGGAGAGTCCTACAACAGTTTCCTGAACTCTTCTCCTTAACCCCTGGTCAGACACACCTGTGTACCCATGATGTGGACACAGGAGACAGCATGCCTGTCAAGAACAAAATCTTTAGACAGTCTGACCATGTTAAGGAAAGCATCAAGGTGGAAGTCCACAAGATGCTGGAATTGGGAGTAATTGAGCGCTCTGACAGCCCCTGGGCTAGCCCAGTGGTCTTAGTCCCCAAACCTCACACCAAAGATGGAAAGAAAGAGATGAGGTTTTGTGTGGACTACAGAGGGCTCAATTCTGTCACCAAGACAGATGCCCATCCAATTCCAAGAGCTGATGAGCTCATTGATAAATTAGGTGCTGCCAAATTTCTAAGTACCTTTGACTTGACAGCAGGGTACTGGCAAATAAAAATGGCACCTGGAGCAAAAGAAAAGACAGCATTCTCCACACCTGATGGGCATTATCAGTTTACTGTTATGCCCTTTGGTTTAAAGAATGCCCCTGCCACCTTCCAAAGGTTGGTGAATCAAGTCCTTGCTGGCTTGGAGTCCTTTAGCACAGCTTATCTTGATGATATTGCTGTCTTTAGCTCCACCTGGCAGGATCACCTGGTCCACCTGAGGAAGGTTTTGAAGGCTCTGCAATCTGCAGGCCTCTCTATCAAGGCATCCAAATGCCAGATAGGGCAGGGAACTGTGGTTTATTTGGGACACCTTGTAGGTGGAGGCCAAGTTCAGCCACTCCAACCCAAGATCCAGACTATTCTGGACTGGGTAGCTCCAAAAACCCAGACTCAAGTCAGGGCATTCCTTGGCTTGACTGGGTATTACAGGAGGTTTGTGAAGGGATATGGATCCATTGTGACAGCCCTCACTGAACTCACCTCCAAGAAAATGCCCAAGAAAGTAAACTGGACTGTGGAATGCCAACAGGCCTTTGACACCCTGAAACAGGCAATGTGCTCAGCACCAGTTCTCAAAGCTCCAGATTATTCTAAGCAGTTCATTGTGCAGACTGATGCCTCTGAACATGGGATAGGGGCAGTTTTGTCCCAAACAAATGATGATGGCCTTGACCAGCCTGTTGCTTTCATTAGCAGGAGGTTACTCCCCAGGGAGCAGCGTTGGAGTGCCATTGAGAGGGAGGCCTTTGCTGTGGTTTGGTCCCTGAAGAAGCTGAGACCATACCTCTTTGGGACTCACTTCCTAGTTCAAACTGACCACAGACCTCTCAAATGGCTGATGCAAATGAAAGGTGAAAATCCTAAACTGTTGAGGTGGTCCATCTCCCTACAGGGAATGGACTTTATAGTGGAACACAGACCTGGGACTGCCCATGCCAATGCAGATGGCCTTTCCAGGTTCTTCCACTTAGAAAATGAAGACTCTCTTGGGAAAGGCCAACTTCCTACAGTCAGTGTAACCAGTTTCACCTAGATTATGGGAAATATGAAAATAAACAAGCATTGGCAAAGCTAACAGGTGCGACACTAGAGGTCAGTCTTTTAGTTTTGTCAATGCGTGTCTAGTTTTGACATCACTTTTGTAAAACTTTATTGATGGGGGACGCTTCTAAGCTCTCGCCATTGTAACAAGTATTAGTCAAAAGCAAAAATAATTTTTAGCCTCAAAAAAGCATACATTTCCACAATAGTTCCTAGAACTGAACAAAACTACTTTGTGTTCTGATATGCTCCTTGAGAAACAGTAGATTGCGATCATTCATAGTGAAGCCAGCTGATAAACAGAGGTATAGAATTTTTATAAAAACAAAAGGTCTTGGTTAATACCAGACCTAATTAGGAGTATAATTCTTAAAGAAAGTCACAAAAGTGCACCCATAGTATACATCTGTGTATTAGTGCAGATTTCGTGTTTCATTAATTCACAAGAATTTACAGATGTGGACCAGGAAACCAAACTCCTAGAAAATAAGTTTGAACTGTACTTTAGCATTAGCAAATACACATGAGTAGATTTACCCTGGAAGAATTTTTACTTCAGACCCTTGTCAGGAGTAAATTTCCAACCTTTCTCAGTATGACAAATGATTAGAGAAGAGTTGGTAAAAACCCTTAAAACATGCAAGATAGTAGGTTTGCACAGACTCAAAAGGGCATTCCAACCCTGGAACTATTGCTTACAGATACCTCCAACACTACTATGTATATTCTGCGGAAAGGTGCCAAGATGCAGGCGATTGCTAGTATTCAAGCACTACTGTAGTATTAACCCTGGCACAATCAGAACTCTTATACATTGAGATTATTGCCATTATTTGTCGCTGCACTACATGGCCCCAAAGGGACAAGAAGACCTTTTTATAGGACTAGTAGATCTATAAAGCAACCTGTCCCACTGACAAGTAGATATTTTTTTAAACTCTACGCCCCTGGCGATAGAGTCTTATGAACAAACAGACCTCTCTTTCTATACCTGAAATAATCATCACCAACGTAGATTGACTAAAGAACTCCTATACAGCCACTCTGTCTCATTTTAAACAATACATACAAATCTTTTCTTAAATACAATCAAAACACTCCTTGTTGCTTATTGTTTAGGAGCAAGAGAATGCTTAGACTACAGCATATAGGATACAAGTTGAGGTATTTACTCATAAATAAAATTACACCTGTATGGTGCGACTATGTGAGAGGAAATATGGATAATAGGTCAAGGTTGTTGCAGCCGCCAGGGTATGAATGCCTTAGGAGATAAACACCTACATATCAATAAGCCTGTAGATATTCACAAATTTGGCTCAAGTGGGAATTGGGAAAGAACACCCCCAAAACTGGCGGGGTTAAAGAAAAGGGTATACTCTGTATAGAAAAGTAATCCCTTTTGGAGTGGGTCCAAGCCAGAAAACAATTACCTTTGAAAATAGATGTCCTAAGTTCACCCTGAATAGGTGGCAGAAACGATTCCAATCCATCCATGCAGGAAGTTCTCAAGGGAGCCAGGAAGGTAAACTATACAGTTAAAGGGTAAACGAGTCTGCTAGTTTCACATCCCCTCAACAGGTAGTGTGACCTGTGAAGGTAGGGAAGGGGTTTACCACCAGGACCCCCAACAAAACTAGGAAAGGTTCAGAAATCAAACATTTTATTTGCTGCATTCCTATGCAACCTTGTCTGTCGGTTGGAAGGAAATGCAGATGCAGCGTGGAATATGAAACAGCATCCTCAGTCAGTAAAAAAATAAAAATAAGCATCCCATGATCTGCCATGACTTCTCCATTTGAGAGGGGAAGGGCACAGTGAGGGGTTTTGTGGAGGCTGAGGCCAAAAGTATGCCACTCATTAATAGAAAAACAAAGTAAAAGTCATGCCTGCTATCAACATATCGAAACCTAGCGTCAGGAGGGGAGAGGGAATACGAGTCATGCATCAAGCTGGGAACTGTAACTAGGGCCTGATACAGCTTTCTTCTGTCTTCCAGGCATGTCTTTGGGAAGGAGGGAAAGCTGTTTGAGGGGGGAAGTTAGTCTGCAGTGAGGAGTGAAGCTGATTCCCGATTTATCATTCCTCTCTCTTCCTGGAACAAGGGAGAAGTGGCAATTGAGTTAATGGTGGGAGAAAGCTCAAGGAGCAATAATCCACAAGGGTTAGCGTACCCAGAGGCTTTGAGCACATATTAAAGTGACTGCGAGGAAATTAAGACTCTTGACTCCGGAGAAGGATTTATTTACAAGGGATTAAAAGACTCTAGAGATTCTGATTTGATACTGGCAAGACTATGAGATACAGAGATACTTTAGTTGTTCAGAAAGAGGAAATCCCTTAGCAAATAGGAAAGCTGAGAGACATTTCTAAGAGACAGTCAAAAACCAGAGTTGCCTGTACATTTTTTTGTATATTCCACACAAAAAAACTAGTCAATTCCTTCAATAAAACAAACAATCAATCAAACATTCATGGAGTGCTAAAAATCACCCATGAGGGTCTCGCGGCGCTGGAGCTGTATGTTGCTGTGTGGAAGAATGATCATTTGAACATCCAGGTCTTTATTTCTCTTCTGAAACACTGGAGTGATGGTGCAGTCCTAAGGTGCAGGGGGAGGGTGTTCCAGACTTTGGGTGCCAAGCGCGGGAAGGAGTGTCCTCCACTGTTGGTTTGACGAATCCATGGGGTGTCTGCAAAGGAGAGGGAAGCTGATCGTAGGTGTCTGGTCGGTTGGTGGAAGGTCTGGCATTTGTTGATGTGTGCTGGTCCTTCATTGTGCAGGGTCTTGTAGGAGTGGGTCAGCATCTTGAACAGGCATCTCTTCTGAATCAGGAGCCAGTGTAGTTTTTTTTTTAGATTGAGTGTGATGAGGGTCCTTCTGGGAAGGTCACGTAAGTCTTGCCCCGGAGTTCTGTATTGTCTGGAATCTCTTCAGGAGGCGTGCTGTGATTCCTACATAGAGCATGTTTCTGTAGTCCAGTCTGCTGGTGATGAGGGCCTGCGTGATGATTCTTCTGGTGTCTGCTGGGAGCCACCTGAAGATCTTGTAGAGCACACAAAGGGTGTGGAAGCAGGCGGATGAGACTGCGTCGACTGGTTTCTTCATGGATAGCTTGCTATCTAGGATGTTGCTGAGGTTACAGGCGTGATATTTTGGGGCAGGGGGGCTCCTCGGGCCACCATGTGTCTGTCCCTGGCAAGGTGCTGGTCACAAAGGTGAGGACTTCTGTTTTTTTGGTGTTGAGTTTGAGACAGTTGCCCTTCAACTAATCCGCTATGTTTATCATGTATCTGAATAAGTTAGCTTTTGTAGTGGTGGGATCTTCGGACAGTGAGAGGATGAACTGTGTCTAGTCAGCGTAGGAGATGATGGTGAGTCTGTGTGATCCGACAGTGACATCCAGGGGGGTCATGTAAGTGTTGAAGAGGGTCAGGCTGAGGGACGATTCCTGGGGGACTCCACAGATCATCTTCTTGGGCTCTCAGTGGGAGACCGAGCCTTTGGTTATGCCGGTGAGGTATGAGGCAATCCATTTGAGAGTGCTTCTGTGAATCCTGATGTGGTGAAGTCAGTTGACCAGGTTGTTGTAAGAGACGGTTTCGAATGCGGCAGACAGGTCCAGGAGGATGAGGGCTGCTGTTCCCCAAGGTCCAAGAGGGCTCTGATGTCATCTGTGTCTGAAATCAGGGTGGTCTTGGTGCTGTGGTTAGCTCGAACTCCACATTGGGAAGGGTCCAGGAGGTTGTGGTCTTCTAGGTGTTGGGTGAGTTGCTGGTTGAACTCTTTCTCGAGGACTTTTGCTGGATAGAGGAGCAGAGAGATGGGCTGGTAGTTCTTAAATGCGTCTGGGTCGGAGTTTTTTTTTTTTTCCCCCCCTGGAGGGGCCTCACTTCAGAGTGCTTTCAGATCTCTGTGAGGAAGACCACGGCGATGGTGGTATTGAGGACCGTCCTGAGCTCGTCACCAATTGTCTTGCTTCCGAGGTTGAAGGCGTGGTGGGGGCAAGGGTCTGTGGGTGCTCCAGAATGTACGAAGTTTATGATGGAAATAGTGTCTTGTGTGGTAAGGAGTTCCCAGTGGGTGAGAAGGTGTTTGGTGCTCTTTACAACCAGCAAATAAAACATTCTTTTATTTCAACCTGAAAAATATCAGCAATAAAATGCCAATGTGTGTAATTCTGTATTCAAAGTTGTAATAAATGGGGTACAATCTTTGATGGACCAAGTGCAGATGAAGGCTGCTGTGGCATCAGCTATGCTTGCTCCATATGATGCTCATTAAGCAAGACCAATATAAAAACTGCAGCCCCATTAGCTTATATGTGTTATAAAAATACCATTATTAATAGTCAGGGGAAGAAGACATTGTGCAAAAGCTAAAATAAAATGCAGGTGTAAGTCAAAAATAGCAATAAAGTCTTTCAATATACCTTTCCATAGTATTGGAGGAGTTCAATTTGGTTGTTAATGTATGGCATGAACTGTGCTAACCGTACCCCTTTGCAACATGGTTGGAGATGGCTATTGTTTGTTTTTGTTGCTGTTATTTTGACAAAATCAATTATGATGTTGATAAAAAAAAAGTCTTTAAATATCCCTAGGATGCAGCAGTACTTGCACACCGACTTCCAGGATATATACCTATCATACAGTGGCTGCAGTCAGATTATCTGTACTTCATCTGCACAGCCTCAGCAAACCGAGTGCTAAGAAGTCGGAAGATGCCGTTAAAGGTAAAAAATCTAAATAAAAAATCAAACACTGGACAAGGCGCAGGTGCACGGGTCCTAAGCTGGGGAATCACAAAATGCTTACATGGAGACATCAGACTGGATCTTTAACTTCCAGCAGTGAATGCGCGACAATATAATTCAGACACCCACTTTGTTTGAGAACACAATCATGCGACTAGAATAAAATGTCGTCTGTTCAGGCTCTATTTAAGTTTTTTTTTTTTTTTTTTTACAAAATCAACATAATAATTGACAGGTTTGAATCTGGTTTTGCAACTAGTTCTACCTGGGCTGGACGTATTTGGTTATAATGTTGTGAGAATCAAAAAGTCAACAGATTGCACTTAGTTCACAGGCTGTTTTACATCACTTAAGCATTGGCACGGCTCATAGGTTTGGTTTTAAAGTAATGTTGTATGGTGATGTGAAGCATCACAAGATAATCGCATGGGAATGGATATGCATTTCTGTGGAAGCGAAGAACTTCAGAAGGCCAAGTGGCACTTGCACTTTCAAGCAAGACCTAGGCATCACTGTAGGTTAATGACTGCCCTCCGCCCATCTGTGCTACTAGAGAAAAATGCCATAAATTATCTAGTTATTTAAGACACTTTAATAGCATTCTAATGTCATCTGGGTGCCCCTGAAAGCTCAAGCTCAGGTTGTCGATAAATAAACAAAATTATCACAGCTGTTTGGAGAAGCACTTTTTTGTCAAAGCACAACCTCTGCCCAATCAAAACATGCACTCCTGCATCCCATCATGTGGGCGGAGCCACAGGCCCTCTATAGTGATGCTCACATAATTGTCTGCTGCGCTGTCAAGCCAGACCATCAAAACTGCTACACACACTAAGTTACGTTTAGTTTATGATTTCAAGCAGTATAAGAGGATATTTCAGGCAATATGCCAGATTATCAAGGACAACCTAATCTATTTCTTTTGACACCTACTTCAACTGATACAAACACATACAGCGTATGTTCATGTTAAGCATTGCTTCGTACCCCCCCCAAATGTATTGCATCACTACCCTCTAAAGAATCAAAAACTTCACAAACTATCGCCTTGAACAATCTTACCACAAAGCTTGTTTAGTACAGAAAAACGACATCAAAAGAAAACTTTTTAGATTTGGGGACTAACAAGATTGTACTCAGGGACTGACTAGGGAACCAAAGCAGTCCTGGAAAAATGCTCAAACCAGCTTCTCTCCCTTCATCTCCTCGTGCACTCTCTCTCTTTCCATCTATCCACTCTTTCTTTTTCTCTTCCCTCTCTTCTTCTTGATCGCCTACTCTCTACCTTCCCCTTCTCTCCCTCTCTTGTGAAGTCTCCTGATATCAGCTACAGTTCGCCTGGGGGACCTTGAGACAGTGACAGATGCACCAGGAGCGGCTCCCGGTACCCTAAAAGCCGGCTTCAGATCACCGGGGAAATGCCTGGTGCGATAAAGGGCCTGAGGGCCTCGAGTGTACTATTATGAGTAAAAGACAGGTAGTGCGGGCCGGCTGTCCAGATGGACAATCATTTAATGCTCATAGCCAGCACGATGGCTCCAAAGAATGAAAAGCAACAGGAACAAGTGAAAATAGGAATTGCTGCACTCATACTGGTTAAGATAGAGACACTGTGTTCCATGGACACACGCATACTGTTGGAGGGGCAGTATCGAGGAGTGTATGCAGATTCATACATATGGGTGGGTGCCCAAAGCTAACACTATATTGGAAGGAATTGCTGGCTGCAATCGGGGGAATAATATGATTTCGGATAACAGTGAACCTGAAAACCACAATATTAGGCATTATATCTCCATGGGAAAGCCTCCAAACTAGGGAGTGGGTGTTAATGCTTCACTCGCTGCTTGCTGCCAGGACATTCGTAGACCACTTCTAGAAGCAAGTGAAAATACATCAAAATCTGGGACGCTATTCCAATGGAAAGGATGCCCAGACATCTCTTAAAGAACAAAGAGGACTTCCTCTTAATATAGAAGTCTGTGTTAACATACATGGGTGACAGGTGCAGAGGGGGCACATGCCTAATAACACTCAGAGATCTACATCTTTCCAACCGAGACATTAAGGAGACAGCTGACCACTGACACACTGAGTACAATGTCTTTGATAACATACTATAGTTTGCGTAACTAAATCGAACCATACATCACCTAACTGCAAGGGGGAGGGGGGCAGCTAATAATGTACTGTTGACAGATGTAACAGTCATCAAACCCCCAGAGAGTGACTCAAGATGCATACAGCAAAACTGACGGGGGAATGTTTTGCTTTGGAACACAATGAGTTTAACGCTTTCTTGCTGAAAATCAATAAAAATATTTTGTAAAAAATTAATAATATCAGATCAAATTCATGAGGGGGACAACAAGGAGAGAAGCACAGAGGGATGAACTCCCTAGAGCAACTATAGATGAAATAACTGGTGAGTTGCCAGTTTATTCAATATGAATATGTTTACGTAACAGACATGCTTCAAGATTGTAAAAGACAACCCCGTGACTTGACACATGAAACAGCACCAGCTGGGTCTGCTGTGGATTTATTGTACCCTAAAATCCTACTAAGAGTTTGGGTACCTATAGCAAGGGGCGCCTCTGCAGATACAATTGCTGATCAGTTGTAAAGAAAGGAAACTAACAACTGCATTACTCAGGTGGGCTTGTTGATAGTGAGCCCAATAACTTTATCCAAAAGTACTGTGTTCACGGGCAGCTGGCCTGGACAATCCTAGAAAAAAAGACAGCTAGTTTGTGCCTTTAAAATTTTCCCTTGCAGATATATTGCTGGCTCTGAGGTAGAAAATCTCACTTTCCATCTAAGAATGTCAAGGATTATTGGGGTGGGGGCAGGAGGCATCTATCATCATCAATAGCCCTAAAGCCCTGCCTTTCTGGGAGCCTTGTAAAAGCTGCCAAGTGTGTTCAGCAGGACCTCAAATCAGGAATATCCATCCTTGACCCAAGATCACTTGACACATGCTTATGGCTGTTGACCTGAATCAACTTCCATAATTTTGTTAGTCTAAATATAAAAAAAATCTCACCGAGCAAAGAAAGTAACAAATGCAGCCACATGCACATGTGAGTCGGCCTTACATTACCTCTCAGTTCTACTATGAGGTTTGCAAAAGGTGTCTGAAATTCACCAAGGTATCCCCGTTTGGATACAGCCACTCCTGCCTCCTCAATGACAGCGGACATGCTACTTCCATTTGACTGCATATATTTGCAACGCGGATATTGTGGTTTTTAAAACGCCACTCGGCTGACTGACAATACCCCTTTTTTCACTGTTTACTGCAAATTATTAATATAATGGTTTGTCCAAGCAAGTGTCATTGATGATATTTCTAATTTTCCTAAAAGATTGGAGTCCCTTATCTACTTTTTTCAATTATTCAGTATTTTCTTATTAAAATTGTATCTTAATCTTTTAAACTCTGCATTAACGTCAAACTACATTTTGATTTGTTTTTTTGTTAAGTAATATCCATTACAGATTTTCTATGAGTATCAAGTGCTCATGTCAAGCAGCCAAAAGGGCGCCGGGGCTACCATTAATGAATCATTAAGCCTGTTTACCGTGTGGATCCTCCGGTTTGGGCAGCTCAATCCCAGCCTGTACCATCTGCTCCCCACTGACAACAAGAGTGCCTTAACAAGACTATCTTGTTTCCGAACTGTAGAAAGGATGTTGTGAAACTGATGAAGAACAGGCATCTGTAATTTTCTTGCACGAGTTTCTTATTTTAGAGCCTGGCAAAATCATGGACCTTGTTTTGCAATTGCCCCCACGATAGGTGCATTTCTCAGCCTAGAAGGGTGTGCACTGTTTCTTACTTCCGTGTTTATGCTCAAAGTATGTTTTATAGGGAGCAGGAAGGAAAAAAAATGGGACAATAACGAAGGATTTTTCAACTCATTTATATATCAGGATGCAGCATGTAAGATGTTTTTTAGAATTCACACACAGCTGTAAACTATGGTCCAAAAAGAACCTCAGTGTTAATAACATCTGTACAGGACAGGGGTGAAATTTGTACTTGATTTACATGCAAGTGAAAAATAGAAAGTAATAATGCAGGCAAATAGGAACTGCAAATGTTCTGTGCAGTTATTATCTTTAACCCCATGGTCTGCAGAGCAGTAATTCCCAGATAGGACTTAATGGTACCCGCCTCTTCAAACGCACGCAAGAACCTTGCCCTCATTGCATAACAGGCATAAGTGTAAAGACATGAGCACACTGCATTCATGCCCAGTTTTTCACTGACATCCGGGTGTAAATGACCCTTTGACAGTAGCCGAAAGGGTGCCAATGAGCATGGCATTGCCACATTGCAAGTACGAGTGGAACAAACGCCTCTAACTCAATGACAGCTGTTACCCAGCTGCTTAGGTGATCTTGGAAAAGTGAATCCATTAGAAGATGTTTTCAGTTGAAAGTGGTGGGTGAATCAGTCTAATTTCCTACTGGAGAACAAGTCCTGTGTTTGGGCTTTCTTTGTGTAGCTGGCGGTGCCAATACATTCCCATTTTAGTTAGTTTCACTTTACGGAATGCTCTCAGTATCCAGTTTGGAGGAATGCGATACCTTCTCAGACTTAGTTACTGGTGCTCGAACAATTTTCCGAATGAGGAAGCTGTCTTCAATGTTACAACACTGCTGTCAATGGGACCGTGAGAAATCCAAGCATCACACAAAGAACAAGTATTGCAAATGAACCACACCCATTCAACAGGAGAGTGGGAAGGGTGTGGCATGTAGCTGGCAGTGCATCTTGGAGCACACTGTTGAAAGTATATTACCAAAGCATGGTGTGGTAACGCACTACCATTTGCAGACAGCACATTTTCCATGGGAATTGGCCCAATCTTTGCACTAACAAGCAAATATTCACCATCTGCACATCACCAAGCTCCCACCACACTTCAGAATTACAATAAAAAAGGTGCTTCATTTATGCTTTCCTATCTGCTGATATATTTCAAAGTATGTGTACAGTTCATTTGTAGTTATTTGTGGTATGTTAGAAAAAAATCTGATTTCCTTTCACACTCCCAGGACCCCAGAAAGAGTATCAGAGAGTTTACTTTACAAAACCCTCGAATCCTGCAGTCCGAGAAAGAAATATAAAGACCAATCGCACAGCAAATTAACAGAAGAAAACAAATGTGCGTTCAGGGTCTGGACTATAGTATGGCTATTTTGGGGGTGCTGAAGCACCCCGCACTCCTACTTCCAATGCCTGAATGAAGACGTCTTCAGGCTGAGCTGGGTGTTGTCAATGGTTCCTGGAATGTGATTCATTCTGGAGACGCACTGGAAGTGCCACAGACAAATGGAGAAAAATACCGAAAGACAACAGGTAAACTTGAACTTGTTCTAAGAAAGTGTTACAAAATGTACAATCAACATGGATTGTTTTGCAAACTGAAAAGATGTCCAACCAGGTGAAACAATGTTCCGAAATCTGCTGAAAGTGAAGTAACACATGATGTGTTTTTCTCTCTGCGAGGAACAAGGAACATTAACCTACGTTTCTACAAAGGGCAATATGATCAATATGAGGTGCTCTCTGAACATGTCCAATGACCACAATAGCTACACTAGAAAAATAAAGTAAGGTTCAGAACGCGAGGGGAGAAGCGCAGTAGACTGCGAGCACTGTCCATGTCCCATCGCTGTAAACCACTTACATTACAAGTTGGCTTAGGCGCTGCTCTCACTTGAAGAACATCCGAAATAAATGCAGAGCAGTAAATGAACCATGGCACCTCTAAGTGGCGTAAACAGCATCTGATGGAGTGGTTTGGGCATGGAGGCTTAACAAACCTTCTTTCTGATAAATGTGATAATTATTAATTTCACTGACTTAATTATTTATTTCTTCGTGGCTTCTCAGGCTCCTTGTGCGGGTGCATCAAGATAATCACTGTTAAAACAGTTTTGGCAGGAATTAAACCGTCTTTCTCCCATTAATCCTACAGAGCACCCAAGGGGCAGAAACCCCACTTTGCAGCAACACACCTAAGTAACATTTGTAACAGGCAGACCGGATGTGAATAGCAAATCGAGCTTCAATTCAAATTCAAATGGATTCACACAATTTATTTTAATATAATGGAGAGAAAGACTTCAAGTGAACACTTTTACTAATATTTAAACTATCATATCCACCTTTTTGGTTAGAAGACTGTTAAACACGGGAAGGGGCACAGGACCTGTGCTGAATGTTATAATGCTAGTGACTGAAGTTCCAAAGCCAAGCACAGAAACGGAGCCTAGTGTCAAGCTGACTTACTCCGACGTAGTAGATTCATTTAAGGGCTATTTTATTCCATATAGTAAAGGCCACATCATCATTCTAACCCTTATCCCAACCCCTTCTCACACCCTTTGCCATGTCCTTCTGCTGACGAAAGACCTTCCAGTTGCCATTTCACGTTTTCCAATCTTACTTTCAGGAGTCTGGTTTTGTCACATTAGGCTATACAAGCAAGGTTTAAGATAGGAAATAAACACTAAAGGTAAAAAAGTGTTTTTTATTTAAAAAAAAAATAGAAACATTAAAAAGTGACTGAAAAAGAAGAGGAAGTTAAAATAATTGTAAAAAACTGAAGGTAAGAGTTAAACTGCAAATAGGTGTCAAAAATGTTCTGTCCCACGCCATTTAATACCTTTTTAGTGCCATTTGCGGTTAGTGCTATTGGTTCTAGAGACGGATAGAACAATGGGGGTAATGGCATGTCTGTTTATTCTCTTCATGGTTGTTCATATTCCCAGACTATACCCCATCAACTATTTATCTTGCGGAAAAAGCATTCATATAATTAAATTATCATTCCACAATATGCCACCAAGTTTATTTTTTTTCAAAACGTTGCATTCTTTCATAAATGCAAAAAGGGAGAGAGCTAAAAAACGATAGCCAGCCCACTAACTTTTTAATAGCAGTTGCTGTGCTGTTAGAACTCAAATGTAAGTGATTCATTCATTGGAGTGTGGATTGAATAATGTTGTGTGGTGCAATAAAAAAAGTGTACAATGCACAAAATATGTCCTTTATACAATAAAGAAAGCATGCTTTTTATACATGTTGCCTACGAATACACAAAACAAGAACTAGGCCAAACCCACCCTAGAAAATGTATTACAATAACACCTGGGTGGGGACTTTTCCAACAATATTTCCATGCAGGTTTTAGATCAGAAACCAAAGATTCTGGCAAAAGTTGGAATCACATACAGAGCTGAGAAAGAAAAATGTATCTTGGCGTTTAGATTATTTTGGCAAAATAAACCTTTTTTTAAAGGAGCTTTACAGATGACCAGGCACCTGACCGAAACTGAACATTGTCTGCTATATCTTTCAATAAATATCTACTTATATTTCTAGACCAAAGAAGTATTTATGGTTCAAATGTTTTATGTAGTGAATGTTATATCAAGTAAAGACTAACCCATTCAGAGTCAACCTGGGCCCACCAGTTAACTTACACAACATTTTCACTGTTTTTCTTTCACTATTTAGATATCATGGCAATGGGCATTCCGCCCAGGTTTCAGTAGAGAGCCTCTAGTATATATAACGAAAGCATGCTACTACCGTTGTAGGACAATACAACATTAACAAGTTATTTTATGAAGCAGGGGAGTCCGAAGTTAAGTTCAGGTGGGCCAGGATTCATGCTAGACTTTAAGGGTATCAATGGAAATAAATGTATATAATCTAACTAGCAAAAATCGGTGCTGTATTAGGTACTCCTGGACATTCATTAATGGTGAAGTGATGCGGTACAAGTCTACATTTCCTTCAAGAGAGACCTCTAGTTCATCACATTTACACACGTATATGGATAATGGAGCAGCATATCCCGGACACCAAAGCCGAGGTCTTTATCTACAAGTTCACTGCAACTAAAGGTAGTGATGTAACGGTGAAGATTAGGGCCTGTACTATAAAACAAAAGCTGCAGTTGGTGACCATCGTGTGATCTAGAGCTACTGATCAGCGGATATCGACAGTCATCAGCTATAGTGTCACATATTGATTGTAACAGGTCAAATATAAATAATTTGATAGCTGCACCATGAAAGTATTGAGCTTTTGCTTCGGCTTGCAAAGAAGCAAGAGCAGTGGACAATGAAACAAGCGAGCAGTCTAAAGAAAAATCATAATGACAATTAGAGAGGGCAATTTGAAATGCCTATTTAATATTGGAATGTGACACATGCTGAACGGCAGCTCTCATTATATCATGACAACCAGTGTTGTTCAACTATAATGAAGTAGACATTTCTGTTTCAGGCAGCTAATGTATATGTACAATAATGGCAGCACCTTGGGTCCTGGGGAACTTCAGCTTCAGGCGAGGGGTAAGACAACTACAACTGAACTTACTTGATGGTAATTTACTTACCAGTTAAGATGGGGCGCCAGCATTTGGTTCCTTTTATAGCTTCAGGTGCTATTTGTATATTCCCTACATAAAACTGGAAATCCTCCAGCAAACAAACACATAACATTTGACTTCAAGAAGCAGCTTTGCAAATGGGCTCTTAAGCCCAGCTCAACATGATTTGTATCCATACCTTCCTGGCCTGCAATGACACCTCCCCCTCTGGCATCTCTCCTCTTCAGGTGTTGTAGATGATATAAGCAGGAATCCTCTTTCAGGAATACTCAACTTACTTAGGAAAGCTCTGTAACTCCTTGGACCTAAGATCATCTAACTTGCCACATAGTTGGATACCTTCTTGGTCATTTAGAGTTGTTTTTGATACCTTGGAAGGTAATTCAAAGTTTTGTGAAGTGCGAGGCCCTTGTAACATGAAAATGTGATGAAGATCCTCAAAAGTATAAATCTGTGTATATTCATATGCATTCCATTTTCACATCAAAACACTCACCATTATGAACATAAAAGTGTGCTCCCAAGCCAGATTGGAAACATGCATCAGTGAGTTTAGCAACGATGAAGCACGTTTGAATTTCTTTCCTCTTTTTTCTGGCACAGGGCATGTAATGCCAATTCTTTATATTCCACAAATCAAAGTATCTACAGCATATATTTACTCACGAACAGTACGTTTTTCAGAATGGCCTAGTGGAGTGATGCTTTTCCTCAGTTAAAGTTAGAGTCTGTGCTGAAGTGAGAAGTCGCTACGAAGGGGTTATCCAGCATGAGGTTCCATGGAGGCTCCTAATGCAACATAGACAATGAACATTCCCATGTTTCTGTTAAAAGGAGGTGGTACTGGCTGATTCCTGAAATTATGTTAAATGTACATCTGACTGTGTGCTCCTTTTTATATTTACACCCAGAGTTTCTAGGAACCACTGCAGCTGAGATGAGAGCTCAGACACCCATGAGATGAATGTCACTCCATTAGCTACTAGGGCAAATTCTGAAGAACTGCTCCGTGATGGAGTGACGGACTAGGATGGTTTGGAGGCAACACTGGGAGGGTGGGGGAAGGAGGGGAGAGGGGGTTATGTTTTGGGGGGGAGGGGGGACACTGGGCTGACTGCTGGCTCCCTGATCCACGGGTATGTTGGATCCCACGTCTGCAACCACACAAGGGCTGGACAGCATTCGCGGCACAGTGGCTGTTGGGAAATGGACGCAGCTGGGTGCGCCCCTTTCTTAGCCACTGAAGGGGTGCAAAGCGGACTGAGGGGGGGCGAGAAGCAGGTGCGAGGCCAAGGGACGGAGCCGTAGCCAGGGACTCCTTAAAGTGCTCAAGCGCTGAGTCCGTTTTGTCTCCGAAGGGGCTTGGGTGCCATCGAAGGGCATGTCCATAAGCGATTGCTGGACATCCCCCGAAAAGCCAGATGTCCTCAACCAAGCGTGGCGCCTCAAGGCCACCATCATTGCAACCGATCTGCCTAGTAAGTAGGTCATATCTAGCGGACAACGAATTGTGAACCTATTTGCATCTCTCCCGTCAGCAACAGCGTGGGAGAAAACAGCTCGGGCCTCCTCTGGGGCCTGTGGCAGCACCTGTGTGACTGTATCTCATCAAGTATAGGAATAGTTGCCCAAAAGGCATGCGGTGTTCACGGACTGCAATGCAAGAGTGGAGGAAGAGAAGAACTTCTTCCCAAGTTGGTAAAGTCATTTTGAGTCCACAAGGGGGGGGGGGGGTGAGGGGGGGGAGCAGAGGGGTGGGTGGGTGGAAGGGTGGAGAGGGTCAGGATCCAAACACTGGAACAAAGTCCCCGTCAAAAATGGGATCTGCATCAAGCGATGTTGTTTCAGCTCTGGATCGGAGTCTGGAATGAGTATGGGATCGACGTAAATCATGTGCCCGACTGGCGTCGGAAGCATCAATGTCTGTACCCGCCCTAGGGTAGGTTCTGATGACTGGCTCCAGTACGGATCCGATAACAGATCCCGGGGTGGCCTCTGGAGCTGAGGCTGAACCCGCCGGTGCAGAACCCGACCTGTCCCCCTCCGACACAGGAGGGTTGGTCTGCTAAAAAATGAGGCACATGGCCTCATAAAACTCTCTCATGGGCAGGCGTGGCTCCTGCTCCCTGAAACTCGTGAGTGTGGAGCTGACCCAGAAGCAGGCACTGAGGACGGAGAGGTAGAACGTAGACACTCCTCCCGCATACATCATCTGAGCGATGCAGTGAAGTCAAAGAACGTTTGTTATTCGACCTCTAGTTCTTGTGACCCAAATGTCCCGACGATTTGGAGCGGAACAAGTGGTGATGGATCCGTGAGCGGTCTTGTGACCTTCCTCTCGAACGAGACCGGGAAGACATGAGCCGAGCACTGGCTCAACATGAGCTTTAGGGACCGCTCCCTCAAAGCCTTCAGGTTCATGGGCTGGCACTCAAAGCATGACTTAAGGTTGTGGTTGCGCTCCAGGCACCACAAACACACAAGATAAGGATCAGCCACCGACATCATACGGTGACAGAAGTCACACGGCTTGAATCCGGTCTTCAGGGAAGAAATCTTGACGCACCAAGTAGGTCAAAAACTTATAGAAGAAGGTAAAAAAGTCTGTCAAAAACGACTGAAGGTAGCTCTTCTCCAGATCTGTGCTTAGGCTGGCATGGAAAAAAAGAACTGATGTCAGCGCACCAGGGTGGTGCCTATATATGACTTCGAAGTCATCACTGTGACCACAACACCAACGAAGGATGCAGAGTCGACTGAGGCCACCTGACGGTGTGCAATGTTACTGCTCGGAAAAAAAACACTCCAGCCTGAAGCCTGGGGAAAATTCTAAGGGAAGGAAACTGCAACTAGAAGCCTGTATCAGACTTAAGTAACAGAAACAAAAGCGAAGCATTATATTAGGCTTTGAGGGTCACCTAACAATTAAGAGGTCAAATGTTTATATGTTTACAGAATATAGTGAGCTCAGATGAATAAACAAAGTTAATATGGTGGAGAGAGCTACTGGCACACAAACTCAGTATGGAACTATCACAGCAGGTGATATTGCCTGTGGAATACTGTGTACTAGTCTGTAGAAAGACAATGGGGAATAACAGTTAGTAGCGAGAAGCCCCAGGAAGTAAGTGCTTGGTCTAAAAGAGTCTTCCATCCACTGGACTATGTCAGAAGGCGGCTCAACCCGATATCAAACCTGGCAACACTATGGAATCCTTTTTCTTGATGATGCGGAACTGGGCCAACAAAATTAGATTTCTTTTTTTAACAGGGAAGTCTATAATAAGAAGATCTAGAATCTAAATGTGTGCCCTAAAGACAAGAAAGAAAGAACAGTAGAAATAGCAGAAGTACTCAAGATCTTGAAGTAAATTCAAATACATTTTTTCAGTGGGAAAAGTCTTCCAGGAGGTGGTAAAAGAATCAGAAGCAACATCTGCATCTTAGTTGAAATGGTGGCAGCACAACAGTACATACATTAAAAAAAATATATCGAGTGGCAGGCAAGGGAGACACACATTCTTTTCTTTCATAGTGCTTCTCTGTCCACTGCTGACCAAATCATGATTAGATGCACAGAGACGCTGTATACCGTACGTACCTGTATCTTCAGGGCAATAAACCTCCAAGACAGATGACACATTGACTTTCGAACACCACATTTGGGCGACAAGAACTTAGCAGACTTTTCCATTTTGCTTTAGTAAATAAGGTTTAATGAGCTCTTGTTTTAATCTACATTACCTTTATTGCCACAAAAAAGTTCTGTATTATATTATCATACATAGGGGAAACAGCTGAATAAAGTACTGCAGTTGAAAAAGGGTCTAAATATTAATACCCTAATACAAGCTAAGGCATTCACTCAACTATTTTCTAAGACAATCAAATTATCCATCTCAGGAAAGAGTCTTTCAAAAAGACATACTTCTGCAAGAAAATACTGTTAGACAATTTTTGAAAGCAACAGTGTAATGTAAGGTGATACTTACATTGCATGCTTTTGGTCTGAGCACCAAGTAACATTCATTGGCCACATTGGACAGTACTCATCTGTTAACATTTCTTCAAACTACATGAAGACTGCCTTGAGTAAAGCTTTGAAAAAAGACAACTTGGAAACTAAATCACCTGAAATCTTCGCACACTCTCAACCTTTGTGCGTCTTGGGTTGTAAATTGCATACTACTCATTTTAGAATTTCTGGAACAGAAACTTCCTTCTTCCACTAGGCAGTAGGTATTTACTTACCACAGACTCCATATCTTTTAATGTTATTTGCTTCCCCAACATCATCTTGTAAAAGGGCCTGATGAAGAACCCTAAAACAGTAACATATGATTGCATCAGACTCGTTCCACAGGGTGGTCACAATAAGCATGCCTCCATAGGTAATGTTATAAAGTAAACTAATAAAACAGTAGAGGTCTTCAGTAAGACTGCTGAATCACAGAATGTAGCTAGCTACTAGGAGGACCAAAAGGGATAACTGAGGTGCAACTTGGTAACAAACTAAATAAATTACATCAAAATGAACAAAAAGCATCACTTTGTAAATGTAGTGTCATAAAGTCATCTTTTTAAATATTAAGAAGGAAAATAATACGTTACTTACCCTCAGTAACGCTCTTTATTATGGTGTATAATATACCTGCAGATTTTTTATGTTGTGAAGCTTCCCAGGCTCAAGACTGTATCCAGAAATTCTTGCAAAAGCTACTGCATGCTGAGTTATGGCATCAACAACTTCAATCAAGACTCCCTCCCTCCTCCAAACATGACCAGAAGGAGCCCCAAAAAGTTAGCATCCCTGCACACACATCAGTTTAATCATCCTTTCATCCGAACCAAAAGACATGGAACTTAGTGGACATAATTAACTGCAGATGGCAGGACTCCTGGACTGAAGGAGACTGTTGGAAGTTCACTTTCAATTTTTAACCACACTTTTGTATATATTGTACATAACACCGGCACTTTATTTGCTTATCACAATACTCACTTTCACTGGGTCCTCTACACTTAGAAGCACCAATGACTCACTTATAACGATAAGAAATTGATGAAGTAATTAAAATGAATGACTTCATAAATAAAATGTGATGTAGAACAACCTACAAGGATACCAGAATAAATATATGTGGTTCCCTTATTCTTATTGTTTACTTTGCCTTGACTTCCACGGCATACACTTCCCCCTGTTTTGCACCTGGTTTCGAATCACAGATCAGAGCCAGGGATGGATGCAGTCCTGGCACCACGTAAGCCTGAAGAGAAGCCTATGGAGGATCAAGTCGCGAAGGCATCTGGATGGCATTTTGGTATTTTGTTTTTTCCCTGAAACTTCGAAGGTTCTCTCCACCACTACCCTCGTCTTGACACACATGCCACCACCAATAATTTTGATTTTACAGCTGCAATCTAAACCATGAAGTGTGTCAGGGGTCCACATCGTCTGCTGATCCCCTTCTCAATCACTTAAGCAAAAGCTACGTAGTGCAGGAAGCGCTTTGGATATCGAGCTGCTTGGCAGGAAATGCAATTCCTCTATTTCCTGTTTATGAGCCATAAGTCCTTTTTTTTAAGGTTACTTCTGTGGCTCCTTCATGTCATCAACAATCCTTGTCCCAACTTGAAAAAGTGGAAGAGAAATAGATCATTTATCATCCTAAATGGGTAAATAAGCTGGGTAAGATTCCATGAAAATACTTTTTTGTCTAGTCCAGTGGTTCCCAACCTATGGTCCGGGGACCCCTGGGGCTCCATGAAGCCTCCTCAGGGGGTCCACAACTGCTTAGAAAATAAATAATAACAGATTGCCAGCTCTCAGTAATGACTGAGTGGGGGGTCCCCAGATTCCAATAATGATTCAGTGGTGGTCCCTGGGTTCCAGTAATGATAAAGTGGGGGTCCACACAAGTCGAACGGTTGGGAACCACTGGTCTAGTCAATACTTCATAAAATGATTTCCTGTGGTACTGCTTGGGAATAGTGGATGAGATTTGGGTCTAAAATTAAATCTAAAATACAATTATAAAGTTTAAGGAATCTTGCAGGACTTAGGTACAGGACAGTTTTATTTTGTATTGCCAGCAGGGTGATCACATTCTTTCAATATTAACTAGGAGAGGGCTAACGGTACATACTTCTTTAAGTACAAACTAAGCAGGCACAGCTGAAGAATATTCACTAATACAATGCTGACTTCACAGATAACTTTTCCCTCTGGCAGCAGTTTTAAGAATTGCTTGCAGAATTTCTCCCAACCATTGTTGGACTTGGTTTCTGAGGACAAAGAGCAACAATCCTTTATCCCCAGGGATGAGCTATACCTAGAAAATAGCTTGTTGTGATACAGAATATCCTAGTCCGAAACCTAATCAGAGTTTTTGTTTCTAGGTTTTCAAAGAGACCTGTAGATTTAAGAACGTCAGTTTGGAGATGGATTACACAGCATCTTGTCATCAGACTGTCTTGAAACCCAAGAATAATTCGTCGGAAATCACAACACTCAGTGCAAATTGGTATTTGTCTTGAGAAGAGTGACTGTTCCCTGGCCATCTTTTTGCAGTCTTGCCAGAGTCAGACAACAAGTGATGATCTACTAGGAATGATACAATAAGCCTGCTTCTTTGACTAATGATGTCTAAATGGCATCTCTTTCAGTGTCATCCAAATAGAATCCAATGATTTTGAATACTTCCTTTGAACTTGGATGCCTCTTTCTGCTGGGGGCACTGCAACAAGTCCAGAGTCCTGCTTGATACAAACTCTTTTGGCACAGACCCTGCTAAAAGTTAAGGGTTAGAAACAGCAGTCTCCAGTTGGCTGGGGTTTGCACCCTTGCCAAGTAGGGACCACAATTCTAATCAGGGCAGGTCACAGCACAAACTAATTTATACTGTGCTCACCTTCGGGTAGCTTGGCAAAGAGCAGGCAGGCCTAGCTTAGAAGGCAATGTGTAAAGAATTTGTGAAATAACTCATACAGCAAGACAGTGAAGCATGACAAAAACGACTCCACACCAAGTTAGAAAAATTTAGGTTATTTATCTAAATGAATAAAGAACAAAAACAGCACAAATCCGATATGCGCACATCGAGATTCACTGGCATAACTATTCCTGCAGTGCTTTGGAAATTGGGCGCACTCCTTTTTGAAGTGACAGTTCACAAGGTAGGGTCCCAGCTGCAGAGTGTTTCAGAGAGTGCGAGTGGCACTGCACTTGCGACAGGGGACTTGGGCTCAGTAGGCACCACAGCTGTAGAGGGACTTGCGGCTGGGAGGAGGCACCACAGTCGCCGGCAGGAATCTGTGACCATAGACAAATTTTGGGTGATCGGCTCAAGGGGTGCGGAGAGGCCTGCGCTTACTAACTGTGATCCGGGGCAGTAGGCACAACTTCAGAAGAGAGGCGAGGTGGCTGCAGAGAAGTTCCGCAATTGCTAGCGACACTCCGCCACGACAGGTACAACTTCAGAAAAGCAGCGCAGGGGCTGCAGAGAAACACCGCGCTCGCTATCGCTAATCTGTGACAAAGTTCCACCTGGTCTCCAAGACCTCGGGGAAAAACAGAGGGCAAGCCAGTAAGCCATTGGAGATCACTCTAGTGAGAAGGTAGAGTCCTTCCAGCAGAGTCAGAGAACAACACGCAGCAGGGCAACAAGCAGCAGAGCAGTCCTTCCAGGAAAGCAGTCCAGCTGAGTCCTTTGGGCAGCCCAGCAGTTCTTCTGACAGTCTTAGTTTCTGGCCCCAGAGTGTCTGATTTGATGGGGTCAGAGTTCCAGCAGCTATACCCAAATATGGCCTATGAAGTGGGGGGGGACTTCAAATAGTGGTTTTGAAGTGCACCAATTCCCTTTCAGCCCAGTCCTATCTGCCAGGTTATCTGTGGGTGTCATCTTTACCTTGTGTGTTGTGAGGCCAGTACCCTTTGAAATAAAGTGTGAGCCCCTCCACCTTTCTTGCTCAGGAACATCCATCAATATGCAGATGACTGCAGATGCAGATGAGTGTCCTGTGTTTATGGCTGTCTGGATGGAATGCACAAGCGGCGCTGTCACCCAGCACAGACCAGACATGGATTTGAGACATGCTGTAAGGCACATAGAGCAGTAAGGGCAGAAAAATGCTTACTTTTAAAAGTGGCATTTCTAAAATAGCTGTGGCAAATCCAACCTTCTAATAAAGATGATTTATCATTACAATTCCAAAGATATGAAACATGAGTTAGCCACTCCTTCAATATCAGGAATAAAAGCTTTAAAGTATTTTAGGGAATCCCCAAGGCTGGCCCATGAGAGGAGCAGGCTTCCCAATAGTGAAAACACCTTTGGGAGTTTTTCGCTACCAGGTCATGTAAAACCTAACATTACATGCCATGCCTTTCACAAACACTGCACCCGGCCCTGTAGGTCACATAGGGCCTACCTTAGGGGTGAGATATGTACTAGAAGGGGGTTTGAGGCTAGGCAAAGGGTTTTAAATGCCAAGTTGAGGTGGCAGAGACAGGCCTTGCAATGGAAGGCTTGAGACATAGTTAAGGTGCTGCTTATGTGGGTGGCACAATCAGTGCTGCAGGTCCACTAGTAGAATTTATTTTACAGGCCCTAGTAGCATTTAATTTACTAGGGACTTACAGGTAAATTAAATATGCCAATTAGATAGGAGCCAATGTTACCATGTTTAGGGGAGAAAGCACAAGCACTTTAGCACTGGTCAGTAGTGGTAAAGTGTGCAGAGTCCTACAAAAAGCAAAAGTGAGATCAGAAAAATTAAGGTGGCAGGTAATACGATGGGGGAAGATCACCCTTAGGCTGTCAGGTCCAATAGTAAGCACCTGCAGAGACCCATGGCAAAACATATTTAACTAATCCTTTATAAAACACTCAGCTAGTGTGTCCAGCTCAATCCGCTAGCCTTTGATTTCCATACTGATGTGAACAGTGGAGAAAAAAGGGTGAATTGAGAAGCATGGAGTGCAAAGTTGGCGGAATATACTTGACTTGGTTTTGTTTCCACTTGTCAAAAATGGATTAGGTAGAGTAAAGAAGCTTCGAACAACTAAAATCTTCAGTAGTTGGCTTAAAAGACAGTAGAATTATCTATTACTTGGAAACACAGGTCAAGTACTATAATGCATTGAGAATCACCCACTGCAAATGTCAGAGAGCATGCCTTACACAGATTCAGGGCCTCATTACAAGTCTGGTGGTCACTAGACTGCCAGACTCACGGATGCGTTCGAACCGCCGCCAATGCTGTGGCTCGACTGCCACATTACAACCCTGGCGGTCGGCGCATCAGGGAACCGCCAGCTCCACCTGGATAGGAGATCTGGAGGTGGCAGCGGTCCTAATCCACCAGGGCCGCGCTGTAAGCAGCACTGCCCTCGGAGGAGGTAGCCTGTGTGGCTGCAATCGCCCCATTGGAGGTTGTAAGTCAAACATGTAATGCTCCCCCTTTCCCCCCTGTGTTTATCACTGCCTAACGAAATTCATGAAATCATATGTTAAGATGATGTGCAAAGTGATGATATATACTTGCCCTATGACCTAATTTCTCTCTTTCCACAAACCTACTTGAACCTCTACATGCCTCTGAACCATCCACCCTAAAGAGATCACCTCTGCTTATGTTGCTTACATTGTTACCTGAACCCACCATAACAATTTATTGTCTATCCTCAGAATCCTAGACCTCTCTGCTGCTCTCAAACTGTTAATCACTCAACCTCAATATCTACCTTTTTTTCTTGCGGTTAGTACCAATGATAAAGCATGTAGCTCATTCTCCCCCTACCTTTGGGGTCAAACTCTCTGCTTCATGATGCTCATCTCTCTCACACTCGGATCAACTTGATTGAGTCCCAGAGGATTCAGGAGGAGGCACGCTTCTTTTCTCGCTATATATAACATCTGTTGGTAACATTATTTCCACCACTAGTTTCTTATAGGATCTCTATGTCGATTAAACAAATATTTTCTTTAACAACCTTTATTTCTACCCTTGAACGCTGAATCTGGTGTTTCGTTACATCCTTCTGACACTAGTGGGAACTACACTCTATCAAATTAAAATATTCTAAAATGAAAACTAGCTATTTTCCTGCTGAAAATGCATCTATATCACTTGCACACACCCCATATTTCCTTCTAGTACCCTTATCCTGACACCATCAGTTATCTTTCATTCCTATTATGCGCCCAGAGTTCTTCATAACCACTGCAGACAATGTTGCTACATACCAGTCAATAAAGTCTTCTCTAAACCCCACCTCCATAATCCCAAACTCTAATCTATACAATATTCCGCAACAAGCTGGACTACTGCGACAATTTATTATTACGCCATTACCAGCATTCATTCTCCCCAGTGGATTAGGCAATACATTTAGCCACTAAGACTCTCTATAATCTCCAAAAGCATATCAATAACTCACAACATCACCACAAGCATAGATGTTTATCTTCCAAATTCAGGGCTATGGCTTAACTACTTGTCCTAGTCTTCAAAACTATGAACAGATTATGCTCTGGTTAAAATCCGTGTTGGGTACTTAATTGCTGTGGAAGCTTTTACCCAATATGCTAAAATCTTCTAACCACATCCAAACCTCACTTCATGACATCAAAGTTTCGGTCTTAACATGGACCTTACTCACTCAACACAGCAATTCACTCAGTTTCATAGATCTCCCCTTTCACTACTGTTTTAAAAACATACCTCATCAAACTAAAAATTAATAATTGATTAATCCCGTCCCCACTGGTGTGTCAGATGTATTAATGTATATTAAGTCGTGCATTGTATCCAATCTGTAGTCTCACCTTTCACTTACCAGCACCAGTAACACCAACCTATTTACCAATAAACATTTTTCTATCCAGGTCTAGTTTAAATATGCTTCATATTGATCTTTAAAAAAATTATAGATATATAGATATATATCATGTAGCTAGGAGTATCATGTGGAAAGAATCTAAACATCTATAAACCAATCTCAGATTGCTCCATTCAAAATGTATTTATTAATGTAAAAGGAGAGTGAAAGATATCACTTTTTTGCCTGTATGTTATGCCCTTGAAGCAGGGACGCAGAAGGGGTGGCAATCACGCTGCCCCCTTACACAGCAACTCTTCGCCAATATGTTATGAAAAGAACCAAGCAAGAACAGAGACTCAGGACGGGTTCTTTATTGTGATTCCACTCGCCGCTTCCCTCCTCGTGTAGTACGTATCTCGTCTCTTCATCCAACATTCTAAGGCGGCCTCACACACAAACGTGGAGTGTTCTATGTTTCCCGTTCCCACCTCCTATGTGCACATAGGAGGTGTGAACGTGGAGTGTTCTATGTTTCCCGTTCCCACCTCCTATGTGCACATAGGAGGTGTGAACGGGTCGTACCACTAATCTATTATGAACTTGTAAACTGACTAAACAGCATATATAAAAAGCTACACACTTATAAACGCAGATTATACCAGATACCATCTTTGAAAATAACTATAAGACGGTTTATGGTGGAAAACCAAACAGTGTCCTAGCCCTGTAACATTATTTGCAATTGTCAATCTATTTTCAGCTTACCGTCTAAGAGCTTCCCATGAAATACTGCCAGTCCAGCAATCCTTCCGATAAAGGTGAAATATGAAAGGTGATCTTCATTGCACAACCCTGAATTTGGATTAATCTGGAGGGTGTAGTTGTCCCTTTTATAAAGAAATAACAAACAATTTGAAATAAAATCAAACTTCATAAATACTCTGTACAAGTCAGTATGCTATTGTCTAACTCCAGTGAGGTAATGTTCGCCAACTAACACTTGAAAGTCGTTTAGACATTATAATGTGGATAATGAATAGGAAATTTCAAATGAACATCTTTGTATGCCCAGTCATTTTAAATTCCTTGCTGAAGAAAGCATAAACTTGCCTTTAGAGTGCTTGGTAACATCTAAAATGAACTATGTGATTTTTAGCCACCCTGTTAACAAGCCAAGATTAAGTCAATAGGTTTGATATTTGCATGGTGTGCATACAGAGTGTGTTATATGTGCACAAAGGTATACCAAATGGACTAAAGAGCAGACAAATGACGCAACTGAAAACATTTTTAATTTTTTTCCTGTGGCAATCCTCACTGCTACCTGGTAGCTTGTCGAGTGATTTTAGACATAAACTCATTCATTATAGAAGAAGAGGCAACAGAAAAACTATAACAGCTAAATACTCCTGGACGGTGATACAAGATGTGTTTTAAAATGGCTCACGCTAATGGTTGAAAAAGAGTCTGGCCCAGAGCGATTTAAATTAAGTACAGAATTAGTAAAATATTACTTACCTGCAACTAAGGGTTTGACGCGTGTCATGTTCGTATGCTGTGCACCATCCTGCAATCTAGTGTTGGGTTTGGAATATTACAACTTGTTTACTGTAATGACTGAGTTTCGGTATTGAGAATGACTCATGTAGCCACAATGCATCAGCGCGGAGACTCTACTTCTACACACCTATTCCAGTGAGTGTGCTATAATTGGAATAGGTGTGTCTGCTTGTGGGAGACAAGTTCAAAATAAACAGCTTAGCAAAACTATCATGCAACCCTTTTAATTGCGAAATGCAAGTCTACAACACAACAAGCAGCAAACAATTCGTTGCAATTAAGTAACATTTTGCGTTTGCAGCACGTTTTGTTGAGATCACACGCTGAGCAGAGATTTAAAAGCAGTGGCCTATCCCCTTAAGGAGGAGGCAGGTGAAAAGTAAAGGTATTTGCAGTGAGTAATGTTTGAAGAACTGTTTGGGCGACTTGGACTTCTCTCCTCAAAGAATGCCAACAGGCTGATGTGTTGTGAATGTGGGGGCAGAAGGACACGTGGTTGCCTTAGAAAAACGCACCAGTGGTATGTTGCCTAAGAAAGGCATTATGGCACCTTTCCTTTGTGTGGGCTGAGCCGGTGGAATGTCCGTGGGCTCAGTGTTTGTACATGCATAGCAAATCTGAATCACACAACCCATCTGGACTTGGAAATAGGTTGACCCACTAGCGCGTGTGCAAAGAAAACATGTTTTGTTTCGCATAAGGGTTTAGCTCTGCCACTCAAGTACATGTTTGAGTGCGCGTTCGGCTCTGTTTGCAGGGGTTTGAAAGAATGTTGAAAGGTCAATTGTTTAATTGTCAGGTGAAAATATAAAATTACCTTTGGAAGAAATTGTTTAAGTGCACATCAGACTAATTTGTATACTTAAAAATAAGTTTCATCCAGTGATGGTGCTTGAAGTTCGCTACCTCTGGGCAAGGAAGTGTCTGCAACAAGAAAATCAACCTTCCAAGTTAGGGCCAGTACCAAGTGCTGAGAATGAGGAAGCCACCTGCATTGCTCTAGGAAGTTAAAAGGGCAACTGTGCATCCCGGGTTTACATCTGCTAAATGCTACCCACAAACAGCTTGCGTTTTCTTCAATGAAGTTTATAATGCCTTAATTAAAGATGGGAGCATTCTGGGAAGCCCGTTTTAAGAACAGTAAGTGTGAACAACCTGTATAATTCAGTTATTTGGGCTTAATAGTGTCTTAATCACTTTCGAAATCTCCTGCAGACCAATTCCTACGTATGGGGCAGTCAAAGACGTTTCCAAGAATATTCAATCATGTTATAATTTAATTAATATCACCTTGTCCTTTTCCAGAAATGCATTCCAAATAACTTTCAAAGTACCCTGCGGCCGTTTTACTTACAAGTAGCCTGGGTAGCATTTAGTTTTTCACTTTAGTTTGATGCTCACATTTCTAATTATCCACGCGTTTTTGCCAGAGGGTTTAATTAGCGGCAGCTGTTAGGCAGCTTTAGGCAAAGTTGTGCTGGGATCTGCAGCAGCACTTTCGCTAACGTTGAAGTTAGAACAGGAAGCACTGCTGGTTTAATAAGCACTTTTGGGCTTATTCTGAGTCGTGTTCAAAAGCTGAGCAAAACTTGCACCCAGTCTTAGTATCGACACTACCTCTGCAAACTTACTCAGGAGATATCAGGCTGTATACCCAGGAAAAACGAGAAGCTGTACTATGTAGTAAAATTGAAACCACACATTATTCCCTACTGCAAACCTGCAAGTTCTTCCCAGTTCTGTCCTTGCAAATTGGCCACAAAACTCTCTCGGGTAAACCTGCAACCATGCAGTAACAGCAGTTTCTCCAGAATGGTTTGCAGCTACAAAAATTGTGATCCTAAATAATCATGTTTGGTGAGATATATAGTCTCGTAACATATTGATAGAACGGCATACCAGCTAAAGTGTTTGTTGGTTAGTAGATGGTGAGGTGTAAGGGAGATGAGCATGTTCGGATGAAGCATGATGCATACAATAAGATCTCGGGAAGCCAGAGGGAAATGATAAACAGGAATGTATTAGAGGCAGTTTAGTTAGTTACACATGGGTAGCACTGCATGGTCTCTTTTTTTTCCATTTTACAAGCTACAGACTTCTTAGTCTGACCTACAACTTCACTAATCACTTCATTTATTCCAGTCTTTAGCAGTCGTTTTGTCTAACATGGACGGGATGTAAGTGATATTGTGAAGGAGTAACCCGTTTACCAAACTCTAAATTATGCCCAAAGCCATTAATATGCATTACGTTTGCTACTGCAGCCCTTTGTCCTCCAAGTGGTTTATCGTATTTTAGTAAGGCCAGACTAGCTATACGGGGCATACAAAAAACACTGGAAGGGCTACTGAGCAGAAAGCTGCTTTCTGGCTGGAAGGGTTAAGGGATCTACGGCCCATCCAGGCCTAAAAGCATACATGATTTGCTGCTGTGGATAAATAATACTCACAGGTGTAGTGCTAGACTGGACTCCACCTTAATACCATAGACAAAATTGTACCACCATAATAGTATGCTAAAAATATCACTGACACAAACACAGAGATGGTACGTATATACAAGTACATATGAGGTCAATATTCTAGGTATGTAGAGTTTAGAATAGTAAATCGATACATACCTATATGCACTTATTTTCTTGATATTTTGGTTCTCAATATTTTTGCCATGACATTCTAGTAGCTGTTGATGTTTTGACATACAACTGTGTCGACACTGGACTGTTTCAGGGAATTCTCTTCAGAGCGGTCTATGGAACCTATGGCTGTTTAGGCAATATATAAAGGATAAGGTCGCGCCTGCTGTACATTAGAAGGATAGTGCAAGTCACTGAGAAGTTCTGTGCCCATACCGAGTAACAAGGCCAGAGGAAATGTTCCTTTATAAGGCATTTAACCCTGTGGTAACCTAAAATAGCTAATAGTGTATGGCAGGGGGCATTTTAATCCTTACATGGTCAAACCCTCACCCTTCCCACAAATCTCTTAAATCCTTGATGTCTTGTGTTTTCATACAACAGAGACAAAATGTTTGTAAAAATATCAAAAGGCAGTTAGTAAATGTTACAAGGTTTTAGAATCAGTTTAATGCAAGTAAGATTCAAATAATGCTTGATTAAAACAGGCCACAAAGAACAATCCTCCCTTGGCTTAAAGCTCATCTACTATCTTTGAAAAAAGAATGCAAAAACCTAATAAGGAAATGGAGGAAAAGTTAAGAAGAAATCAAGAAATAAAACTTCCTACCCGCATGCAATCTAGCACCTTGCGATTAAAAAGCCCCAAGCTTCATACTATGAAGCCAAAATTGACAAGGTAGCAAACTCCCCCAAGGGAACTATTCCAAATTGCGAGATCCCTTGCCACACCAAGTCGATGAACAATCTCCCAGACCCCACAATAGCACAGTACAATAAACTTGCAGCATTCTTAAAAATAATTAAAAAAATTGGTTTATGCTGCACATTACAGGACACTAAAAACGTCACCAATTTCACCTCAGAGATATTTTTCAAACACACCCTCCATATGAAATTGAACCCCTCCACCCCCGTCATTTCCAGTGAACTACTCCAAACACTTTTCAGGAAACTGAAATCAGGATCCCCTTTGGACCCTGCATCGCACCACATACTCCTTCAATGAGCTAAATCTTTCCTGCACTACTAGACCTCCTAAATAAATCTCTCACTACTGGACTGGTCCCCCCGGCATGGAAACATGCCGTTGTTGAACCATTATTTAAAAAAAAAAACCAAAAAAAGCAGTCTTGACCCCTCATACCAAGGGAATTATACTAATCTCTGCTTCCGGCTAAAAGAAAGATTTGGGAAAACATTTTAATCAAAGCCTTTCCCTATTTCTTAAACAAAACTCTCTCCATCACCCCACACAGATGGGATTCTGCCAACAACATAGCATGGAAACCGTCCTCTTAACCATTACGGAGGAGCTTAAAAGGATGCTGGACAAGGAAGGCTCACCACCATCATTCTCCTTGACCCGAGTGTGACTTCTGATACAGCAGACCATGAAATACTCATACAAAGAATTAGTGAAGTCGGATTAAAAAAAAGATGCCCTTGAGCGGCTCATCCCTTCTTAAAAGACAGGTCATTTCAAATCTGCGAGAACGCATATTACTTGGATATCTTTTCCCTGAAGTGCTGGATACCACAGGGCTCCGCCTTCACCCCCACACTTCTTAATCTCTATATGTACCTGCTAGCTGACATTGTTCAGGAATCTGGGCTGTCCATTGTCTCCTATGCCGATGATAAACAACTGGTTGTCTCCTCTAGACCTGGAAAAGGACCACAATACCAGCATCTGTCTCCTTGTTTAGAAGAAGTAGCTAGGTGGATGGCAAACTGCTGTCTTAAGCTAAATGGGGAAAAGACAGAATTTGCGATCCTGGGGAACAGACCCGACCCTCAACCTTCTCTAGAATGCCCAGAGTGACTGGGCAATTCGCCAATCCCTTCTTCCCCATAAAATGCTTTGGAATGTGGTTTGACAGACTCCATCTATAAGAATGCACAAGCAAAAAAAACTCGTGGCAACTTTGACATCCTTAGAACTCTACAAAAAATCTTAGATTTATTACCCATCTCCTTCAGAAGAATTGTGGGCCAGTCCCTAGTTCCCTCTCGCCTGGATTATGGGAAGAACCTAGGTGTAGGTTCCCAAAATATGTAACCACCAAGAGACACTAGGTTGTTCAAAACTCGGCTGCAAGGATGCTACTCAATGTCCCAAAACACGCCTCGGCTAAAACTGTCTTGGCCCTCCCTCCATTCGTTCCCTATTGAGGAAAGGATAACATTCAAAGCATTATCTATAGCTGAAAGAGGACTTCACTCCAAAATACCCTCCTTGATTAGGGCACTATTGGTCCCATACATCCCTAGCAGGGCACTACGATCTTCTTCTGCCTGACTCCTGAAGGTGCCTCAAATTCATTGATCCAGATGGGAGGAAAACCCCTTGCCCCATCTCATCCCTAAACTTTAGAACTCACTGCCCTTAGAATTAAGAAGCCTTGACAAGGAGAAATTGTTTAAAAAACAGCTTAAATCCTGGTTCTTTTCCTACTGAGACCTTTTCTTCTGGTCTTCTGTCACCTTAAGTGCAATTCTATGGCTCAATAGCGCTTGGGGGCCTTCGGGCAGCCATGCTCTTTAGAAGTTTGAATAGAATAGTAACATGCAGAGAGATTCCTAGAATGACCATTAGCATGCAAAAAATAAACATGTGGCTATAAATCTATCCTTTCTGCTGATCACTGTTTATTTTAGAAAATATATCAGAAGAAACAAAAAGTCAGGGCTCACTTTCATTGTTTGAGCTGCAGCTGTAATTATGCTGTGTCTCCTGACATTCTTCGAGGCTCCTGGCTCTAGCAGCATATATCATGCCATCACATGTTGGTTCCTGGCTCTAGCAGCTGACATTATGACATCACAACTCACCTGTAGTAGCTTATTACAACTGAGCAGCTATGTCATTCTATCATTACAGGTGACTAGAGACGTCACCGCTTGCCTGTGATAAGGAAATTAAGACAGGAATTGCAAATGCCCATGTATTATGTACGTAAATAACAGCTTTTACAAAAGAACAAAAAGTTGTTATATCATATTGTCAACAGTTTGGTGCGTTTGAAAGAGGCAAAAAATGGCTCTATAGGGCTCACTTTGGGGAGAAATGGGAACAATTTAGTATACGTACGTGGCAGAATATTCAAAGAGGCCATAGTAAGGATTGAACATCTCCTTGGATAAAAGGAAGAACCATTCCCTGGCAACGCCGCCATAGTCCAGTCCTTTCTCAGACTCGAACTCAATCCAGAGCCTGGCCTTTAGGACATCGGGTCGCTTCACAGACATGATCCGCCTGTAGGACTCCTCAAAGATGTTATTCCTGTGGAGTTTCATTTCAAACCTGTTGGGTATGTCAGCCTGGAAGAGAACACTGCACAGTCAGCATTTTAGTGTGTTTGGCATACTTTGCATTGAACAGTATTGATTCTGACTGCAGTTAGACAACAGCGAGGCCTCAGAGGAGTTTGGAATAAATAGCAATTACTGCTGGATCTAAACAACAAATCAAGGCAGGCCGGAGGCCTGTGCTACCTATCTTCTCCATGGGGCAATCACTTCAAAAACCGCAACATCAGGGAAGGTGCAGATTCTGAATCGTGGCTTGCATCACTATCTGCATCTTGAAGTAAACTAAATAATGCACACATCAACACAATGATAAAACAAATACAGTTCTGTAAAATGCTCGGAGTCCATCTGAAAACAAAGCATGATTTAGAGTTTGGAGGACGAGTTATTCCATCACAAACGTGACCGATATTCCATTTGCCGTATTACAGCACCATTATATCTTATAGCACTTGTAGTAAGGAGGACAGGATATTGTTTGTGACAGAGTAACCCATCTGCCAGACTCTAAATCAGACTCAAAGTCATGAATGCACTATGAAGACTTACAAGTATTTTTGACTGTGCTTAGTGGATTCCCCTGATGATACGTACAACTGAAGTGTCCTGAAGTAGCTTGGCAGGTGCTCTTCATGGCTACCATGCATCATACATGTACAGAAACATGTCCCAGGAAATAAACAGCTATCTTGGCAACAACAAAATGAGCATTCATGTCTTCAGAAAAGAAGAACCTTCTGGCTAAATAGGCCCTTCACGATGCAACGGTCGCCTTGGCTATGTACCATATGGACCAGAAGTTTACCTACTGTACTGAAAAGTTTTTACTACCATACTGGTGCACTGTACTTTATAATGTGATAGCATTTTTTAAACAATAAAAATTATATGTAACAGATGCAGCAGTCGTCTTGCAAGGCTACCTATCAGGACCATTCTCGCCCAAGACGAGAAAAGGCTACGTGACTTTATGGGATCCTGTATCACTTCCAAGTAGGCCTTCCCAATCCGCCCCATATAAGAGTGGTACAGTGGCTCCTATCCTATCCTAGCGGCATGAAGCCTTGGCAGCCAGGTAAAAGCATCTCCAGGCACTTACTGAAGGCTTACTGCTTTGGGAGTGAGAATGGGATTGGACAGAACCATTACCCTGCCAGGGGCTACACAGCAGATGGAGAATGGAGCTCAGTCAGCCTACAAGCTGTAGTACTGCCACAAGCAATGGGTCTTCTAGGTAGATAGGTTCATTTTGCTGAATGTCATGGGCTCAAAAACAGAGTGAGGTCCAAGTGGCTAAAACAGTATTCAATCACCATTGTGCCTGGAGTTCCGGCTCAATAAAATTAGCATCCTGAATCACAGCCAATTCACTTGTACATTTGAAAGTTCGATTAGCTGAGCCTTTAAGAAGGGGCAAATAAAACGGGAGAGCCGGGGTAAAACTCCCAATAACAATATTATACACTTACTGATTCAACTGACTGCAGGGTGCAGGAAAAAGGCTTTATGATCAACATGTGCATTCAACAGACACATGCACCCCCCCCCCCCACCACAACAGATCTTTGGTGCGTAAGTGAGTGAAAGCCGTGTGCTGCGCGGAGATGGCCAAGTGGATTTCTACAACATTAAAGAAGTTTGCTGGGAGTATACAGCTGGAACATTTACTGAGGGTGGCTTGGCTACATAAGAAGTCAGGTTAAAATGCCATAAAATTCAACATAAAGGAATAGGTAGATAGCCAATGATGTTGGTGATACCAAGTCTAGATGCATATTACATTTCTATGTCAAAGTCCCAATGGTAGCTTCCTATTTCATCAGTTCAAAGCCTTGCCCTGGTCTATTTTCTTTTTGGGACAAGACCCTGGAACAGACCTTAAACTGAGTTAGAGGAACAGGCCTTATCCACATAGAGCAGAAAGTATTTTCCAAGGTCTCCCTGACAAAGGAATTGAAGTATCTGCATAGTTTACATCTTATAAGACACGTATTAAATTAAGACAAAAGTAAAGGGTCCCAAATTTTTACAAAAATAACTGTGCAGAATATCCTGCATTTGGTTTCTGCACAGTAGAGTCCAAAGCTCTACAGCTTTTGTGATTAAAGGTAAATAGAAGTGAGGTCAAAGGGGCCTATGTAATGGACTAATTGTGCGTAGGAATCCAATGAGAAAATTCAGTAACTGTAAGACACAGTCCTATTTATTGTATTCGGAAAGGCAGAGGGCAAAACCAGTTCTCCCGAAAAATACAAATGAAAGTATATACTATGTAACAAACAGACATCATCATAAGAACACCGTGTGTGTGTGTTTATTGGTAACTGCCTGTAATACACGTTGTAGGGCGCGCAAAAGTGGGTAGTTATGCATATTTCAAAATTAGATTATCCAAAATAAAATCCTTAGCTCTTGTGAAGTTTCAAAGTGCCTCAAAAGTGATAATTAACCAGTATAAGTCACTTTGAAAAGGTTATCATCCATTTTGCAAAAAAAGTGAGTGCTGGCGGTGAGAGCTGAAATAAGCTAATATTAATGTTTAGTAGTCCCAGATTACAAGGGTGGCCTACACGTTTCAGGGCTGAGACAAAAGCGCCAACTGGGACTTATGCAGAACGAATGTTGAAACACAGTTAGTGGACAGTATCTGAGACCCAGGGAAACCGCCTCAATCACACTGACTCGCTTTTTCATTCCTTCCGCAGGGACTCTGCCGCGTAAAAGAGGGCTCTGATGCACAGAATTCCTGCACACAGAATCACCCGATACCAGATTCTAGAAGAAGCTGAAGAAAAACAGCAGAACCCTCTTCAAAGAATAGGCTGCTCCTGGGTGAAAGACTCCTGGCACAAAAGTGCACGTTTAAGCACAAGCCCGAGGGGGGAAACAACAGAAACTGGAAGTTCACTCTGTTTTGTTCGGGCGTCTGATTTCAAGCCGATATCTTCAATGGATACCCTTGGTTTTAGGACACTGGGTCAGGGGTTACAATTCGCTGTGACTGGTTAGCTGTGGAAAGCATCTTTATATTCTAGTGACAGCTTTGGTGCATTCAGTGAGAGGCTAGGACCTATATCATAGGTACAGAATACCACTTTCGGTAATTCATGGTAATACACATTGATCCTGGACTCTTAGCATGGACTAATTCAACTATTTTTTTCCATGTGCTACGTTTTGATCACGATTCCTAATTTCACTTCCGATCAGAAAATGAGATTACACATAATCTGCTTCCAGTTATATGTGCAAACAACTAGGAGGCACTTGGGGAGCCAAAATCCAAATTAAACACAGTGACTGCAACCCAATATTCAACTTTGAGTTACAATTGATATTTTCACCCTTTTCTTAGCATTACTCCTCCTTATTGTAGTAACTACACTTACTACATTCCCCCCAATCACAGCAAAGTGTTTGCCATCTGCTGAAAATCACTTTGTAAGCATTGGAGATCTTCTATGTTATGATACAAAAAACGCTAGACTCAAAAGTACATTTGTGACCGTGTGAGACATGCAAAAGATGATGGGTGGAATGCCTGCTACAAGTCAAACCACTGGCAATCGGTCGCGGGATCGTTCCATCCTCCTCCTGTCCACCAGGCCACCTCAGTTTGGATCCAGCCACTTCCACATCAGACTCGATCATTCTGCAATAGGAACAGTCCCGGCTCGGGAATCATCCAAATGGCAGGACTAAGCAGTCAAGGAGAAAGTTGAATTCACAGCTGTAGGGTGCAGAGGGCAATGTCGGGCACCACTGACACTCAATTTAAAATGAGCAATGACCTATCAGGTTCTACAGCCAGTACTGTTGATTCAAGAATCCACAGGTTCAAGCGTGGCTGGTCACTTGAGCAAGCAGGTCTGGTAGTGATGGAAGCAGGCTTTGCTGCTCCTCTCTTACAATTATTACACATTTTTTTATGTTGGCTCTTTTTCATGAAACAGGAGATGGGGTGCTCGGTCATGAGCAGGATATGAAAACTCTTTGAAAAGACACTCACCATGAAGGGTCAAATCAAAGCAAGGTACTGTGAAACCGAAAGGATATACCTGGCTGGTAATATTGGCGGATGTAAGGCGAGAATGTATACAGTCCTCAACATACCATGCATTAAATCATCAAAGGCCATAGCCTTTTGCTTGTGGAACAAGTTATATTTATGTGCCAGTAAGTATGTGCAGTGCACTGAGATGAAGAATTGCTATCGAGAAAACCTGCAAAGAACATACCTATTCCCACTAAATAGCAAAGGGAAATGAAGTGAAAGCAGGCCCCAGGAAAGCATACACTCCTGGAGGATGATGATGGCACAAGTCATTCATATGGTTGGCCCCTGCACATGGGGAATATTTAGCACTATCAATAAACTATTGTAGCCCCCAATCATGATTCCATTTCCTAAACATGTAAAGCAATTTCAGACAGCAAGCAACACAGAACTGAACCTTTGTGGTGGTCCGAATTGCCTCCATCCAAGACGCCAGGAGTGACCCCATGTATGAAATCCTTTGGTTTCCGGTATTGAAGCAGGGCCTAACTGGGAACAGAAAGCAATCCTGGCAAGAATGTTTAAACCAGCCCAAGTCAGTCTATGGGCCCGCGCCTCCTCTCACCTGCTGTGCAAGCTGCAAAACTACCCAAGTAGCTTGAGTCTCTTTGCACAAAACGGGCTCCTATGGCTCCATACCCTGGGGAAATGCACTTAGTTTCAAATGACCAGTCCGGATCTGTTTGCATGTACTACAAAATAGATATGGCCAATTTTGATATTGAATTTGATTCGGTCAGAACCTACCCTTTACCATCATATTTTTATTTCTTCTTGCCCATGGAGAAACCAAAAATCAGCCAAAGGATATTAAAATATTTACTCACAGGTTTCTTTAATTTCTTCCTGAAGTAGTCATATTTCTGTTTAAATTCTCGGGAGTAGGGTACAGCCTGTGGAAGATAAAGTGCAAGTTAGTACAAGAAAATTGATATTGCATAATTATTTTTCTACATAAAATATAAATTTAGAAGCCTTTGAAAACCTAAAATTCATGCATAAGTGATAATGAGCATAAAATTACTAATGCGCAGAGTAACAGCCTAGGGTGAAACATTGTATGTTATGATCAGCTTGGAAAGAACGACCCACTGACTCAACTTTCTTCTGCGTCACGCTTAGGCCCCAATTCTGAGCTTTTGGCAGATGGAGTAGTGTTCGTTGGTATGGCAGAGGACATTACCACTGCCATGCTGCTGGTACTAGGCTGCCACATTTAGAGATGACCGCAGGCACTATGGTCATTTCTGCACATTGAAAGGAACCACCAAACATGTTGATTCCTTTCAATGTACTATAAGTACAGCTGCCGCAGCATTTGGCCACCGTCACTTTTGACCACCAATCAAATTTTTTATTTGTTTTTAAAACACAAGCTCCCAATGTGTGGGAGTCAATAGTGTATTTTTTTCTGTCCCTCATTGCCAGTTTTTTTCCTGGCAGTGATGGACTGGGGAAAAACATTACACCTTAAAAAGGGTGGCCAGTGTAATTCCCTTCCTCTGAAGGTCCCCTACTTCATCGGAGAAAGTATTCTGACAAGGGAGCCCATGGGAGCTCTGTCGACACAATGCTAAAGGTTTGCCCATCTCTCTAAATTAGGGAGGTGGACCAAAGGTACAGTGGGCAGGGTACTCTACTGCATCTGTCTGCGAACCTCTAAATCATAACCCTTAGTCGTTTAAATAGTGAATGCAACTATATCTACAACTAAAATCCATTTAGTTTAACATCGACATGCTGCAGAGGTAAAGTTTAAAATATATCCAAGATTAATTCAATTGTAATTTTCTGTGAAGTGTAGAAATTCATATAAATTTAGTTTGATAAATTTCTACATGGAAAAAATGGAGCATCAACAAGTTAATTTTAGGCAGACACTTTACAAGCCGACTCCCAAACAATGTCAACACACGTGTGTATTGTGAGTGTTTTAAATGCTTGCATTAGTTGCATCACTTGTGAAAATCTCTGCTACGACAATATATCACCATAAGTGTTGCAAATAAGATGCATGGGTGTTTGAAGTAAAAAGGTGTTTTGTATTTTGGCTACTGCTCACAAGAAGGCTCCTTAGCTAACTAATTACTCGATCAAAGGCTCGGCCTTTATGTTTGCATTGTTTTGCAGAGTGTAAGACTATTTCAAGGGAGGTTCAGAGTGTTGATACACACTATTTCCAGGCACATAAGCAAATTCACTACTTGGGTAACATTTTTAAATTTAATTGTGAGTCCTGTCATGTGGTGCAGTGCCTATTACTATTTGCATGATCAAGCTAGTAAGTAATGCTGTTGTCTCAAGGACCTAATTGTTGCCTCCTTAGTTCAATGTTTGAGTTAGTGCATTTCTGTGAGGAAGGGTGGTTATTGCTTGGCACATACATGTACATAATTGTGCGAAACAGCTTGCTGTCTTGTAATTTCTGGAATATAAGTATCCTTTCAATAGTTCAGTGTCTATCCTCTCTGTCTCAATCTGTTCTGGAGAAACAGAGAGATAGTACAGGTGTCTGCCTAAAATCCGGCAGTCTTGGAAATATTGAATGGTGGAAGTAACAACTTGCACTTATAAGTGAATACACATTTTCCAGTATTGCACCGGCTAGTTGTGACAAGAACCACTATTACCAGATGATGGAAAAAGAAGAAGGCTTCTGCCGGCTGAGTAAGGTACAACATATATTATAAATGTTTAATAAAAGTCCAAGGTAAATTATTAAATACTTATGAATTTAAGGGTGGCTTTATTTCCCACGGAGAAAATATCACTGATGACAATAAGGAAGAGTCACCCAGCAGTTTCTCACTTTACTGGCGATTTTTGTACTGTTTTTCTTACTTTTTTTTTTTAACAAAGTCATATGCATTACTCAAGCGATAGTATGTAGTAAAACAACTGAGCAATTAAAAAGAAAATTGCTGCACAAGAGTGTACAAATTTAAACAAAGCTAATCTACGTAAATGTTAGACAGTCAAATGAACGAACACTAGCACATTCAAATACTCTTTGTACTTCTAAAATCCACTTAAAAAACTCAATTCCTGCATACCAAAGATCATATAAAAACATTTAGCGGAGATTATCTCCTATATTAGCTTGTATCACCAGAAGTGAGTTAACTTGTGGACTAGGCAAACAAAACCATATAACAGTAAACTATCCCTCCTTATTCCTCTCCCTTAGGGGGAGTCCTCAATGTTAGCCAGGCTGCACATTTCCAAACATTGGTCCTCTTTCTGTACTGTTCTCTTCAGATATGCAGTTTTTTTTAAATCAGTTCCTCAACAAAACAATCTTAATCCATATTTTTTTGAATGAAGAACAGCGCCTGTAGAGATCTCTCACTAGTGTCACCCATCTTGGTGTTTTTTCTCCTAATGTGTTAAGGAGAACCGTAGTTTGTGCAAAAATACAATCAGTTATCAAATGTGTGCAATCTGAATGTTCCTGCATCTTCGGTCTTTGTCATGAAAAGTAATCAATAGGCCTGTCATTGTCTAAAAAAGTACTTTTTAGGAACTGTAAGATGGCCATGTTAGTACGTATATAATTATGTAACATACATTAACTTTGAATAAATTAATTTCAATCCCAAATGTCTGAATTTAAGGCTTTTCACCTGTCCATGTTCACTTTGATTTGCTTAAAAAGAGGACATACGGTTAATGTAAGCAACAGGCCTACATGATTGGGAGGTCTGCGCTATCATCATATCCCATATGTCCAGTGAGTGTCCTGAAAGCCTGCCTATTCATGCTTAGATTTCTGGAAATGTTCCAATTAATTTGATAAGTCCTCCCGCCCCCGGCCCCCGAACTCACTTATGATAAACAGCAGCACTGGTCACAACTTCGCATTAGCTAGTAATTCCTTGTCGTCAGCAAACAGGATGACTTTAGAAACTCATTAAATTCCTTATATGCATCCAACTCCCGCAAGGCCTAGGTAATTAACAGCTATAGAGAGAAGAAACCGCTCTGTTTGGTTCCTTTTTCAATCGAGGTATTGGGAGAAAGTGTATCATGTAAATATTTAACATTATCAATCTCTACTAGTAATAAAGTTATCGGTATTCTAACAGAAATAATCGAAAGGTCTCAGATCTCATAGGTGGGCAAAAAAAGAAACGTCTGCTAGAGTTCTGGACAAAAAAAATGACTTGAGATCGCCATCTTTACTTGTAGACTTGCCAAATTGCATTTTAGGTTCCCAAGTTAGCACAGGGTAAAGTAAAAGGGTTTACAGTGGTGGGATAGCTTGTAACAGAATTTTACCACCGTACCTGTTGAGGAACACCACAATAAATAAAATAAATGTTAAAATGAGCTTCACATTTCAACATCCTGTTTACTTACCGGACCAGTAATGGCAGGATTCTGCAATCTTGGATCTTCCCATTGAGTGATTTTGGTATCTGTAATAGAACCAAAATATTTTGCATTACTTTTCTGTTATCAACACTCATTTCCATTTAATATTAAAGAGCAGAGTATAGCACACAAAACCACATAAATGTCTGTTTCATGTTTCAACTGATGAATGCAATATAGGGCCATGTTCACATTCTGCATCGTCCTCCATGCACATATAGTGAAATAGGGTCAATTTCACATATTGATGGAGTGCAAGCACGTCCTATAACATCCTTGATTTTCACACATGCATCATTATCCAGTCATCCAAAGCACTCAACAACTGTATCAGTAGAAAAAAGCACTCACAAACAAAATATACATAAACCAATATGTATAGATCGATATTTGAGTCTGCTTGCTGAGGTAGGCCAAATGTGAGAGGGCATAGGCTGCACATATATTGGACTGAGTAAGTGAAACGTGTAAGAAGGGTAATTAAGGTATAGGTACTCTAAAACCCTGCTTCAAGGACTATGAAAAGAGACCCATGAGTACCCTGAAACCCTCCATTAGCCAATGACTGCTCTCACATCCTCCCCGTCAGCAATTAGAGACATTGAGAGACATGAGTACTCAAACACTCTCCAACATCTGTCAGCAGTATGCTTGCTAAACATGCATAAAATCCAATGTTATTTTGTAGTAGTTAACATAGTGCACAGTTCCTCTATTGCCAATTTTGCTTTCGCCAATTGAAGCCACCCCACTCGTCACCTCTCTTCACAAGTATCTACTTTCAATTGTCACTTTCAGGATGCGCAGACTTATACTTTACCTTAACCTCCCATATTTACCCTCACAGAATACTTACCAAAGAAATAAAGGAAAAAAAACTGTCCAAATTGCAACACAATTGTAAACCACAGTGGAAGTTGCAGAATACAAATGGGGTTCATACTCTTCAAACTATCCAAATTATTAAATTGACTATTCTTGTGAACAATGCCCATTGCCAATGACTGTCAGATTTACAGATCTGTTAGGTGGCATTTGGCACTGTCAGAAGGCATGCACCGCTCTGACTATGTAATAATATTTATTATCCAATGTATTTTTGTTTAAAGTATTATTCTGCAACAATAGGGATTACATGTGGCCAACACAGTGTGGACAACCTTCAATCCAGAGAAAATGTTCACTAATAAGGCGCTTCGATGTGACTTACACTCCAGCAGATATTTTGGAGCTTACATCTAGGGTGCTACTTCTTTGACTATGAGCTCAACCTAGTCAAATTAAAGTGATTCTCTTCAAAATAAACCAAATCCGTGGCATACACACGTGTGCAGACAAATCTACCACAAACACCCCTTGACTGCAGTAGCAAAAGTGAACAATCATTAATAAGCTACGTGAACAAAGATCATGCCACAAACAGAAAGTAAGGTCAGAAAGGTCCTTTTGCCACAAGACTTTCAATGGCTAATGAGAACAAATCCCTCATTTCAGTTCATTTTTCCCACCCATTTAAACGTGGACTTGTGGCTAAAAACAGCATTTCCAATCTTATTCTCTATTCCCAGAGTGCACTTCAAGATCTGTAATGTAAGTCAGTCATGGGGTCATCAACGAATAAAATGACTCAAACTATACACAATCAAAAAAAAAAAAAAACACCACAATTAATGTTAATGCTTCGAAAGTTCAAAAATCAAATAAAGGGAAAGCCAGAGGAGCTAATTACACACGTTCTCTGGAAGTGATGATACAGTACCGTAGGAGGGAACTAAGTCTCTGGTACCAAAGTCGCCACTTATCAACACTGGGCTTCCTAAACGAAGAGTAGAATTATAATGCTTTCACCTTAGCACTTAATGACTCACTTTCAAGCAACACCCATGGTTGAGTAGTCTTGGCTCTTACTTACTGTGGTCAATATAGAAGGTTCTACCATCCAGATGTATTCTTTCCTCCCAACCAGGCTGAAAGAAGAAAAAATAAGAAATATCAGTGGAAAACGGCTCTAAAGCGGGAGGGTAGCTTTTAGATACTGGGCCCAAACTTAAGTGACATATGCAGATAGAATGATATTTCTGCTTGCCTGTTTGTCTGAAAGGCCGTTACAACATATGTCAAGTATCTATGATGTGCTACATTCCCACTTAAAACCTGACAATGTTTTATTTCGTTTAGATGCAATCACAAATTGTGGCGTGATTTATTATTGAAGTGCGTGCGTAGTGCAGTTGTCTCCGGGGGCTCTGCAGTCTGCTATTCCCAATGATACACTGAAAGAGGTCCACGTTTCCTCAAAGTGGAGAGCTCCAAAGCTACGTATGCTCTTCTTGTAGAGCTGAGCACCAATTACACCGATACATTTATGTAACTACAGCACACAAGAATACACACAGCTACTAATTTAGATCTGCAAAATATGGCAGGTGTCCATTGCTACTATCCTCCCAGTATGAGAATTGTTTGGGAAAGATGCACCAGAAGACCAGGTATAGAATACCACAATACTTTTTACAGCATTAAAAAGGCACCAAATGTTTAAATACCATCTTTGAGAGACCCCCAACCAGATCTATTATCAGTCAGAACTAGATGAAGTTGACAAGTTTCCTCGATTGAGTTATTTTAAACAGTCTAAATGTATCTGGCAAATTGAAAGCCCCTTCCCCCCTTTTCCATAGAAAGGGGCCAGCGAATCACGTATGAATCATTTTCTGGAGATCAAGAAAATAGGGGAGGTTCTAGGAGAGTTTTCTGACTTTTACAAAGGCTCCCTTTGCTCTTAAAATTAAAAAATCCTCAAATGTTGTGGCATGCTCCATCATAGCATGATTTACATTGTTTTGTTTTGTTAGGACGGTCTCAACCAAACAAGGGAGTTCTTTCTCTCATACGCTGGGAATATATCACAAGCACACATATTAAAAAAAAAAATGTCCAGAGGCAAGCCCAAGTTCTACTTTATTCAGGGCGTCTGACAAGAATAAAAAAAATAAAACTCAAATAGCGGACACTACCGGATTATAATTAACCCTACATTCATAAATCGGCGTAATGTGTCAACATCTGTCAGTCATTTGTTAAACCTGCTACAAGTCAATGGCTCTCATAAGGTTAAAGAATTAAAATCCTTAGCTTAGATATTGCTAACTAGCACTAGGTATTGGCAGGGAGACATGAAGCACACTGGATGTGTGATTATTTGCTTCCCTAGTAGGAAACAAAGACAGGAAAAAGAACAAAGGACTTAAGGGAAAGAAACATCTTGGGGAACAGAAAGAAGCCTCTCCCTGTAGGCACATATTTGTCAAGAGAAAAAGGACTGGCTCTGGTCATGTTTGTAAATGGCGTGTAGCTCCAGAAAGTTAATGTGGAGCAGGCCCTCCACTGGAGACCAGAGGCTTCTGATCTCCACCTCTCTCAAGAGCTCCCCAGCAAAGCAACATTTGTCACCCCTGTCAGCTCTGGATAAGGAAGAGAGAGTAACATGCTGCGACACAGATTGTGACTGGTCTGAAGATCGTAGCCCCCCTCCTCGAGACCTGAATAGCACTGGAAAGGGGGGCATTGATGTCAGGCCCACTGGGACTTAAGGTTCCACTGTAGGCTTGCATTTGCCACTTTGCTTAATTGCCAAGGAGAATGCACAAGGCCAAGAAGCCTCAGAGCCACCCTCCCTGGATCCAGGATCATGACTCAGGATTACAACCAAAGTCCTCCAGACTTGCTGTGGCAGAGAAAACACTTTCAACTCAGTGTCCAGGATCGTCCCGATGAATGAAACCCTTAGTGATGGAATCAGGTGGGACTTAGGCCTGTTTATGTAAACCCCAATGATGTTAGGATTTCCGCTCTCATCTGGAGGTGGTCCACAGCGGACGTCTGCAAGCCCTTCTTCAGTAGACAGTCAATGAGGTACAGGAATACAGGAATTCCTGACCTTTGAAGATGTGCAGCAACCACTTCCGTCACTTTCGTGAACATCCAAGGGGTGCTGGTGAGGCTGAGGGAAGGTCGGCAAACTGAAAATGCTCCTGGTCCACCTTGAACGCCTGTAGGACTGTAAATACATATCCTGCAAGTCCAAGTACACCATCCAGTCTCCTGGGCATGAAGGACCTGAACCAATGGGAACATTTTAATTTATCCTTCTGCAGGAAGGAGTTCAGAGGTTGGAAGTTTAAGATGGGCATGAGGCCTCCGACTATTTTTTGGGACAAGGAAGTAGCAGGAATAATCACCTTGCTTCGAGTCCACTACCCTATCTATGGCAACCTTGGAGAGCAACAAGCATACCTCCTGCAACAGAATAGGCACTTGCTCTTAAGAAATTCATTTGTATGTGGGAGGGATAGGGGGTGAGGAAGAAAGAAAAGATGGGTGTAGCACTTTTGAACAATTTGCAAGACCCATCTGTCGGACATGAAGGATAGCCAATCCAGTGGAAAGTGCTGGATCCTGTCCCCTACTAAGTGGGAATGCAACACTGATGGCACACTAGAGCAGTGTATCGACCATTCTAGCAAGGGAAGAGAAGCTGGAGAACTGGAGTCCATGCTAACCTGCATGTTCTCTGCAGGTTCTGAGTTTGCGGCCCCAAAAGAACTGGTCTGTTTGATGCATCACTGGCTTGGAAGGCTGTCTCTACCTATATGCAGCTCCCTCGAAAAGCCCCTGAATTTTCTGACTGGTGCAAAAAGTACTTTTGCTGGGGCAAAAAAAAAAAAAAGAACGGGATGTAGCTCTGCTATCTGTAAAGCATTCTTAAGTTAAGTCCAACTTCTTTCCAAAGAGGCAAGACCAATCAAAGGGCATATCTATTCGTGATAACCTGGACAGTGCAGGAGAATCTGGTTAATCTCATCCAGGTATGCCTGCAAAGGACAGCACTAGTACCTATTGCTCTGCCAATACAGTCCATAGTATAGCATCCAAGTCTGCGTGGATGATATACTTGGTCGCATCCTGCCCATCACGGACCTTTTGAGCAAAGAGGCAATAAGGTCCTCTGGGGCCAAACGCAAGATCTCCTGGCCATGTCTCTAAGCACATATGTATAGTGGCCCAAAACACAAACTGCGCTCATGGACCTCGGAGCCAAGGTGAAAGAAAACATACTTGCTAAAGGGATCAATCAGTTTGCATTCTCTGCCTGGGGGTTGGTCAGAAATGAATTCAGATTCGCCTTACCCGTCAAAGCCTATGCAATGAAACTCTCCAGAGTGGGGTGGCTGGTGGGAAACCCTGGACGCTGGCTTAATTCATGTGGCCACTTACCAGCTAACTGGTAGGCAAGAGCATGGTTTTGACAAGGTAGTCAGAGTATCTATGAGTGCACCATTTAATGGGAGCAATAGTTCAGATGTTGCTGGCCTAAGCTGCAAAATCTCAGGCAAAACATTATTAGTTCTAACCTCAGGAATAGCTGTAACTTTAGTACTTTGGCTGTCCACCTAAAGACCACTGCAAAGAAGGCACTTCCTTCCACCGGATGCCCATGTGAAAAGTCAATTTCTGTTTCAGGGGAATTATTTAACCATCAAAAATACTTTTTTTAATTAAATCAAGGTATACAAAATCCTCACTATGATTTTGGGGCGGTGGGAGGGGAGCAAGCCAACTCTAGCCCCTTCATCATCATACTCATAAGTATCAAGAGGTGCACCATGCTCCGGTTCAGAGTCAGAACCAGAAATAAAATGGCAACAGTAGAGGCACAGGGTCAGAGTAAGGCTGCATGATAAATGCTTACGGTTTTTGTAATTTTACAGCTTGACACTGGCTGAGCTTGAGCTGACATCAGTTTGTAATCATTAATAGACGAACATATTTCCCTGATGTTGTGCCCGCTGGGATTTGAGGTCCAACTGCAATACCCACATTTGCCACCTAATATTGTGGACAGAAGGATGCAAGAGCTAAGGAACCCCAGTAGCCTCAGAGTCACTCTCACTGAGCTCCAGCACCAAGGCTGAAACATCAGGATCATATAAAATGTCCTGGACTATCCTCTCTGGGGGGGGGGGGGGGGGGACCACAAAACCATACCATATCCAGAATAGTTCAGATAAATGGGAATGTCTGCAAAGAAGACAGGTTTGACTTTAGCATGTAGACAGTGAACCCCCAAACAAGTTAAGAAGTTCATGACTGTCTGGATGCAGTTCACTTCCTCGGGTGAGCCGATCTTCAACATCCAGTCATCAAAGTAGGGACCATCTCTTACCCTCAACCTCTGAAGGTGTTCAGCGACCACCACCATCACTTCAGTGCAGACCAGAAAGGTGTTCGGAGAGGCCAAATGGGAGCATTGTTAACTGACAAGGCTCCTGGCCCACCACAAACCATAGGTAGGGTCTGTGGGCGGCCTGCAGGATACAAAAATAAGCACCCTGCAAGTCCAAAGCTATCCTCCAGTCTCCAGTGTGCAGGGCAAAAAGAACCTGGGCTAGCATTAGCATCTTGAATTTGTCTTATGTAGGAAGGTGTTGAGGGCGAAGGTCTAAAATGAGTTTTAATCCTCTGTCCTTCTTTGACACAAAGTACCACTAGGAGTAATACATCATTCCTACTTCCGATGGCAGAACTCTCTGTGGCTGCAAGTTGGAGGGGACTGAGCTGCACATTGTGCCTGGTCCTGAGGGCTGTCTCAGAGAACTGCATCCTCCACCACAAAAGAGATGTAAAGCCTACTGGGCTGGTGGTAAAGTCAGGCATTGGCAAAATGAGAACCCTAGACAACAATCATGTAGAGAGCAAAATTGTTGATGGAATTGTCTTGGGATACTAGAAAGGCCCAAGAAACATGATCTGGCTCTGCTCTCCTTGCACTGTTCCAAGGCTGAATCTTTCTTTTGCCAAAAAAAGAAATGTTGCTTAATGACATGTCCATCATGATGCCTGGACATCCCCGGAGAAGCTTATAAACTCATACAGGCATGAAGCTAAAGAGCAACACTAATGGCTTATGATCAACTTAGACAGGTAGAAGTAAGTCAATTCTTTGTTGTTTTCTTACAAAAAAAAAAAAAAACTTTAATTGTCTGGTAGAGAATTTATCTAGCTGCAGATTTATTACCTTTGAATTCTCCCCAGGAGTCAGACTGGATCCAGAAAATTTTGGTAAGCAGTACCCCTGCACACCAGTAGGAGGCATCAATCAGCTCCGTGGCTGTCGTCCACATCGCCTGTGTTAGAAATGACATTGCGGGTCCTATATAGGCACCAGCCATGCATGCTGATGTCAATTTCTTTTCACGACTTTCCACGCAGGAAGAGCAGAGTCATGAAGAACACTGACCACTGGTGTATCAAAACGAAGGACCTGAAAGGCGAGCCCCTGCCCCTAGAAATCAGTTCTTCTGTAGGACTGAACGGCAAAGTGCCCGTCCCTACGGATCTGACTGTCCAGGCAATAGTGTTTGGTAAATGTGTGCACAGATGCCCAGGTTGCTGCCTGGCAGATGTCTAGGACTGGAACTCCACGTACTAATGCAGTGGTAGCAGCTATGGCTCGGGTACAATGAGCGCACAAACCCTCAGGGGAGTTGCTTTTTGGCCAGTACATAGCAGATCTTAATGCAGATTACAACCCATCTAGAGACAGCCCGCTTCTGCGCTGCCTGACCTTTCTTTGCACCCACAAACACCACAAAGAGTTGGTCATGCACCTGGAACTCTTTAGTATGATCAAGGTAGAACTCCAAAGTTCTTTTTGTGTCCAGGTGGTGGAGTCTCTTCTTTTCCTTTGAAGACTCTGGGGGTGCGTAAAAAGTATACAAGGTGATGGATTGGCCCACATTTAAAGTTGCAACAACTTTCGGCAGAAAAGAGGTCTTAGTGCAAAGCACCACTTTGTCAGGATAGATAGAAAGGTGGGACATCTCAGATGACAAAGTCTGCAGCTCACTCACTCTGTGGGCAGATGTATCTGCCACAAAGGTGGCTGCTTTCAACGTGAGAAGCCTGAGAGGACAATTGTGGAGATGCTCGAAGGAAGCGCACAACAAAAATGCCAAAATCAAATTCAGAATTCATTGGGGAATAATGAATGGGGATAGGAGAAAAAGATCTGTAAGGCCTTTGAGGAACCTATGTACAATAGGAGATTTAAACAAAGAAGGTTGATCAAGCAACTTCGAAAGAGCAGAAATAGTAGACAAATCTCAATTAAGAGTGCCCATAGAGCCCTGCTGGGCAAAGCACAGAATAAATACTAGGACCTCAGAGAAAGGGGCAGAAGAGGGGTCAACAGACTTCTCTGTGCACCATGCCACAGATTTCTTCCAACAATAGGTTTATACCCTTTTAGTGGAGGGACGCTTGACTGCCAAGATTATGTAACAGACTTTAGGAGGAAGGTCAAAGGATGTCAACTGCAGCCACTCAATCTCCACGCAAGAAGGCAGAGAGTGGACAGGTTTGGGTGCAGAATCTTCCCCTGCTGCTGCGACAGAAGATCCTCCTGAAGGGCAATCTGATCAGAGGATCGATGGACGTGCTCAGCTGCTCCAGATACTTGACTCTGTGTCCATTCTGAGCCACCTGGATTACTTGGGACCAGTCATTCTGGATCTTCTTGAGAACTCTGGTTATCAGTGGTATAAGAAGAAAGGCATACAGGAGGCCTGAGCTCCACTCGAGATGAAGTGTCTCAGAGCGATTGCCACCTTGGAAACTCCAATGAGCAAAGCTGCTGACAATGCGTGTTCTCTGCATCGGCAAACAGATCTAACCAAGGCTCTCCTCACTGCTGAAAAAGACCTTTTCTCCTCTATATGGAGTCACCATTCATGAGCCGCTAGGCATTCTTGACTCTGTTCGTCCACTCTGGCATTCAGAGAGCCCGCCAGATGTTGAACCACTAGGCATATGCCCTGGTGTTCCAGCCACATCCAGAGGCGCAGAGCTTCTTAACAAAGGGTCCACGGCATGGCAGTGGTGTTGTCCGTGAACACCTGCAACATCTTTCCCATGATAGAGAGAAGAAAGGTATTCAATTCCAATCTAATCACAAAGAGCTTCAGCATGTTGGTGTGGAGTCCTATTTCTTCCAGAGACCAGATGCCTCTGATCTCCACCTCCCCCAGATGGCCGTCCCATCCCAGCAGTGACACATCTTTCACTACTGTCAGATCTGGTTGGAGAGGCGAGAGGGATCTGCCTTTGACCCAATTGCAGTTCATTAACCAGCACTGCAGATATTTCGTAGTCCCTTCCGAGATCTGGACCCTGTCAGAGAGAATCCCCTGAGGCAGCGCCCACTGGAACTTCAGATCCCACTGCAAAGCCAACACATGCCACCTGGCATGTGTCAACAGCATGAGGCCATTAGGCCCAGCAGCCTCAGAGTCATTCTCACCAAAATCCAGGATAGAGGCTAAAAGCTCGATGTCATAGCCTTAATATCCTGGCCTCGTCGCGAGAGATAATACTGAAAGTACCCTGTGTCCAGAACAGCTCCGATGAGAGGGAGTCAGAAGTGACTTTGGCACGTTTATAGTGAACCCCAACGAATGCAGGAGGTCTGCCATAGTCTGGAGGTGGAAGACAACAGCCTTGGATGTTCTATCCTTCAAAAGTCAGTCGTTGAGATAGGGGGAAGACTGAAATCCTTGACCTCCGCAGATGAGCTGCAACCACCACCATCACCGTGGTAGAACACATGAGGGGCACTGGAAAGGCCAAAGGGGAGCACAGTGAACTGAAAGCGCTCATGGCCTAGTAACGTTTGTGGGCAGGCAGGATGAAGATATAAAAATAAGTATCCTGCAAGTCCAACACTACCATCCAGTCTCCTGGATCAAGGGCAGGCAAGACCTGAGCTAAAGTGAGAATCTTTAACTTCTCCTCCTTGAGGATAGGATAGGGAGAAGGCCCTTATCCTTCTTCGGGACTAGAAGGTAGCAGGGATAGCAATCACAGCCTAGTTCTGGAACTGGACCCTCTCTGTGGCTCCCTTGGCTAAGAAAGCTGCAACTTAATCTTGGAGAAGGAAGAGATGATCCTCCCTCATCCGATCGTAGGATGGTGGCATGGATGAAGAGGTAGTCTCGAAGCGGAGTGAGTAGCCTCTTCAGACTATCTGAAAAGCTCACCTGTCTAAAGTGATGGATTGCAGGTGGGGCAAGTGATGTGATGGTGGTTGTGCTGGGGGGGAAGTCGGGGGTCAGGGAGTTAATGCAGTCTAGGAGGATTCAGAGGCTGCTGCAGAGGGGGGGCAGGCAGACTGACCAGACAGCAAGTCACTTGACCCACAAGGTCGGTTGGTCCTGTGACCTCGGCCATGCAGTGGCTGGCCAGCATGGTGGCTGATCGGGAATGGGCGTGGTTGGAGACCCCTTCGTAACCATGAAAGGGGCAAAAGGCAGACTGCAGGGGACAAGGGGTCGTTTCGAGGCCAAAGGACCTGGCTGTACACGAGAATACTTGAAGCGCTGAAGCACCGAGTCTGCCTCGTCTCTGAAGAGGCAAGTGCCATCAAAGAAGCCTGGTCATCCCCTGGAAAGCCAGACGTCCTCTGCCAGGTGTGGCATATCAGGGCCACTGTCGACAAAACTGCTCTACCTAGGGAGTTCATCATGTCAAGTCTGCAACAATTTGTGAATTTTATTGTGTCTCTCAGCCTGGGAGAGTATAGCCCCGGCCTCCTCCAGGACCTGTGGCAGCACTTGCACAACCATATCCCACAGAGTGTGGGACCAATGGTCTAAAAGGCATGCAAGGCTTCTCTTTCCCCAACCTGAAAATAAACTTACTGCAACCTTAATTTAAGAGTATCTCTACCTCTATATCCAGGATGGTAACAGCCCTGCAGAATGTTTGTGAATTCACAGGGAGGGTTTTCCATGCATTTTGTATGTCAATTCTATTTGAAACACCCACTATTCTGTCTTTTACCCTGAATTTAACATTTCTGAAATTCTGTTCTACTCGCAGATTTTCTCAGGCACTAACTTGCAGATTCAGACAAATATTTGGAGATCCTGACTTAGTCTATTACGATTGTGTAATTTATAACAGCTTTTTTGCATACATAATTTAAAGGTAAGTGCAAAAAATATGACCCTAATTCTAATAACTATGGGCCCAATCTACTAAAAGACAAGTCTCAAAAACTGGTTGCATACTTTATATGAAAGTGTTTCCACCAGTGTTCGATTTTGCGATGAAACCCATGTACTAACAGGTTGGTTTGAACACATGCATACATCCACGTTTATGCTGAGATGTAGGGAATAAATAATCTCTAACATTACTGCATTATGTAAAAGCTTGACCTATTTCAACATATTTTTGCTTATTCCTTTTGGCTACTGTGCCTGCCAAGAGGGCGGCCTGTTCCGTAGTGCGCACACTAATAGGGAAGGGAGTCTAAGTCACCCAGAGCACATCAATCCTGTAACTTTCAGCACTGATGTCAAACCGTGCCTCTCCAACAAACGTCCAGCTGAGAGGGAATAAAATATTGATAAAGAACATGTGTTCCCAGTCCAACAAGCTGGTGGTCAAGTAACAAGACTGGTACCATAAAAATAGATATCCTCGTTCAAAATTAAGAGACTGTACATTTTTTACGGCATTTTCCCTTTCTACCTCAACTCTACACAGGGACGGCTCCTCCATTAGGGTGGAGGAGCATCACCCCCCCCCCCCCCCTTCTGCCACCCCAGCAGCAGAAGCTGCAACGCTTTCACCACGAAGGAATAATAAACCAGGTTTATTATTCCTTTGTGGTGTAAGGGGCAGGGCATAGGGGATGACCGCCTTGGAGGGGAGTGCACAGAGCACTCCCCTCAGAGTGCATGTGTGTTTGGCCGGCCGTCTCGGGACGGCCAAACACACATGCGCTGTAGGCTCTCTCCAGCCCAGCAACACGGTTGCTGAGCTGGAAAGAGCCTGCACAAGCTCCCAGTCTGCCTTGGAGCGCCCAGCCAGGGCACTCCCAGCCAATCCTGACGTTGCTCAAAGCAGCGTCAGGACTGGCGCAGGGCAGGCTGGGAGCCTGTGCCTGCAGTGCCAGCGAGACGGAGGAGAGGAGCGGCGCAGCAAGGAAAGTTTTTATATTAATTATTTTTTTAAACCTCCTCCTGCGTGCTGCCTCCCACGCCTCCCTCCTCATTAAAGGGGTGAGCCGCAACTGACTACGTGCTCCAGCACCTGACATTTGCGTCATGAGGCACGCAGAGACAGTGTGGTTTATCACGAGTTAAGATTCCTGTACCAGTAAAACAAACGTTGAATCTTAACTGCCATCTTGGGGCTTCCTCCTAGTAATTCTTTCTTTTGTAGCGTGTTAATGAAATGCAATTTCAGCTAAGCAATGTTTGCATACATTTGGGTGTGGCTAAGGGGCAGGCCAACAAGAAGGAACACAAAACTGTAGTTCTGGCCTTTGTTTAAACGTACAAGAGAAATGCATTTTCATTTCAGTCGTGAGGTTCAAACAACGGCTTGTACTTCATTACAAGTGGCCTAAAATATGTCATTCCAAAGGTATGGAGATGAGAATACAATAAAAAATATCACCAAACCGTTCTCAGACTAAAGAACCTCCCTCCCCCAACAATTATACTATGCACATTTCTGGTTCACCTCACTCTCATCAGACCAAAGCACTCAATATTTAGTTTGATGAGTATACTCATTACAGGCCAAGACACATTTTTCTATTTTGGCGATGTATACTTCTAAAACTATTTAGAAAGTGTCCCAACAGACTAATTTTATGCTGTATTGGACTATAAAATTTCTCAGGTACAGCAGTCGCTTGAACTTTAGCCCATACTGATAACACGGGGAAATAACATTCTGCAAACAGTAGGCTAGAAATACTCAAGTGTTTCTTCTTACCGGAAGCGGTCCCAAATCATTGGGGTTTAGCGGTGCTTTTGTTCTTAAGTGCACTGGAAACTTCAATCTTGGATCCTCCTGCAACATAATTTAATCATCTGAGTTGCAATGGGTCAAGGCTTTCACAAGCAAAACAAACCTTACACTAATGCTAGAAGTAATAGAAACATTCAGACATAACACCCACAAGGTGGACTTTGTAATTTGTGTTCATTAATTAGAATCACTTCTACGCTGATTTCCTGGACCTAAGATGGTAACTACGAGTAAGAATATTTATCAGCCTTTGTATAAATGAATGTACTTTTAGGCACTAATTAGGAGTTGTGTTGAAATGCCACTCAACATCGACCACAAGCAGCTCCCGATCACAATATTACAAGATATGAGCTAACATCACACACTAAACATTTTTCCCAAATGCACATTTTGCACAGTAACACCACACTAAATTTACACAAGGAAAAAGAGGTCAGAAAGAGAGAAAATGTACTGAAAGCAGGTGCAATAGTTGTTGAAATATCTGAAAAGAATGGTAATTTGCCTAGAGCTAATACCACAAACTTTGGTAATCAATTTGCCTTGGATAAAAGTATTGCAGACAAATTTTTCACAACCCGCTTACCATATTTTCCATAATTCATAACCCATGGGGACCATTTCAAAGTAGTGTGATATAGTTCCGAGGCCTGTTGGAATCTCAAAAAGGCTTATCAGGCCACCTTGAGAAAATAAAGTGCCATTAAGCAGCCCTTGACGTAAACATTCTTTGCCAAGTGCAATGAGAAATCCAGTAAACAAAGAAGCTAAGGAGATTCAGAAATATCTGGCCACACTACTCACAAAGCTTCCTTCATCTTCATTTAAAGATACTCCTGGTAGTCACCCATGTCGTCTCTACCATGACCTCCAATATATATTTTGAAAATGCCACTCCAAAAAAATCTTAGTCTTGAAGTAGCTGAACGTGTAGTTTATGACTCAGCAATATTCCTTTACTGGGAAATCAAAGATCTGAATAAGCAATCATTATGAGAGAATCAAAAGTTAAGCAAATCATAGTGTTTAACCGTTGCTCAAACTGTCCCAATATCATCTAAACCACTGTAAACAGATGCAAGACAAATACCAGTTAGAAAGTCTGGAGGACTAATATTGCATATCCTAGAGTATCCTTCCAAGGAAGCAGCTGATATCAAAATAGCACCCTATGTACAGGTGAGCTGAAAAGAGATACACTTGTGGAAATTCACACATCTCTAACATCTTTGAGATCACAGCACCTCCAGAAGTCTCTTAGAACTAAATGTCACAACTCCATCTTCTGCCTCTGGGGGACCCTGTGCACGGATCATCTGCAGGATGGGAATCATTAAAACTCACCCAGAGTCCCTTTCTGCCTCCTACTTGATTCCCATTTCGATATTGTTTGCTACTGAAGACCTTTGTTTCCATGAACTTCAAGACCCATAATGCACTGCCTAGTAGACAACAGGACCTGGAATCTGCTGTCCATCGCTTCCTATTGGAATAGTCCTGCTGTCCCTCTGTACAGGATTCTCTCCTCCAGGGCTTGTGAGAGACTGGAATCGCACCCACCTGTGATCAATCTTGTGCAGCCCAGCCATGTGACTCTGCTCTTGGCTTGCTGCTGTCTAGAAATGCTTATAAGCTGCCATTTGCTGAGGATCTCTGAGCTTTGAAGTTTGTTCCTCTGTTTATTGGACCTCTTGTTGGTTTGTTGTCCAGTCCTGTTCCTGCTTGCTTCAGCCCTGTTGGCTGTGCCCTGGTCCTGTGCAGCCTGCTACAGATTTATACCAGCCCTGTATGCTGTGCCCTGTTCCTGTGCAACCTGCTACAGATTTCCCTAGCCATAGCCCTGCCTGCTTTTCTTTTTTCTTTAGTCTGGCTTTTTGTACTCTTGGTGCAGCCCTTGAACTGCTCCCTGTAGAATTGTTCCCAGTTGGTTCCTTCTGCTCCTGATATTATTTTCCAATGACTTACTCATTTTGCTTCTACCTTAACTCCTAAAATGTCTCCTTTGTGTCTTAGATTTTGCCTAGTTTCTGTTCTTTTTCTCTATGATTCTTTGCAGTCTCTAGTTCTCTTGAAGTTCAGGTCTCTTGCTTGTTAAAGTTTCCTAGAATCCTTATGTATGACTTACCTGTTCTCAAACTTTTTCCTTGCATTAGTTCTCTTGATGTTCAAGTCTCATGCTTATTACAGTTTCCTAAAATCCTTGTATGACTTGCCCTTTATAAACTGCTCCTGGAAATATTAGCGATTGTTCTTAGGTTCCTTTCTAGTGCTTGCTCTGTATTTTCCTCTTCAGCTATTGTGTCTGCTAAGTGTACTATTAGGCCTCACCTGTGTATAAAGTGTTTTCCTTTGTGCAGGGGTTGGCTCCTGGTTTCCAGGAGGCTATTACAGCCCCATCCTTTGTCTTCTGCTGCATGTAGTCTTTAGTGCTTTATCTGACAGTGTACCATTGCTATTTTTATGTCAAGCTTGGCAGCACGCAGCGCTGTCTGCCAAACGTGTTTTATTAAACATGGGCTTTTAACCATGCCCACTCTTGCCATTTGTTCTTTGTTGTGCTCATCTTAAATGCTTCATTTTTATTGGTGCCTTGTGCAAAAGGTCCTTCCTTTGCATGCTAAATTTCTGCCCAGGGAGCTTTCACTACGAGGCATCACACGTCACGCTTCCTTCTGTTATTGAGTGTGATGGCCCCTCCTCCCATCTGGTTTCGGTTCTGCCCCGATCTTTTCTCTTAGGTGCTCCGTTTATTTTTTTTATTTTTATTTTGCAGATGAGGTCTCACTGCTCTGTTCGTTTTCCTTGCCCCAGGCTCCCCTGATCTTGTTCACGTGGAATGTTAGTTTTTTTGCAGAGCACCGTGCTTGCCTCTCCTGCTGACATCACATCCATGGTCCAATTGCACAACAGTGAGGAGGGCATTCCGGCACGGCCTCAGGGGGGAAGGGCAGCGACATGAACTGGATGGCACCCTCTCGTTTAGCAATGCTACTGTCTGTGTAGTGAGAAATATTGTAAAAGTTAAGAAAAGCCAAAAAGAGCATGCAGTCCTCGCCTCCCCATTTATGACGGGTTGGGGCTTCTGGGAGCCAGGGAGGGGCATGAGGAAGAAAGAGTTCCGAGCCAGACAAGAAGGGGTTGGAGGGCTGCTGACAAACACCAAAAACCTGATTGCCAAAACAAGACAAGAGCCCTAAGAGGTGCCGAAAAGAGTGTGTTGAGGTCATGCAAGGAGCACTCCTGCGAACCCAAAGCATCTTCAAAGACGGCAGAGGACCCTTGAGGAACTGACAGGGGTGGTATCCTTCCCCTCACAGCCTGCCTCTGCTGCGGACAGGTCTGGAAAGGGAGGCGTGTACAGGGTTAGCAGCTGTGCAAACCCCAGGTGAGTGTCAGCACCGCCTTTTACTTCCACTCGTTTATTGCAGCTTGATTGGTCGCACTGCAAGTTGTCAGCATTGCAAAGTTTTAGTGAGGATCGGCTAAAATATACAGATGTTCTCTGGGGCGTAGCTTCCATTGGTGCAGCAGGTGCAGTGACACCAGGACACACAGGCTTGAGTGTGGCAATGAACCTTGACATTGATGCAATTTATAATTCAAACAGTAGCCTGGGGGCCCAGTTCCTTCCTTGTACGAGGGCTTATGACACATGGGCTAAGCTGCTGGCATATTCCCCGCCTAGAAGTGTCCAGTGAAGCTCGACATGCGTTGCTTGGACCGCAAACGTCCCAGCATGGTTGCTAATGCCCCGGGCATTCTGCCGCGAATGCGGCCACCTCCACCGCAAAGCCTGGAAGGACGACATGGGAGTCTTTCTTCACCTCTCACTTGATACCGCTAGGGGTTCACCAAAATTGCACGGGGCATCATTCAACTTTGCAGTCATGTTGATGAAAACGTCAGTTCAGGAGTTACAAGAAGTCTGCATAGCCAGCAGTTACTTGTTATTGGAGTTCAATCCTTAATAACGCCAGGTATTTCATTTTGGTGTATAAGGTTACATCATTGCACAGGGCGGACGTTAATATAAGTGACAGATTCTAAACACGAGCGTAGGAACATTTATGTACGAGGACGATGCTGTTACTGAACCACGAGGCAGGCCTCCGCCCCCCATGTGGCCCAGATGTTGTCGTTATAAATGGAGTAACATTTTGTGTGTGTGTGTGTATATATATATACATATATATATATATATATACACACACACATACATATATATATACACACACACACACATATATATATATGTTTATTTATACCAATGTAAAAGAAGTTTCCTACAGCTCACATCGTGAGCTCATGTATTTCGAGGTGCTATTATGTAATGAACGGAAAAAGAGGCACTGTGAAACCAATGATTGCCCACGGTTAAACACTGGTCAAGTAGAAGTCGGGACTGATGCAATGTTTCCTGGTTTCTCATTGTGCAGTTCAGCCACTGTATGTTTATCTTTTTTTCTCCTGTTTCCATATTGTTTGTTTTTAATGCTTTGTGGCACCAAATCAGTGCATTGTGTTAAGTACCCACACCTATTACACATTAAATCAGGTTGACACAAGAAGCCTTTCTGGAAAAAAAAAAAAAAAAAAAAGCAAGGTTAAGGAAAATCTGGAGAAGCTATTTTAATGATGATATCACCAGCTTCCCCTGACTTAGAGACAGATTTTCAGACAATGTAATCGGTTTTCAAAATAAAATGTCTGGGAGCTCCAAGAAAGTTACATACAAGTAGTATTCTATTGGAATTAGCATGCCAGATTAAAATTGTGACGCCAAGTAGCAACATTTTCAATTTTTGCTGCAGATAGAGAAAGAAGGTAAATGGAAGTGCTATGGTAATATGCAGGGCTACTGGAATTATACGGCAGAAAAAGACAATTATGAGGCAGGTTGGATCAACTTATGTGGCAAGAAAAGTCCAGTTATGAATTTACAATGCCAATAGCGCTAACTCAAGAAAATGCAAGACCTATTGAATTGCAAATGCTTGTTTAAAAATTGCCACTGTGTCTCCAGCTGGACCCATAAGGGCTTGTCTCGTGTATGTAAGTACAATCCTTTGTTTGTGCCTTCAGGGTTCAGAGACAGAATCGCTTTTGCTGCCTCCCTTCTATGGGACTTGCAGGGTAATTATCTGTAAGAGTAATCTGCATGGAGGCATTGACGTTCCGTTACTGTGGGAAGTTCTGAGCCTTAAAAGTGTACAACCTTAGTGGTAACCAGTGGTTTGTCCATTATTGGTTTGTTCTGTTGTTGACAACTAAGTTGCTCTGCCTTAACTATTGTGTTCCTGTGCTTAACCTATAGCTGTTCTTTCCTGGTGTATGCCTTTCTCTGCTCCTCTGCTTCGGTGCACTACATCCACAGGGAGATATCCTGTGAACTCTAGGGGTGTACCGCCTGGAGTTCCAACATGCTCTGCCTGGAATCCCGGCACTAAGTAGGTCTGCATCAGGAAGACAGTGTCTGACATGAAAGTGCACTACTCTGCTAACCGAAGAGCTAGAACCAGGATGCCCTGCGCTTAGCGATACCTAGCATCATAGCTTCCCTGTATAATTTCAGAGTCCACTCTTCTGCATTTGTTTGCATTATGCCACCACATGTCTACATTGCACATGGGGAAGGAAACATTCCACTGCTTGCCTGATGACACTCGGTCCCCAATGATTTATGTGGAAACCTCCCACTCTTCTTTCACAGTCCACTGACATACAATGCTTGCCAACCGTTCTGGGACTCACCTGTTACTATAACTTATCTGTCCATCTGGAAGAGGCAAATCTTGACCACCTAAAGCTTTCTGCCAAACATTTACACAATCTGACAGATTCCCTTAGATATGAGACCACTGAGCATCAGCAACCACGGCAACTAAATCAGTGTAACTGGAAATAGAACAAAATGGATAAAGTAAAGAACTGGACCACTGAATTGCCCTTCTTTTTTGAAGCACACTGATGAGCCAAAATGCTGCTGCTCACAGTGCAAGAGAACCAATGACTGAAGAGGGCTGAACAAAACTTGAATGGCAGCTAAACAGACTAACTGAAAAACATGTATGTATATCTCTCTCTCTATGTATGTATATATGGAAAATGTCACTTACCCAGTGTACATCTGTTCGTGGCATTAGTCGCTGCAGATTCACATGCTGTGCACAGTCCGCCATCTGGTGCTGGGCTCGGAGTGTTACAAGTTGTTTTTCTTCGAAGAAGTCTTTTCGAGTCACGAGACCGAGGGACTCCTCCCATTTCGATTCCATTGCGCATGGGTGTCGACTCCATCTTAGATTGTTTTCCCCGCAGAGGGTGAGGTAGGAGTTGTGTATGTTATTAATAGTGCCCATGCAATGGAATGAATACGTTAAAGGTTAAAGTAATATATTTACAAATGTACAAATGTTCAAGATCTACTTCTAAACGGCTACAGGCTCCCGGGGAGGCGGGTGGGCGCATGTGAATCTGCAGCGACTAATGCCACGAACAGATGTACACTGGGTAAGTGACATTTTCCGTTCGATGGCATTTGTAGCTGCAGATACACATGCTGTGCATAGACTAGTAAGCAGTTATCTCCCCAAAAGCGGTGGTTCAGCCTGTAGGAGTTGAAGTAGTTTGAAATAATGTTCTTAGTACAGCTTGACCTACTGTGGCTTGTTATGCAGTTAACACATCTACACAGTAGTGCTTGGTAAATGTATGAGGCGTAGACCATGTTGCTGCCTTACATATTTTGTTCATTGGAATATTTCCTAGAAAGGCCATGGTAGCACCTTTCTTTCTGGTTGAGTGTGCCTTTGGTGTAATAGGCACCTCTCTCTTTGCTTTAAGATAGCAGGTTTGAATACACTTAACTATCCACCTAGCAATGCCTTGTTTTGAAATTGGATTTCCTGTATGAGGTTTTTGAAAGGCAATAAATAGTTGTTTTGTTTTTCTAATTAGTTTTGTTCTGTCAATGTAGTACATTAGTGCTCTTTTGATGTCTAATGTATGTAGTGCTCTTTCAGCTACAGAATCTGGCTGTGGGAAGAACACTGGTAATTCTACTGTTTGATTTAAGTGGAACGGTGAGATAACCTTTGGTAAAAATTTTGGATTTGTCCTTAGAACTACTTTATTTTTATGTATTTGAATAAATGGTTCTTGTATGGTAAATGCTTGAATCTCACTCACTCTTCTTAGAGATGTGATGGCAATCAAAAATGCAACTTTCCACGTTAAGTATTGCATTTCACAAGAATGCATGGGCTCGAAAGGTGGACCCATGAGTCTTGTTAAGACAATGTTGAGGTTCCATGAAGGAACAGGTGGTGTTCTTGGTGGTATAATTCTCTTTAGGCCTTCCATAAACGCTTTAATGACTGGTATTCTAAATAGTGAAGTTGAATGAGTAATTTGCAGGTAAGCTGATATTGAGGTGAGATGTATCTTTATGGAAGAGAAAGCTAGATTAGATTTTTGCAAATGTAGTAAATATCCCACTATATCTTTTGGAGATGCGAGTAATGGCTGAATTTGATTATTATGGCAGTAATACACAAATCTTTTCCACTTATTTGCATAGCAGTGTCTAGTGGTAGGTTTCTTAGCTTGTCTTATGACCTCCATACATTCTTGTGTGAGGTCTAAGTGTCCGAATTCTAGGATTTCAGGAGCCAAATTGCTAGATTCAAAGATGCTGGATTTGGATGTCTGATCTGTTGTTTGTGTTGTGTTAACAGATCTGGTCTGTTGGGTAGTTTGACATGAGGTACTACTGACTACTGAAAGGTCTAGTAGTGTTGTATACCAAGGTTGTCTTGCCCATGTTGGTGCTATTAGTATGAGTTTGAGTTTGTTTTGACTCAATCTGTTTACTAGATATGGAAGGAGAGGGAGAGGGGGAAAAGCGTACGCAAATATCCCTGACCAATTCATCCATAGAGCATTGCCTTGGGATTGATGGTGTGGGAACCTGGATGCGAAGTTTTGGCATTTTGAGTTTTCCTTTGTTGCAAATAGATCTATTTGAGGTGTTCCCCAAATTTGAAAGTAATTGTTTAGTATTTGGGGGTGAATTTCCCATTCGTAGGTTTGTTGGTGATCTCAAGAGAGATTGTCTGCCAACTGGTTCTGAATCCCTGGAATAAATTGTGCTATTAGGCGAATGTGGTTGTGAATCGCCCAATGCCATATTTTTTGTGTTAGGAGGCACAACTGTGTCGAGTGTGTCCCTCCTTGTTTGTTTAGATAATACATTGTTGTCATGTTGTCTGTTTTGACAAGAATGTATTTTTGGGTTATTATGGGTTGAAATTCTTTCAGCGCTAGAAATACTGCTAACAGTTCTAAGTGATTTATGTGAAACTGCCTCTGATGTATGTCCCATTGTTCTTGGATGCTGTGTTGATTGAGGTGTGCTCCCCACCCTGTCATGGAAGCATCCGTCGTTATGACGTATTGTGGCACTGGGTCTTGGAAAGGCCGCCCTCGGTTTAAATTTGTACTGTTCCACCATAGAAGCAAGATGTATGTTTGGCGGTCTATCAACACCAGATCTAGAAGTTGACCCTGTGCTTGTGACCATTGTGATGCTAGGCACTGTTGTAAGGGCCGCATGTGCAATCTTGCGTTTGGGACAATGGCTATGTATGAAGACATCATGCCTAGGAGTTTCATTACCATTTTGACTTGTATCTTTTGTGTTGGATACATGGCCTGTATTACCTTGTGAAATGTTTGAACCCTTTGTGGACTTGGAGTGGCAATCCCTTTTGCTGTGTTGATTGTCGCTCCTAAGTATTGCTGTGTTTGACACGGCAAAAGGTGTGACTTCGCGTAGTTGATGGAGAAAACTAGCCTGTGAAGGGTCTGTATGACATATTTTGTGTGCTGTGAACACTGTCTTAGCGTGTTGGTTTTGATTAACCAGTCGTCTAAGTACGGGAACACATGTATTTGCTGCCTTCTGATATGTGCAGCTACTACTGCCAGGCATTTTGTAAAAACTCTTGGCGCAGTTGTTATTCCGAATGGCAACACTTTGAATTGGTAATGTATTCACTGGAATACGAACCTTAGGTATTTCCTGTGTGAAGGATGTATTGGTATATGGAAATACGCATCTTTTAGGTCTAATGTTGTCATGTAGTCCTGCTGTTTGAGCAGTGGGATTACGTCTTGTAACGTGACCATGTGAAAGTGGTCTGATTTGATGTAGGTATTTAGTGTTCTGAGATCTAGTATTGGTCTCAGAGTTTTGTCCTTTTTGGGTATTAGAAAGTACAGTGAGTAAACTCCTGTGTTTTTTTGTAGATTTGGTACTAATTATATTGCGTCCTTTTGTAGCAATGCTTGAACTTCTAGTCCTAGAAGATCTATATGTTGTTTTGACATATTGTGTGTTTTCGGTGGGACGTTTGGAGGGAATTCTATGCAATAACCATGCTGGATAATTGCTAAGACCCAAGTGTCTGTTGTTATTTCCTCCCAAACTTTGTAAAATTGGCTTAGTCTTCCCCCCACAGGTGTTATGTGATGGGGTTGTGTGACTTGTGAGTCACTGTTTATTTTGAGGAGTTTTGGGGCCTTGGAATTTTCCTCAATTTCTTGGGAATTGGCCCCCTCTATATTGCCCCTGAAAACCTCCCCTCTGATATTGACCCTGGTAAGTAGGCCTTGTTTGTGAGGTTGTGGTTTCTGTGGGTTGACCTCGAAACCCTCCCCTAAAAGGTGTTTTTCGAAATGTGCCTCTGCTCTGCGGGGAGTAGAGCGCGCCCATGGCTTTGGCTGTATCGGTGTCTTTTTTGAGTTTCTCAATGGCAGTGTCTACCTCCGGCCCAAACAATTGCTGTTCATTAAACGGCATATTGAGCACAGCCTGTTGGATTTCGGGTTTGAACCCAGAAGTGCGCAGCCAAGCGTGCCTTCGTATTGTGACTGCAGTGTTTATTGTCCTTGCAGCTGTATCAGCTGCATCCATGGAAGACCGTATCTGATTGTTCGAGATACTTTGTCCCTCTTCCACCACTTGTTGTGCTCTTTTTTGGAGCTCCTTGGGAAGGTGTTCGATGAGATGTTGCATTTCATCCCAATGAGCCCTGTCGTATCTTGCCAAGAGTGCTTGCGAGTTGCCGATACGCCACTGATTTGCTGCTTGTGCTGCAACTCTTTTTCCCGCTGCATCAAATTTGCGGCTCTCCTTGTCTGGAGGTGGTGCTTCGCCTGATGTCTGAGAGTTGGCTCTTTTACGAGCTGCCCCCACAACTACTGAGTCCGGTGTTAGTTGTGTTGTAATAAATATTGGGTCTGTGGGAGGTGCCTTATATTTTTCTCCACCCTTGGAGTTATGGCTCCTGAAATATTTGTTTTGAGTGCCTTAGCATTCCTGGGAGCATGGGAAGGCTTTGATACTGGCTATGGGTGGAGGACAGGGTGTTAAAGAGAAAGTCATCCTCAATAGGTTCCGAATGTAGTGAGACATTGTGGAATTCGGCTGCCCTTGCGACCACCTGTGCATATGATGTACTGTCCTCAGGTGGTGACGGTTTAGTTGGATATGAGTCTGGACTATTGTCAGACACTGGGGCGTCGTAGAGGTCCCATGCATCGGGATCATCCTGGCTCATTGTGGTATGAGCTGGTGAGTGCGTTAGTGGTGGAGTTAGCGCCGGTGATGCATGTGTTGATTGTGGTGGAGAAGGTGGTGGTGTTACTTTCTTTACCACCTTTGCTTGTGGTTGCTTGTCCCCTTGTTGGAAAACAAGTTTCCTTTTCATCCTGATTGGGGGAAGAGTGGTTATCTTCCCTGTGTCTTCCTGGATGTGAAGCCTCCTTTGAGTGTAGTCAGTTTCTACAGTTTGAAGCTCTTCACCAAATCTATGCAATTGGGTGTTTAGTCCTTGTTCCTCTGTATAGGAACTAATTTTCGGTTTCGAGGCTTTTTTCGGTACCGAAACCTTTTCGGTAGGCTTTTTAGGCTCCGAAGAAGATTTCTTTGATTTCGGCGTGGTATCTCGGTGCCGAACATCTTCGGTGCCGCCGTCTCTGCACCGAATTGTCTCGGAGCCGGTGTCTCGGCTCCGAGGTTGCTGTGTGGCGGTATCACGACCGGAGTCGGATGACTTCAACACCAGCATGCCCTTTTTCGGTGCCTTGGCTTGGTCACCTAGTTTTTGGGTTAAGCCATGGCCTGTTGGCAGTTGCGTCCCCTGGGCTTTTGTGGACTTTTCGTGAGTCCTAATTTTCGACGTCTTACTCACGGTTGTTATGTCTTCGGCGTCGGATTCCCCCGAATCCGACTCTTGGACGGAGAACGCTTCCTCTTCGTCCTCGAACCGATGTTGTCCTGTCGGCGTGGAAGCCATTTGCAATCTTCTGGCTCTTCGGTCTCTGAGCGTCTTCCTCGACCGAAACGCTCGACAGGCTTCACACGTATCCTCCTTGTGCTCCGGGGACAGGCCCAAGTTACAGACCAGATGCTGATCCGTATACGGATATTTGTGATGGCATTTAGGACAGAAGCGGAACGGGGTCCGTTCCATCAGTCTTGAAGTTGCACACAGTCGGGCCGACCAGGCCCCGACGGGGGATCGAAATTACCCCGAAGGGCCACCGGAGCTCTTCAAGATTCGGTGTCAATTTGTTCTAACTAACCCGATACCGAACGAAACAATACCGACGATTTTTTCCGAGATTCTAACTAACTTTCCGACCCGAAACACTGAGCGAAAAGGAACACGTCCGAACCCGATGGCGGAAAAAAACAATCTAAGATGGAGTCGACGCCCATGCGCAATGGAACCGGAAGGGGAGGAGTCCCTCGGTCTCGTGACTCGAAAAGACTTCTTCGAAGAAAAACAACTTGTAACACTCCGAGCCCAACACCAGACGGCGGACTGTGCACAGCATGTGTATCTGCAGCTACACATGCCATCGAACATATATATATATATATATATATATATATATATATATATATATATATATTTTTTTTTTTTTTATTTCTTGATTGCACGAGGCACCTTTTGGGTCCAGGAAGCTGGTGTGGAGCAACCAGCCATCGCTTGACCACAACCCTTGGTCCCAATAGAAGATACTGCCACATTCCATCTTAATCTGATGAACTACAGTATGAGGAACAAGAATCCATCACCTGTGTGCAGGATGAGTGCCTTCCATTTGCTGATTACGCAAATCATGTATACTACTCTAATCTGACTGAAAAACGGATACAATGCAGAAAGGCTTATGCATTTAATAGCTGTGCTTCACATGTAAGATGATGTGCCGTATCTAATAACATCGCCAAAACTTCAGTTTCAATGTTTAGCAACAATACCTCGCAAAACAGTGTAGACAGACATGCCTAGCCGCCTCCATTTTTGCAGATTTCGTTTTTGTTGGCCTTTGGACTCTGTGCACTTTACCACTGGTAACCAGTGCTAAAGTGCATGAGCTCTTCTTTACACATGGTAAATATGGTACACCCAATTGGCACATTTGATTCATTTTTACAACTGTGGTAAATCAGTACTACATGCACCCAGAGCCTTAAATTAAATGCTACCGGTGGGCCCGCAGTACTGCTTGTGCCACCCACTTAGGTAGCCCTGTAAAACATTTCAGGTCTACCAAACAAGCATATGTGTGCAGTTTTAAACTGCTATTCTGACCAGGAAAAAAAAACACCTTTTGCTAGGTCTCAAACCTTGTTTTTAATACGTAAGTCACCTCTAGGGTAGGCCCTAACAAGTCCATAGGGCAAGATGCAGTGTATTTAAAAAGCTGGACATGGACTTTTAACTTTTACATACCCCAGTAGTGAAACTCTTAAATGCATTTTTCACTACTGCAAGGCCTACCTCTCCCTTAGGATAACATTGGGTTAACTTATTACATTTAATAAGTAATAACTTTCAATTGGGAGCAGGTAGGAAGGTAGAGTTTGTTGTCTAAAGAATTATAATTTAAAGTCCTCTTTAATGACAAAATCAGATAAAGTCACAATTCTGAAAATCCCATTTTTAGAAAGTAAGCATTTTTGTTTCAAACCATTTGGTGTCTGCTGCCTGTATCCTGAGTCACATGACTAGGTGTAGCTGGCAGATGGTCGTGTATTGCTCCCAGACAGTGAGACAAAGGAGCATAGTTGTTGACAGCATGGGCCATGTCTGACTTGAGGGGGAACTGTCATCTATCACACTTGCACGTCACAGAGACTGTCTGAGCACACTCACTAGTCTATTGCAACCCCAGACAAGCTGGGGTCAGGGCAAGGAGGCAGGAAATGTCAAACACTTCTGGGGGTGGAATCCACCCGAACTTTCTCCTACTTCAAAACGGGCATCACATATAAATAATGGACCCGCCGACCCAAGTCTTCAGTACACCTTTGGACCTGTAGAAGACTCAAACACTGCAGTGCTGCTCTGCAAGGAGGACTACTATTCTGTTGTCCTGCATTTCGAACCCATGACCACCAGAGTGACTCCAAGGGCTAGCTGGCTGGCCTCCTGATCAGAGCCTCAAGGATAGAAAAGGGTACAACATCCTTGAACCAAGCACCTGGACTCTACTTTGAGCCCTAATGGTGCCACCCCAGTCCTGGACCCTTGGAAGTGGGCCTGAAGGTGCTCTACCAGTCCAGCTGTGACCCGGTGGACAGAACCTATGCAATGTGATGCATCTCCTCGAAGCTCAACTGCTGTGTGACACATCCTTAATGCAGACTTTCATATTGCAAGCCTTTTGTCAACAGCATCGTCAACGACGCAGGAAACTCCAATGAAGCCCTGCAGCTTCATCAGGAAGCTGGTGTGTGACACATCTTCAATGCAGGATTTTGCATCGCAAGCCCCACATCGACAGCATCCTTGACGACGATGCAGGCCTCTGCATCACAGCCCGCAGTTCCTTGTAACAGCCTCTACGTGACACATCATCGAAGCGGGATGTCGCAAAACACTCCACAAACCAGGATTTAAGGTACTTTTGCCCAGCAAGCCTAACCTCCACAGTTGGTGCGACCAGATTACCACACTTGATGCTTTGTGCTTTTAGGCTCTGTTTTCACTTAAATCTTTAAAATTGCATATCTTCAGTTCTACTGATTGAATTTTTGTCGTCCTGGTCTTAAATCATTTATAAAATGTTGCTCTATGTATCTAAATTGATTGGATTTTTGTCATCTTGGTCTTAATTTATAAAATGTTGCTTTATTTATCTAAATTGGTGTGGTATTTTTCTTGTGCTTTCACTTTATTACTGTTTGAAGTCCTGCACAAACACATTTCACTATGTTAAGTCTGACTGCTTTTGTGGCAGGCTAATCAGTGGGTTAAGCACAGGTTAATTTGGAGTTTACTTGAGTTTCACCCTAACAGATTGTGGTCCTCCCCCCCCCACTTAACTAGCAACACAGTTTCCAAAAGATCCTCTCTCCTTTGAACAAACTGACCATAATGTTACAAAGAATCTCCAACTGCCCTCTGCCTCTAAAAACTTAATGTACATTTGTAGCTAAATCGCATAATGGCACAGAAACCCAATGGGAACCTGAGCTTGAAAATATGTGGAGAACTAGTACTGTTCAGGCCTCACATACTTCAGAGATTTATGGCTATCAAGGAGGTGTTCTCTAACTCGCAAACTCAGCAAAACTATGTTTGTGTCTATGAGGTTATTTAGACCAGAACGTTCTTAATACCTTCCCTCTGGGACACCGTTCAAAAGTAAGAGCATAGGTACTGAACTTGGAAGAAGTCTATAAAGAAAATAACTGCAGTACAAACATTCACCACACTCATACTACATCATTTGGGATCCATGAATGTAGTTACATTCCAAGAGGGTTGTGGCAGTTTAACACTTGCATTCACATGGCAGTTTGACACACTTGCATACACTGATATATATTTGTTAGAAATTGGGCCCACTACTTGACAGAAATATGCACCATGTCCAAGTAGGGACCACAATCCTAGTCACGGTGAGTCAGGTACACACCTTAAATTAACCTGTGCCCACCCTCTGGTAGCTTGGCACAGAGCAGCAGGCTTAACTTAAGAGGCAAAGTGTAAAGTATTTGTGCAACACTTAATTACAGTAACACAGTGAAAGACACTACAAAAAGACAACACCAGATTAAAATAGATATAATTTACCTGATTAAAACAAGACAAAAAAGACAAAAATCCATAAGTAGATGTTGAGATATGAATTTTTAAAGATTAAACGTGAAAACAGTGCTTAGAAGTCACTAGCGGTCAAAAGGTTACTGGAGGTCGCAAGGGACTGGTGCAAAGCCAATATCCACAGTGGAGGGTAGGCCGGCTACAGAACCCACACAGGATCCGCTGAACAGTGCCTTTCATGGAGGAATGAGTCAATGGCGAGGCCAGGATGCGTTGTTATTTTCACTGCACTTGCACTTGGGGAACTGTGTCGTAGAACTCAGTTGAAGAGAATGCAATGCATTTTTGTCAGGCCGCGCAACCTATGAATCCGTTATCATCAGGCAGCTACTGTATTGCGGTCGGAGATTCGATGCACCAATCTTTCTGCCGCACTCAGGGTGAATCATCGCTTTTTGAAAACTTTAGCTGCAGAACCCATTTCTGAGGCCCAGGACTGGAAGGGGGACGCCACAGGCAAGGGTAGGCCTCACAGATGGCAAAGTCTAGGAACACCAGGAGAGTTGCAAGCAGTCTTTGGTGTCCCTGATACTACAGAATAGCCGGGGGCAAGCCCTTTGAGACTCTTGGGTTCAAGGATGTAGAGAGTAAATCCATTCCTTCTCACTGCAGGCAAGAAGCAGCAAGCAGCAGGCCCACACAGCAAAGCAAGTAGCAAAGTGGTGGTCCCTCCTACAGCAGCGCAGTAGGCTAACACAGCAATGCAGTTGCAGAATGGCAATCCCTTCTGGCAACTCAGCAATCCTTCCTGGCAGTGTCCTTGGTTCCAGTAGAGATCTGATTTGTTGTGGTTTGGAGTCCAGTACTTATACCAAAATGTGCCTTTGAAGTGGGGGAGAATTTGAAGAAGGACTTCGAATATCACAAAGTCCCTGGCCTTACCTAGCTCTAGACACTCTAGAAGGGGGTATTCAGCCCTTTGTGTGAAGAGGCACAGCCCTATTCAGAAGTACGTGTCAACTCCTCCCACCCCTGTAGCCCAGGAAATCCCTTCAGCCTGGTAATGGGCCATCAGGATGCAAATGTCACACCTAAACTCTCTTTGTGTGTGACTGTCTAGAGGGAATCCATAAGGCTCAGCTGTCAACAGCTTACATGTAAAAAGAAGGAAAGTTTGGGCTTGGCAAGAGGGTGCACTTGCCAGGTCAGAATTGCAGTTTAAAACTGCGCACACAGGCTCTGTAGGGGCAGACCTGAGACATGTTTGAATTGCTACTGTAGTGGGTGGTACAATCAGTGCTGCAGGCCCACAAGTAGCATTTAATTTACAGGGCTTTGGCGCATATATTGAACTATACTAGGGACTAACAGGTAAATTAAGTATGCTAATTATGGGTAAGTCAATGTTACCATGTTTAGAGTACAAAGCACCTGAGCTTTAGCATTGGTCAGCAGTGGTAAAGTGCCCAGAATCCTAAAGGTTAGCAAAAATGACTCAGGAAAACAGGTGGTCAGAGGGCACAAAGTTAAGGGAAAACACACCAAGGATGCCAGGTCTAACAGTAATAATACGTATGATGTCAAAGTGCAAGTTGAAGGTCTGAGTACCTTTTATTTGTGTATTTTCTGTTGTATTTAAATAATATGCAGCAGCATGGCCTTCTGGATGTAGGCGCAGAAACTGCTTCTTACCACATTTCCATGTGTCTCTCTCACTTGCAGACACTAACAAGAAGTCTCAATAATGGCCTTCAGGTGTTCTCGCTTTTGTAGTGCTGTGTGAAGATGATACACTGACGTGTGAGGTGAAATCTAATGCTGTAGCCAAGGGCTGATCATCGAATATCTCAGACAAGCGACGAAAAAGCCAATTACTTAGACAAGTCACTTTTTTCATACTGAGGCAACAAAATTGTGGCTAGAATTCAGGACCTAAACTGCTTATTCCTCAAGCATACACAAGGCAATGGTGAACTTCTGACCTTCAATGCACAACATTATAAATAAGCACATAGGGCTTGATGTTGTAGTTATAAATGTCGAACTTTCGTAATCATTAATAAACCCCTTTCACACCTGGCATCTCTCTACAGTAATGAAAATCAATATACTGATGGCCTTCTTTGCCATACCATCTACTGAGATCCTTTTCTGTTTTACTTCATGATTCTCTTTGCCTTCTTAGCCCCCTTTCTCGCGCCACTGTCACTAATGCTGCACACTTCTCTAGTCAGAAAATGGCCTTCAGCTCTGCTGAGTAAGAAGGAATCTAGAGGGAGAAGGAAGAAACATACTGAAAATTGCAGAGAGAGACAGAATCTGGGGACGAAGAGAGAGCGAGAGCTCAAGGCAAGGTGAAGTAAGACAAGTTGGTTAGAGAAAGACACTAGCACAGAGGCAGAGTACTACGTACAGAGGTACTGTTCGAAAGGTGTATGAGAGGTGGCGTAAAGTGAGAGGTATAGAGGGGTGAGTTAGAAAGACGTACAGCAGAATGTCATTTGCGGCAGAGTGAGAAGTAAATAAAGATAGAAAACGAGGTAGCTAGGTAAGATGACAATATGTGAATTAGCATGGGGACAGCGGGTGGGGGGGGGGCGTCGAGAGAACGCGTAGTGTGGAAATGAGAGCAAAAATGTAGGTTGAGATGAGGCAGAGTGAAATGAAGGAGAGAGATAGTGACGTAGTGGGATAATAAGAGTGCGTTGGGTTCGGGCCAGAGACGGACCGCAGCAAAAAGAACCACAGCAGAGTAATAAGGACTAGGTCAAGAGAGGTGTACAGAGTATGAGATTTGAGTTACAAAAGTGAGTGAGAGAGAAGGGTGCTAAGCAAAGTGAGGTGCGGTGAGGTACAGGAAAAAGCAAAGCTGAGGTACAGGGAAAGTTAGGAAGAGGATGTGGTAAAGGAGGAGATTGTAGATAGCGTGAGGCACAGATGAATGGCTACTAAGAGGTAGATAAAACCAAATTGAGAAGTGAAGCAGACCGAGATAGATGATAGTGAGGCAGCGAGTGAGGGAAAAAGAGTTAGATAGGTAGATAACTGAAGTAGCTACAGAGAGAGAGGTGACAGACAAGTGAGGTAGGAGAAGAGACATGATAATTAGGTGGTGAGGCAGACAGAGGGGTGATGTTGATTTCTGAGAGAAATAAAGAAGCAGAGGCAGAAAGAGAGGTGATGCCCTGAGAGAAGTAGAGACAGGTGAGGTATAGGTCCGTGTTACACAGAGTTGCAAAGATACATGAAGAGCAGTATAGAAGTAGAGAGTAAGAGACGGGAGCCTGGTAGAGCAAGAATACAATGAATAAGATGCCAAAGTACAGAAGAATTATCAAGATGGATCCATGATGAAAACCATGCACACATAAAGACATTTGCTTCTACCACTGGAAATACGTGGAACCACATAAAGGGGTGGCACCCTAAAGGTGTTTGTTTGCAAAACCATACTGAAAGCATCAATGCATCGTCCGCCTGAAGGGATGGAAACTAACAAAGCAACAGTACACTAGGCAGAGAGGCTGGAGTGTACACTGTTAATGAGCTAAAATGTGCGGAGTGCTTGCCAGACTGAGATGATTCATCAAGGGTGTTAGTTTAGAAATTGCGAAGACCGAGAAGGTATGGATCTGCACAGAGGCCAATGGCTTGAAACAGCCCAAACACTCTAGTGACTGCTGGTGTCTTGTTGTATGCTTTGGAGATTGTACTTAGGGGCAGTTTACCTATGTATGTTCAGCATATGTATATCCAGTGGGTAACTGGGGCATATGATGAAGGAAAGTCCCCTGTGAACTCTTCTGGATTTAATATGCCCTCCAGAAATGGAATGATTGATTGTAACTGTCCAACTCTGAAATTGGTACCTAATCTCTTTATTCATTGAACTGTACATATTTATAATACGTAAAAGAATATATTATGCAAGGTCTTAAATAGTCTCAGGGACCGCACGGCTTAACATCCACAAATGATCAAAGCTGTGATGCCCCTAACTTGGATTGCAATACATAAATGCAGGTACGAACATGAATACATGCAGGCAGACATGGGGACCCTCTATAAACCACTAGAAGAAATGCACACTTTGTCAAAAAGGAGTATTATGACCTAACATGCTCTTGTAAGCCACAGCTACTACAAAATGCCCCTGTATTAACAACTGGCACACTTTTTAGAAAGTAATAATAATAAAGATACTGACCGGGCAAGGGAAGCGTTGAAACACTTTCCAAAGCCCAACAATACAGTACCCTTTGTGCCGAGATCCTGTAGGTTCTTCCACGCTGTCCTGAAAACATTCAAGTAGTGCAAATCTTACATGCAGTTTCACAATTTAAAAGAGAAATGAATAATCACTCTCTCTTTTGTAGAGAAGATAAAGCTGTATTAAGAGTATTCCGAGGAAAATCACGAACATTTGTTTCAAGATCATCTAAGGAGGGTTGAGATGATTTTTTTAAATTCTGCATTCAAAGAAATTCAAATCCAGACCCCATAAATGCAAAGCCGAGGGAGGAGGTAGAATAATCCATACTGTGCTGGATTCAGTGCCCCATACCCTCTTGAGTGCCATCTCGCTCAGCATCCATGTCAGTAAGTAAAACATAATTCTGCCAAAAGGCCATCTGCCCATGCGCTCGCTGGAACAGACATGCAGAAGTCGTCTAGTGACCCAGGAAGACAGAGTGGCTAGCAGGAATACAACGAATAAGATGGCTTAGTACAGAAGAATTATCAAGATGGATCCATGATGAAAACCATGCACACAGAAAGACATTTGCTTCTACCACTGGAAATAAGTGGAACCACATAAATGGGTGGCACCCTAAAGGTGCTTGTTTTCAAAACCATACTGGAAGCATCAATGCATCGCCTGCCTGAAGGGATCAAACTAACAAAGCAACAGTACACTCGGCAGAGAGGCTGCGAGTACACTGTTAATGAGCTAAACTGTGCGGAGCTCTTGCCAGACTGAGTCTCTCTACTAGATACTCTGGTCAACATGCACCTTAAGACTCACTAGTTCTTTGAATTTTAACTGTTAATACCAATTGGGAAAACAGTGGATATTTAAGTGCTTAGGAGACAAAGGTTAGCTGAAGATCTTTCAATAAGTGGAGGTGATTCAAAAAAGAAGCAGGGAGGAAAAAAACAAAACAATAATGGCCCCGTAGCTGTCCAAAACAGAAGTTATGTCGGTAAATTCTGATAGGTAGATGAAGCCGATTTGAATGAACTGACCACCACACAATACACAAGGTCTTCCACCGAAAGAGCCCTAGATATTTAACCAAGTCCCTGCGTGTAAGCAAAGGCTCTTGCTGTGCCCGACACCCCTATAAACAATGTAAACCTAACCCACCTGAATGAATGAAGCTGTGGCGTTTTAAGGATGCACCTGTGTGTGGTTGGAAGAGGGCATCTATCTGCAAAACCATTCACCTTATGCAATATAATCTGAAGCTGCCCAGCAGCTTATGCAGCATCATTTGGATGAAAGACCTGTGTGGACTGCATTGTTGAAGGTTTATACTAGAAATCTATTTATTGTATGAGTGTTCATAAAAAAAAAATCTGGTGAAGATGGCCTTGGCTGGGGTCCGATACTGTATTGCAGTTAAAGTGTTGCGCTTTACCTACCCTCTCTCCACACACCATCTCCTGGGTTGAGGCCTGACCTGCCCAACCAAGTCTACCCATTTAGTAAAGGACACACAAGTGACCCCTTCCCCAACCTTCGCACTTCCTGTTGTGTGCTCACTACCCCGAGCCCTGGTTACTACTGACTCTCAGAGTTTTCTTTTCTAATAAGGACATTTTATTGATTTTACATAAAGAGTATTGTCCAATTCGGCACAGTCATCAATAACACGACGACTCTGCAGCACAAAAGAACATAACATAGTCATTATGAACCATACATTCATCATGACGGAAGTCTATAGTAAGCAAACCCTTTACCCCATATTTTATTATGTTTCTGGAAACAGCCACTTGCCTTGTATATTGTTTTTTCTTGACGAGCACTCCAGTTCATTGCTTCACACTATAGTTGTAGTGAAGGGGAGGGAGGTGTTTCCACCGGTGGGTAACACCTCTTTTAGCCACCATACACACTATCCCTATAAAGGTCCTCTCACAGTGGGAGCCCACAATGCATCCAAAAGACATAATATTGTCCTAAAACTGCCAAACATTTGCGATCTATATCATACCAAAAGGGGTGCAAAACAGGGAAACCCCACACCATATGGTAAGTCTGCAGCAAAGAAGGTGCTGTGGGTGCAGCTTAGGTAAGCAGATGGAGCCATCCGCAATATGCATAATGGGGCTAGGCAGGTTGCGTGCAGGTATTTAGATCATATGTAGGCGGGAGGAATTCGCTAATTGCAGGGCGGAAATTCATTGACACGGACCCAGCCCGTAGGAGTGTTGCTGAGTTTTTTCCCTTGAAGCGATCCAGTAACCTCCGTTCTGGTGAACCTTGCTGACAATGCTGATCTTTGCACCAACTGTTATGCATGAGACAAGCCACCACAATATGACTGAGTAGCAGTGCTTTTCCCCATCAGTTCTAACTGAACCATCAACTCCATAGGGTAATCCAAGAAACAGCATCACAGTTTAGGCAGAGGTCATTGGTTGCACCCAAGCCATAATTCATCTATCCTTTTTAAGATGTGAAAGGATTTGTGGCAGTTCGAGCCTGTACACTGTTTTGAGTTGTGTGGTGTTTATATAAAAAAAATATAGAACTAGTGTGATAAGTGGATATGAGAGCTCTGGAACTTTTCTGGGCTAAGGATAGATTTTGATTTGACAGCCTCAAACACCTATCCCAGTGAACTGCTTGGGGCATTGCAGACACACAGTGTTTTTGGTGCAGTAGAGTGACTGCATTTGTTCAGTGATTTGTATAGGAGTGTGGAGGCTTCCAGACTTAGGAGTAAACTGCAACCTCCTGCGCTGACTGAGCCCAAAATGAGTGAGTCATCTGGGCTAACCAGTGAAGACTTATCTCCTGCAAGGTGAGAACACAAGAATTTGTAGACTCAGGTGAAAGAGGCAGTGTGATCAGCGGGGCTCCGCATACAGTTCAGATGCTGTTGGGCAAGAATCTTTGGTAGTAAGGTGAAAAGGAAGACTGAAGGGAAAGAGGTGCATTTTTCTGATCACTTTCCTCCAGCAAACAAACTAGTGCTGAGCTACTTGGGCTTCTGGAGCTGGAATGGTGTGATCATCATACTTGGCAGACTCCTGCGAGTAACAAGTTCATGGAGAAAGTCCATAGGAGTGGACGGCGACATAGGAAGGCACACAAAAAGAGGAAGGTGTCACCTCAAGGAGTAGGCTTATGCTTGGTGCACAGGATATCCACAGCTGAACAATTCTCTCAAAGCCTTTGCCTCATTACTGTGGAACAGCCTCCTGAGAGGCACACCAGGAAACTAATAACTAATGCTCAGACTTGAAGGGCAAAGACCGAAGAATGATGAAATATGGAAAAATAAAAACACTGAGGATTTCAAGAGAAAGTCTGCTACTGCAACAGGACAACTGGACTTTGGACCTTTTTATGTACACTTTAAAGATGAAAGCTAAAATATGTAATAAATGTCAGGCTTGTGAGTTTAAAACCATCACTCGCTTTGAAGAGCAAGTTGGCTTCCTCTAAAACGTAAGGAGCTCTTGTAAGGAAATGCCTCCTTGGCATGGTTACCCCCTGACTTTTTGCCTTTGCTGATGCTAAGTTTTGATTTGAAACTGTGCTGAGGCCTGCTAACCAGGCCCCAGCACCAGTGTTCTTTCCCTAACCTGTACTTTTGTTTTCACAACTGGCACACCCTGGCATCCAGGTAAGTCCCTTGTAACTGGTACCCCTGGTACCAAGGGCCCTGATGCCAGGGAAGGTCTCTAAGGGCTGCAGCATGTCTTATGCCACCCTGGGGACCCCTCACTCAGCACAGACACACTGCTTGCCAGCTTGTGTGTGCTGGTGCGGACAAAACGAGTAAGTCGACATGGCACTCCCCTCAGGGTGCCATGCCAACCTCACACTGCCTATGCAGTATAGGTAAGTCACCCCTCTAGCAGGCCTTACAGCCCTAAGGCAGGGTGCACTATACCATAGGTGGAGGCACCAGTGCATGAGCACTGTGCCCCCTACAGTGTCTAAGCCAAACCTTAGACATTGTAAGTGCAGGGTAGCCATAAGAGTATATGGTCTGGGAGTCTGTCAAACACGAACTCCACAGCATCATAATGGCTACACTGAAAACTGGGAAGTCTGGTATCAAACTTTTCAGCACAATAAATGCACACTGATACCAGTGTACATTTTATTGTAACATACACCCCAGAGGGCACCTTAGAGGTGCCCCCTGAAACCTGAACCAACTATCCGTGTAGGCTGACTGGTTTTAGCAGCCTGCCACACTCGAGACATGTTGGTGGCCACATGGGGAGAGTGCCTTTGTCACTCTGTGGCTAGTAACAAAGCCAGCACTGGGTGGAGGTGCTTCACACCTCCCCCTGCAGGAACTGTAACACCTGGCTGTGAGCCTCAAAGGCTCACCCCCTTTGTTACAGCACCACAGGGCACTCCAGCTAGTGGAGTTGCCCGCCCCCTCCGGCCACGGCCCCACTTTTGGCGGCAAGGCCGGAGGAGATAATGAGAATAACAAGGAGGAGTCACTGGCCAGTCAGGACAGCCCTTAAGGTGTCCTGAGCTGAGGTGACTCTGACTTTTAGAAATCCTCCATCTTGCAGATGGAGGATTCCCCCAATAGGGATAGGAATGTGACCCCCCTCCCCTTGGGAGGAGGCACAAAGAGGGTGTTACCTACCCTCAGGGCTAGTAGCCATTGGCTACTAACCCCCCAGACCTAAACACACCCTTAAATTTAGTATTTAAGGGCTCCCCAGAACCTAGGAACTCGGATTCCTGCAACCTAAGAAGAAGAGGACTGCTAAGCTGAAAAACCCTGCAGAGAAGACGGAAACACCAACTGCTTTGGCCCCAGCTCTACTGGCCTGTCTCCCCACTTCTAAAGACACTGCTCCAGCGACGCTTTCCCCAGGACCAGCGACATCTGAATCCTCAGAGGACTGCCCTGCTCTAAAAGGACCAAGAAACTCCTGAGGACAGCGGCTCTGTTCACCCAAGACTGCAACTTTGTTTCCAAAGAAGCAACTTCAAGACAACTGCGTTTCCCGCCGGAAGCGAGAGACTTGCTACTCTGCACCCGACGCCCCCGGCTCGACTTGTGGAGAAACAACACATCAGGGAGGACTCCCCGGCGACTGCGAGACCGTGAGTAGCCAGAGTTGCCCCCCTTTAGCCCCCACAGCGACGCCTGCAGAGGGAATCCCGAGGCTCCCCCTGACAGAGACTGCCTGACTCCCAGATCCTGATGCCTGGAAAAGACTCTGCACCCGCAGCCCCCAGGACCTGAAAGATCGGAACTCCAGTGCAGGAGTGACCCCCAGGAGGCCCTCTCCCTTGCCCAGGTGGTGGCTACCCCAAGGAGCCCCCCCTTGCCTGCCTGCATTGCTGAAGAGACCCCTTGGTCTCCCATTGATTTACATTGGAAACCCGACGTGTGTTTGCACACTGCACCCGGCAGCCCCCGTGCTGCTGAGGGTGTACTTTCTGAGCTAACTTGTGCCCCCCCCGGTGCCCTACAAAACCCCCCTGGTCTGCCCTCTGAAGACGCGGGTACTTACCTGCTGGCGGCAGACTGGAACCGGGGCACCCCCTTCTCCATTGAAGCCTATGCGTTTTGGGCACCACTTTGAACTCTGCACCTGACCGGCCCTGAGCTGCTGGTGTGGTAACTTTGGGGTTGCTCTGAACCCCCAACGGTGGGCTACCTTGGACCTAAACTTGAACCCCGTAGGTGGTTTACTTACCTGCAAGAACTAACAAACTCTTACTCCCCCTAGGATATTTTTCTATAAAAAACCCTATTGGCCTGGAATTGTCTCTGAGTGTGTGTTCCTCATTTATTGCTTGTGTGTGTACAACAAATGCTTAACACTATTCCTTTGATAAGCCTACTGCTCGACCACACTACCACAAAATAGAGCATTAGTATTATCTATTTTTGCCACTATCTTACCTCTAAGGGGAACCCTTGTACTCTGTGCATACTATTCCTTACTTTGAAATAGTGCATACAGAGCCAACTTCCTACAGCTCTGGTTTGTTGTGTGCCCTGGGGTGCATCCTGATAATGATTAAAATCTATCAGCACAAGAAACCATTAAAGATGCTGCATTGTAAAAGACGATCCATCACAAGGGTCTCTATATCCTGTAGGTTCTCAGACTTGACTGTTATGACTGCTGCTAGGTGGTAGAAGATGCAGCACTCACAGAAGAAAGCACTAGAAAAAGGGATCTAGTTACTGAATCTGCACCCTGCCAGGATTTAAATTTAAAGAGTGAAAGTGGGCATGGCATGTATTTGTTACCTGGTGAAGTTTGTGAAGATCTATCTAAGCCTCTTAGACGGTAGAGATTAATCTAGCTCTTGAGTGTTGAGACATGGTAGTACCCCCTCTTAAGGCCAGAAGGACACAAGAGAGACTCGTGTGCTGAGTGACACGCTTAATGCTTGGTACTGGACTACATGGACTTACGTGAACCCTGTGGTTTTTCTTCTATGATTGGGGCCTTTGAATCAGAATCTTGCTTGACCACTGCTGGCTGGAAAATACACACTTCCTCTAATTGCACTCTGGGTCTGCAGTCATGATATTCCTAGATTAAATTATGTCCCTTAGATAAGATACAGGCAGAATAATCCCATGTCCGGCAAGCCTGGACTGAAAGTCCCTGCTTATGGGAATCCCTCTGGGCTACTCTTGGCTTAAGACTTTCCCTTTCCTACACTGATATTTTAACCACCAGCCAAAATCCCTCACTTCCCATGTCGATTACATTTCTCCAGCCTGCTATCCTCATACTCGGTAAGCACTAGATAAGTTCTGGTTCCTCAGTAAATCAGCCATTAACGCTCCAGACGTATTCATATTATAGGCAACTATTACTGCTGGGGTGGAAGAATACGTTCTAGCATTCTGGTCAGGCTTTTGTATGGTTACATGATGTGGTGAAAAACATTTGATGGTCTTGGGAAATTTAGGTGACTGCACTTTTCTCTGGTGTATTGGTATTGTATTAGTTTTATTTTTATGATGCAGTAAATGTAAAGCTATGAAATAAACAAACTCAATTCCCCTTCAGTTTGGTGTCAGACACATTTCCATAAGGGAAAGCCCAATGCCATCACTGAAAGGAGAGATTTGTCTATTGATTCACTGATGAACCAACCAAGACGAGACGCCTCACCCAAAAACCTGGCACAGAGCCTACTTTGTCCATTTTTTTTCAAAAAGCTCCTGCATCTGAAAAAAGGTGCAGGAAAATGTTTAATTTTGAAAGAGGGTTTACCAGTAGCCTTATTCAGGCTACTCTAATAAACACGCAGTCAGGTAGTCAATTTACCCCAGTCTCACTTTTTCTGAAATGTGATTTCCCATAGACATAAATATGGTTAAACTAACTTTCGATTAGAGTGACTGGCTGCACTGACTATGTAAAGCTAGCTGGCTATTTTTGCTTTCTTCATTATGTGGAGTTGTTAGATCTGGTTTCCCCTAACTTTTTGCCCTCTGACCTGTTTTTCTGACTTCAGGATTCTGGGCACTTTACCACTGCTGGCCAGTGCTAAAGTGCAGATGCTCTTTACCATTTATCAAGATACCATTGCCTTATCCACAATTGGCATATTCAACTTACTGGCAAGTCCCTAGTAAGGTGCACTATATGTGCCCCAGGACTGTAAGGTAAATGCTACTAGTGGGTCTGTAGCACTGATTGTGCCACCCACTACAGTAGCCTTTCAAACATGACTTAGGCCTGCCATTGCAGGGCCTGTGTGTGCCGCTTTAAACTGCCACTGCGACCTGGCAAATGCACCCAATTGTCCTGCTCCAAACCTTCCTTTTTGTTACATACAAGTCATCCCTAAGGTAGGCCCCGAGTCAGCCCCAAGGGCAGGGTGCAGTGTATTTAAAAAGTTGGACATGTAACTTTTAAGTTTAACATGTCCAGGATTGAAAAACTGCTCAATTCTTTTCCATTGCTGCAAGGCCTACCTCTCCTACAGGTTAACATTGGGTTTACCTTGAAGCATTCTTTAAGTGTAACTTTTGAATGGGAAAAGCTAGAATTATGGAACTTGGTGCCTCTGGACTCACAATTTAAAATCACAATTTATGGTAAAGTCGGATTTTAAATTTAAGTATGAAATACCACTTTTTAGAAAGTTGGCATTTTCTTACTTTTCCATTCTGTGCCTCTGTCTGTCTCTGAACACACGTCTGGACAGGAAGCTTGTGTGTGACATTTGCATCCTGATGGCCCATCACAAGGCTGATGGATTGTCCTGGGTTATATGGATTGGAGGAGCTGACACACCAGAGTAGGACTGTGCCTCTCCTCACACAAAGGGCTGTATAACCCCCTGTAGAGTGTCTTGAGCCAGGGAAGGAAGGACAGGGACCCTGTTATCTTCAAAGGCCTCTTTAAGGTTTCCCCCACTTCAAAGGCACATATGGGTTTAAGTAGTGGACCCCAAACCTCACTAAATCATAACTCTACTGGAACAAAGGACACTCTACCAGGAAGAAGAACTGCTGTGCTGCCAGGAGAGACTGCCCCTCTGCAAGTGCATTGCTGTGTTGGTCTACTGCTGCTACGTGGTGTGCTGTAGGAGGGACTGTGCCACTTTGCTACTTGCTTTGCTGCGTTAGCCTGCTGCTTTTAGCCTGGAGTGAGAAATGACAGGACCTGTTCTCACCATCCTTGCACCCAAGATTCTCCAAGGGCTTGTTGGCTTGCTCCCTGTTCACAGAAGTCTCAGGGTCATAAAAGACTTCTCTCGCACAACCACTGATGTTAGATTTGGTTAATCCTGAATCCGATCCTCTTGGATTTGCCCACAACCAGCCTTGGGCATTTTGTGGTGAGCCTGCGGATGTTTTGCAAAGACATGCACATATCTGCACTGTGTGCCAGTGTCTGCACTGCTGATTGCAGACAGTTACGGGTGCCCGTTTTCACCGAAGCCGCACTGCCAAAAGAGGCTCAGTGCGGCCCGACTCCTTCGGTGTACATTGGCGGGGGAGGACCAATCGCTGCATGGCTCCGATCCCCTCACCCCAGTGGAGCTCGACCAAGGAAGATCACCGCGTCTGCTCTTAGTGCCTCCAAACAACCGCATCAGATTTCAGTGTGGCTCGCCACTACATCGCGGATGACCACGGAAAGGTACTGTGCACGCTGACCTGTGCTCATGTAGGCGACCCAAATCAGCCTGTTACATTGCTACTGTAATATTTTGGGGAATACTGTTTTTACACTTGGACATCAGTGAAATCATTGACGCCTTCCCCGACATTGCCGAAAAGACCTGATCGAAGCTACTGTGTTTTCTTAGCACTGAGATTAAAAATTCATGTCCTGATCTATTTATTGGATTCTTGTCACTTGGGTTGCAGTTTCAAAAGATAAATAGTTTATATTTTTCTAAACTGGTTTGAAGACTTTTTGTGGTGTAATTCACTGTGGTACTGTAACAAAGTGTTGTACAAACACCTTACACATTGCGTCCAAAGTTAAGCGTGACTGCTCTGTGCCAACCTACCAGAGGGTGAGCAGAGGTTAATATAGAGTGTGTATCTGCCTTACCCTGATCAGGACTGTGGCTCCTACTTGGACAGGGTGCATACCTCTGCCAACCAGAGACCCAGATTCTAACCGAGGTAATTAGCTGATATATTTCTTTTTATACTTTTTGGTATAAAACTAAAGTACTGGTGACAGTATTTCCAGGTTAATTAGTCATTCATCCACCAGCACCCGCCTCACAGGGACGTCTTTAGCCATAAAGGTGAGCAAGGACACTTCTAAGTGCCCTGTGTGAGATTTGGTGATTTGTGTTGATGCATCAATGAGAAATTCTCTTGGTACTCGGGAACAAAGCCAAAGGACCGTGTTTGGTGTTCTAATGGATCGGAACCTTCTTCAAAGTTGAAATCGGTATTTTTTATGCTGCAATAACAAGGATTGTGGTGAGCTAAAAATAAGTCCAATTGTAATTACTATGTGCATTATTTTACACATTTCAAAGACAGATGATACAAAATTGCGAAATCTAAGGGTATTTTGTATCTAAGCATACAGTCCCAGTCGAACAATCGTCTTGTAAGGGTCGGCCAGCAGTAATTTTGGCCCTATCTATGGACTAGATGGAACAATTTGGGGTCATTATTCTGCTGGATGCTGGAATTTATCACCTCATTTCTGTTCTTTTTTTTTGTTTGACTTTAAGTAAAAACGTTTTCTTGTATGCGCCAGAGTATTGAATTATTTTCATTATCATTTTGATGCTCAGTAGTAAGAGATCTCTATGTATATACTGCTGATCAAATCCATTTATAGTGTATGAGTTAGGGTCTGAATGATCCCTTTGTCAGTCTTTTGTTATTTGGCATCAACGAAAAATCAATGAGGTTTCTGGTCTGCCTTCGTGGAGTACTCTGACGGGGATCTTGGGAGGACTTTGCTATAGCACTCACAAAAGTCTTCAGCCACACCAACTCCAGCCACCACTCTTATCACGGCAACTTGTTTCCTACAATGCAAGTCTACTGAGAAAGGTTTTAATGAGAACAGCACTTGAGCTGCTCGCTGACAAAAATAAAAAAAAGATTTACCATGAAAGGATACAGTTAATACGGAATTATTTGAATTTGGACGAGTGATAGCTTACTCGTGCCCACCAAGAGGAGCTAAATATGGCAAGGGTGAGAGCATAAGAAAAAGGCAATATTTAGATCACACTTAAAGAGAGAGAACTACAGGATAACTGGACAGACGGGCAAGCCCTTGCAATTACACTGGGAAACCTCAGAAGCTTTACTGTTAATGCAACAGGCAGCAGAGAGGCATGATTACCTCAGCCCTGTACTGGATTGATGAAAACTTGTCAAGAAGGGCCGACGGTTATAAAGGTGGGCACTCTCCGGGCAATCTGATTCCCAGTGGGTCAAAGAACCAAAAGTCAAGGTCCTGTGCACAGTCCTCAAAGGGTATCAAAAATGTGCCCAAAATACATCCAAAAGCTGGCCTCAAACTTTTTGCCAGGTCCTGAAATGCAAACCTGCTCTCTCAATCCAAATTCAACCTCATGAAACTCAGAACCACCAAAGCACTCGGACTCTGGAACAACTTCAGTCCCGACTTAAGCCTGACAGCATTTAAAGATCTGAGGGCTCTCGTATTCAATTAGTCTTCAACCAGCATCCCGAGTAGATGCGGCGACACCTCTCCCCACAGCAGCCATGGAACCCAGCTTAATCATAAACACCAAAGACAACTAGCTTGTGTCCAACATTCCACCCTAACTGGGAGGCCCCCAAGGAGTCTCATCACCTCAAATTAACAAGTGGTGTGAACCTACCCTAAAATGACAACAATGGTGTAATGCAGAACACCCAATAAATAGACTAGCATGCCTTCTCCTGCAATGGATTGGGGTGCATGTCCACATATTGTTCAAGCTGCAGAAAGAAAGTGTGCTTACATTTTTTTTTATAACAAATGTGGCATGGCTGGATCAACATTCTTAAAAGATATAGCTGAACAGCTTTCATCCTCAGTGTGGTGTTGAATCATTTTAGCGTTACAACTCCTGCACCCATGGAGAAGAGCTCAGAAGAGGGTACAAAACATTTACATAAAGTTGTATTGTAGAAACTGCTTCTGAGTGCCACCAATGGACATCCGGGAGTACTCAGGGAGACACCCTTAAAATATGGGCTGTAAAAAAAAAAAAAAGTGTTCTCCAAACTATCCCAGTTTTTAATACTTCAGCATAGTACTTTGTTCGTATTCAGGGTCTGTGGTGTGCAGAACGAAGAGTGTCATCTCCTCGAGAATTGCACCTCTGCCTGGCAAGCACTTGGGTCACCAAAGGTGGGAAGATTAAGCTAGCGCTTGCACAGAGCAAGCAGCAGATGCGGGCCAATAAGCATAGGCATTGTGCTGCATGACAATAAGATGGGGAAGTGCCTATCCAACGAAGTACTCCGCTCCATAAGTCACATACTTATGTAATGAAATTTGAGGAGAGGAACAAGTTCCAATCCTAAACAGCAGTGATGTCGGATGCAGTTCCAGGAGGACCACATCTGTGCCAGATGCTCAGGCTATCCATTCAAGTTAAGTTTAATTACAATGATCTCAAATGGAACGTGTTTGCATAGTTAGTGGTTGCTCTGAAAACACTGCATGGATTCCACCCCGCAGAACTTACACTAGTCACCCCAACTCTACAGGGTGCAGAGGGGTGGAGACAGTAGGGACGGAAGCCAGGTCTCGGTCACCTGCGCAGGCTAAATTAAATCTACAGGCAGCTAATACAAAGCAGACCGATACAGGTGCATATAGAATTATACTGATATTACTGCACACACTTGCAGACAGAAATGGCTCCGAATATCAGTCATTTACGACAAAAAAAGTGGCGGCTCTGTGGATGTTACTGCCCCAAGCGGATGGTACCAAAGACAAGTATGCTAGGGGTTGTGGACACCGACCCGGTGGTGGGGTGGCCCGGGAGTTCAAGCACGCGCGGACCCACCAACATCACAACACACGTCTATAAACAAGACGTGTGCTATTTAAAACCGGGTACAGCTGGCGTCCTCGGCACCCTGCAGGAAGCCTCGGGAAAGGCTGGCGGGTAGAGTTACTGGGCAGCCTTGGGATAGCAACATCACAGCTAACCCTGGCACGGCTCGCTGGCTCCGTCCTGTAAGCCAGGCATGTTTACACATTAACTCTTTCGGTCCGAGGTTTTCCATTCCACGGGGGGAACTGGAAAATAATTTCACAATTACCGAGCGTGAATGGCAATTTCGCATGAGTTTCTGAAGAGCCGCAGACAGGGATGGCTCTCGGCTGCAGATGAAAGAAATAAAAACAAGGAGAGACGTGTGTCAAGATGGTAAGTGCTTGTCCAGATGTGCAGCCCAACGCCAAGCGGATCTAAGGCTTGCATAATTACCGCTGCCTAATTAGCCTCAAGGCGCTGTCACTCTGTGTTTGCGGTAAATTAGAAATCTAGAATGTCTCTTGCAAGATTACTTAAACTGCACAGACAACTAAACCAAAAATCCACCTGCGTGTGATATGGCTGGAAATGAAGGTTAAACAGGTTCTGTTGAGAATCCAATCCTTGACCTAGGGCTAATGCAAGCGCTCCGATGCCAAACTAAAGGCAGACTGTGCGCTTTACAAACGAATGATAACCGAGGGGACGTGTCCAAGAGCCAGTGGCGGGAGCTCTAGATAGTCAAGACAGACACGGACGCTGAGAGCCGCATGCACTGTCAAGCAGCGCAACTATGTCCACTAAAACGAAAAGAAGGGGAGGCCAGATTTTGCAAACCGTTCCCGTTATGCCACAACTACGACCTCCAGTTCTACGCACTGGTCCGGATAGCAGAGCAGTAGATTATCAGATTTAAGGGGTGTAAACATCCCAAAACAGAATGAACACGTCAAGCTGCACACAGTAAGCGGTCTGCTCTTTACAGCGGCCCGGGAGAGGGCAGTTTGTGAATGTACCTCAGCATGGACTTCTGGTAAGTGTGATATACACTTGACTAATGTCTCATTACCCAGCCCTACTTCTGAGGAATGGCTGGAAGATGTCAAGTGAGACATCAGTGTTTGAACCACCTTCCCTTTTCAGAAAAGAGGCCCAAGACAGCAAAGCCAATGGAGCCAGGCGCTGCAGGAGGCCTGGACCAGGTTCATGCTCAGTGGGGTGGATTTCTTTTCAGACAAGGCTCCCAGGTCAGCAGAGTCAGACTCCGCAGGAGGCCTGGACCAGGTTCATGCTCAGTGGGGTGGATTTCTTTTCAGAGAAGGCTCCCAGGTCAGCCAAGTCAGACTCCGCAGGAGGCCTGAAGGAGGTTCATGCGCAGTGTGGTGGATTTCTTTTCGGAGAAGGTCCCCAGGTCAGCCGAGTCAGACTCTGCAGGAGGCCTGGACCAGGTTCATGCTCAGTGTGGTAGATTTCTTTTCGGAGAAGGTCCCCAGGTCAGCCGAGTCAGACTCCGCAGGAGGCCTGAAGGAGGTTCATGCGCAGTGTGGTGGATTTCTTTTCAGGGAAGAGGCCCGGTCCAGCACAGCCAGGCTGTACAGGACGGCTGGACTAGGTACATGCAGAGTGAGATGGATCTCGTGGCAAGCTCACGGATGGAACTGGCGGAGGCGGTGGGGTGGAGCTGGGAAGCGAGTGATTCGAACAGCAGAGATAGCGGTCAGACATTTTAGATGCATTTAACTATGGGATAGCGTACATGGCAACAGACGCCCAATCAGGAGAGGCTTAACTAGGCCCTCTTTACCAGTGGTTGTCTGCTTTACTCTGGCAAACAGTGGTTTCCGCTTCATCAGATTCTCCGTATGCCGACGAATGTCCCACTTTTTTAATGTCTCCGTCTAGCAGTAAGCGGCGGGATGGTGTGGATATTAGTTTAATTGTTGTGCATGCTCACATTTCCACCGACCCTCTTGCTTCATCACACAATGGACGAATTAACTGCTGCAGAGTCATTTAACCCAATCAAGCAGCAGGGCAGGTAAATCATGGTCAGCAGTATCTTTCAGGAAAAACCCAGGCCCTCCAGCCTCCTTCCAGATTTCATCCAAGTGGAGGTGTGAGAAGGAGAGCTGTTAAGTAAAAAAACAAACAAAAATATTTTTGTGTGTTTTACTCACAGTTCTAATACTTATGTTGCACAATTATAACAGCTAAATAAAAGTCTCAAGAAATTAGCCATGCCTGCTTTCATTTAGGTTCTGTGCCATGAAAGTGGGAATATTTTTCATAATGGATGTATATGCATTCTTCCTTCATCTTCACCTACAGAAAGACACAATGAAGCTCATCTAGTTCTGGTTTTATCATAATATTCCTGCACTTGTAGCTTTGTTTTTCTCATTACAGGTGTAGAACCACACTTCCCAGGTTGCAATAAAAGAAGACTTGATGAGCAACACCTCGTAACATGGGACAAACTGCACTCGGCATGATCTTTCTGTGAGACAATAAAAAATTTCTGAAACTGAACAAAGCCCACAGCCTCTGAAACTTGTCTTTAATGTGCGTGATGGATCTTTGCTGACAGATCTGTAAGATGATCTCATGTAGTTTTCCTTCAATGAGGTCACTGTAGTTCTCCTCTGTCCATGATGGGTGTCAACGCTTAGGTCTACTTTGTTTATGGTGCAGTTGTCGGTTTTTAAAATCTGTTTCCCCTAAGAAAAATCAACACTGCTTCACTCACTCCAAGAGGAGTATCTGGCTGGCTATGAGGGACTGGAAAGAGGATAACACATTCAACAATATACTTCACTGCAGAATTACTGCTGGACGACCAAAGTCCTGGAAAGAGTTGTTACAAGCAGTCTTCATTTTCTGTATGCCAGCACAATGCTCTAAGAATGACGGTCACAGTATCCTGGTAATGTAAAGAGCTAAATAGGGTAAAGTTCCTGTCGCTGAAGGCTTTGGCATCCTGGGACACAGACTGGAGGTTGCATAATGTCCTCAGAGAAAGTGACTTGGTGTCTGCGTGGAAAAATTTGAGTGGGCAACTTCAATTTGGCACTAGACCCAAACGCACATTTGTGGGAAACCGCATGTAACCGGGAACGGTGAATTAGATTGCGAGGAGCCAGGCATGAAGATCAGAAGCCGTTTCAGAAAGGAAACAGGCTTCCAAAACTTGTGTAAAACGTTTGAACTTAGAAATAAATTTTCTTCTGGAAGATAGGGACAACCTTCCAAGAATGTTTTTTAATTTGCAACCTTCGCAGTTGCAACTTTGCTTTTTTCCAACACTGACCCTTTTCTTTCTCAAAGGGACTTTTGAGGGTACAGCAGGATCACTTACTCAAAGTAATCGGCAATTGACGCTATAGTTGCCTACAAATTCAAGATTGCCATGCTGAAGATTCCAGTAAGAGCCCTCTGCGGTTCCTCGCCACCTGGCGACAGTGCAGTTTATGGAAAGTGAAAATAAGGTGTGCAAAAAGTTGCTCTTTCCACATGCTGCAATGACCCCTTTTGGCACTTGCATCTGTAACTCCAAAGTCCTGAGCCTAAAGTGCTTTGAAATAAAAACTCAAAAATCCCAAAAGGGTTGAATATGAAATAAATACAAAAGAAGCCAAGCACACTACTCTTCCAAGTTCATGCTATCATGTTATCCTGGAAACCGTACAAGTTCTCCTTAATCACAATACTGCTTACCCGTTACTAAATTTCATGTGTTCCATGGTCCTAGATACCATCCTTTTTTAAATAGAAAATTGAAAAGATTGGAAGCAAGTTTGAAAGGAGATCTGCAGTTCACATTTATACAAGGCACTGAAATGGCATCAGGAATGTATAACAAAAGGTCAGGCCTGCAAGGAAGAATGAAGAAAGCAAGGTAAAATGGTGCCTTGTGGTAAGGCGATGGCCTGCCAACAATTCTGTGTCTCACAATGGGATGCACATGATGTATGTCTAGCTAGAGTTTATGAAGGGTCGGATTAGGGTTGCCTGGCTGAAGTTTGTTTGCCCTGAAGATTTAGGGACCAGAGCACAAACTACTGCTCATTAGTGGCCACTCGAATGCCAGGAATAGGTTTTGTTACATTTCCTATACAAATACAGGAATATTTATTGTAACAATTTATCTTGCATATTTTTGACTTTTATGCACAATCAACTTTAATATGTACCCATGGTGAATGATCGGTCTATCAACCAGGGGGGAAGACACCAAGCTTAATACGTAAAGTGCAGACTTTGGACACTTGAAACCTATATTTTTGATCCTAGTACCAACATCAGCACACAACCAAAGAAATGGCTGAGTCTATAAAATGACTGTCTTTTGCATGACAATCAAACTTTGTATTATACATATGTAGCAACCTTCCAATCATCTTAGTTTCTGTAATTTTATCTCAATCAGACCTCGCACTCAACACTCTTCTATGTACAGCACAGCACGCTGAAGTACGTCTTCAACAATAAACACAACTGTGCTGTCAATGGCTTTGCCTCTCCTTTGCATCACGTCCAAGGAGTATTAAACGCCTAAATCAATAAGAAAAAATATTACTTGGCTTTCTAATAGTTCATGCTTTACACATCATCTTACGTATATTAAATGTTTGGGGCTTGTAGGGTGCGGGGGTGAAGGTGATGAGTTTTAACAAGGTCGCTTAGGAACTTATGTGCACTAGGTGTCTTGTTTGGGTGCCAGTTGAGCATAGTCTTGTTTCTCCTCCATTTCAAACAGCTACTAAGTAGCAATGTAATAGGTACTAGTACTAGGTACTTTGTGACATGTGGGAGATTCAAGTATACAAGTGTTGGGTCACAGTTAGGGACTGGGCTAGAATCAAAGCATAGTGTAAGATGTGTTCAGATGTAGGTTCTGGATTTATAGTATATCTAAGAAAAACATTTAAAAAAAATTAAAAAGGTAAATAAGACAGGGTAATCGCTAAAAAAAAACAATGACATTTTTCAGTGAAAATGTCTTCAACCAAAAAGTCTTCCTTGAAATGTACAGCTGAATAAAACATAGCAAAATCTGTTATGGTACTTCTCTGAAATGTCCTGAGAAGCTATGACGAGAGAGGGCGTAGTATAACCTGCTCCTGATGACAGCACAGCTTTGTCTTTACAAAGACCACAGTTCATCAAATGTCAACTCAGAGGCACACATATATCTGAAATTATATAAACTTAGCACCAAAGCAAGAGGCGATTCTAAAGTGGAAAGGGACCTGCGGGTGTCTAAAATACACCCAACAAGACAGACCACATTGTATTAAATTGTGGTGAATTAATTGTGTTAACTACAACACTGCTTGACGGAGAAGTTTTCAGTGAATTAAATTTAACGGCAGCCATTGCCTCCTCTAGTGCTAAGAATGTGTCGGAAAGGGCATGATCTTCACATGAAAGCCATTGGAGTTGATGGGGGTAGTTAAACCTTTGGTGCTCGTACTGGGGCATTCTGCACTGTCTTCATAACCATGGTGGTACCGCATCACATCCATTACCACCTACAGAAGCAACAGCTGATTGGTCAACAGCTGATTCCAACGAGCCAAGGGAACACTGATAGAATTAAACGGGAAACGCTACTGGTGAACGTGAAAACACTCATGCTAGCAGCAGTTGCGGGAATCCTAATTTTGCTCCATGGACTTCTGATATACAAGGGACTGGGCACAGATGGAAAAACGGAGGCTCTACATTTTGAAACATCCTTTTTCACGAATAGATTTCTGCTTGAGGATTATGGCAGGAACACTGTCCCAGCCCCAGAACCCTTTCACTATACATCAATAACTTAAAATGGAGCAGACTGCCTCAAGACCTTCAAATACTGCAAAAGCTTCCCTCTCTTTGCATGGGCAATCAGGGGGTTACTATCCACAAACAGCTCCCAGGGGTGGCAAACCACACTACAACCAGAGAACATGAAATAGGCTTGCCACTCCTACCAGCCAAAGATGACAGCCTTCTCCTCCCCAGAGACTAACAGCGAAAGTAGCTTCCCATCAAAGGGAGACTATCTGGGGAGGTGGGTTCAAAGAGTAGAGAAAGCCCCACTAGCACCAATGGAAAAGGAACTGAGTGAACACCGCCCCCCCCCCCTATCATAGGGCATGATTACTTTTCTCTACGATGATGCTCAACCTTACTCGTTCCACAAAGGAGGGTCATTACAATGGATCCCTGATTAAGTCCTTTTCAAGGAACGAAATGCGTTGGCTGGTCTGATAATCTCTTTATGATAAGTTGTGAAGAATCATGATGAAAGTCAAGCATCTTGTAGCCTGTATAACTTATTACCATGTTTGCTAAGTCAGTCCAGCCAACTTCATGCCTCATGAGTATATGAAATACAATAACCAGGGATTATTTTATCCATTGAAGATAGCTGACCCCACACATTCAACTATTCTCTGTGAAAATGGCAATTTAGGTACTGTACATCAGAAGGATTCTATCATAGTAAATGGCTTGTCTGGAACACATTTATATTTGATCTAAGAACTCTTGCTTATAGCATTCTTTTCCTAAAAAAACCTTAAAACATTGGAAGAAAAAGTCATGCTTAGTTTCCTACCAATTTCTAGTGATATCTTGTAGAAACAGGAGATCTAAGGCGTAAATTGGCAAAATTGCCATCACAGAATTCATAGACCAGTGTTTCAATTCCAGCTTCTTTGCCCTTGGCAAGTCTTGGACACATCAAAATATCACCTGGCCCCTAAAATCACTAAACTGCTAATTTTGAAGTGCTTCAAAACATGCCAACATCAGTATTAGCATAGTGAACAATTCCAAAGTATCCATCATATAGTTTTTTAAAAGCCTAATTAAGGTGTACAATAAGTTCAAAGTCATACTTCAATGCTACTACTACAAACTAAAAGTCCAACCAATCAAAATATAGTGTTTGCTCACTAGGTGGGCAATTATTGAATTAATAAATAATCAAACACATACACACACATTTAACATGGAGTCAAAAGGTCATGTCACAATCATCTCACCCATGTTGTGGTCTTCGTATTATGATCAATGAAGAACGGCCTATTGTTTGGAGCTATCCGCATCTCCCATCCAGGTGGTAAGAAGCTCTGGGAAACCTTGTGTTGGGGCTTTGGAGAATTATAAGGCGATGGCTGTGGCGTCTGTGGGTTGGATGAGGTATCCTTGAGAGTTCTGCGTGCTGGGAAGTCTTTTGCACCCTGAAATAATAGAGATAGTATCAATCAAGCAAATACCGCCATTAACACAACGGACGACAGCACCATTTCATGCCAGTGGTTCTCCCAGCGAATGCACAGTGTATGCTAATGAGATATATCTGCTGCAACAGTATGGTTTGTTTTGGTATGCGTGCATTATTTTCCATAGGAAGGTAATATCTCAGTCCAAAAGAAAGTAGACCAAGGCAAAGGCACAAGGTTCTTCAGAATAGCTTACACACTGCTTGAGGTGGCTTAATTTGCTGAAAGAATAGATGAAGAAAAATTCTAGAATGCTTCTCTATAAAACATCATCATACTTTTATGCAGCAGCATTCTGTGACAGAAAACAAATATATAAAACCTGTTAACGAAGAAATATATTTGGAGAGAAACACAGAAAATGTGGCAAGAAGTGTGGAATCCACACAGTGGTTCTAGAATTTACAGATGAGTGCCTCTCAGAAATGCTTTTTGTGTATTGTCTTCTAACTATGGAAACCGTTAAGTAGCTTGTTTCTCCAAGTCCAGGAAATTATTCAGTTGCTACCTGGGGCCCTGCTCACCTGAAGACCAATATGAGGATCCAGGCTTCCAGCCAGAAGAAGGCACACCTGCGACGTTTGGACTTGCACATCTTTGATACAGCAGAATACTTGTTGATGTGTTGTTTCATTCTAAAACTACTATTCGACTTTATTTCATGCATTTTCATTCTCTTTTTTTTTTAGATTATCTGTATTAATTCTTTGGTGCATGAAGATTGTTCCAATAGATTCTGAAAAATCTGATGGTGACAGATGTGCACCAAAATGAAGAAGAAAAAAAAATCACCAATAACAATTTCGAATCCAACTACAGAACCCCCTTTCTATTGTGATACACTTTCCAATCCAGCATGAATGTATTGAACAATAGGATTTGTAACAACCCTGCAAAACAAATCAGAGACTTCCATTTAAAAACAATGGGCATGTTACAGCACCAATATTAAAATGTGGGAATACAACTACAGAAGCCTTTATTGCAGGCATTAATCAAAATGATTTTTAACACTCCTGCAACACATATCCAATCCTCCACCTGAAACCAATGTACACGTTACACCACACCACGCATGGAGCTCTCCAGTAGCAGTTATAATGGAAGATCAGATCATTAACTGAACGATGTTTACAGCTGCGCTTTTGTAGCAGTGCAACAAAGAGCAGCACCTTCACTTGTCTGATGGTCTGCTGGTGTCACTTCAATATGCGAAAAGATACAACACAACCAAGAACGAGGCTGAGTGAGACACGCACTCACGCCAATCATCAGGTGCCATCTTTTCTTGTGTATGAAATGTCACTGCTCTAGCCTTTGTTCGCACCTTGAAAATGTTACTTGTAAAGTGCAATCATTTCTGGAAAAAACACGTCCTGAGATTTAAGTTATTTAACTAAACATTTTTCAAAACATAATTATAACTGAATATTGCTATAAAAATATAACGCAATGCATCAGCAAAGCTATTTGCAGGAGAAGCCTTCATTAGTGTTACCAGACAACTGCATTTGACAACCATGATCTTCGCATGTTGTTAGAGAGCAAACATTATTAATAAAAAATATGTCACTAAAACAATGTGTAATAACATGTATTAAAAGGCCTAACTGAAAAATGTGTGGTAGAAATGTCAGCCACAATGAAGTTCAACGTGAAATTAAAAAATGCTAATGAAAATGTATTTTGTTTAATCATAATTACATGTACTGACAAAAGATGATTAATAATACGTACTAAAAGGTTAATAGTTTAAAGGTATTATGGAATATCGTATTCTTCATGTTTAGCATTAGGTAAAAGGCCTCAGGTTTTTTTTAACTTTCCAGAAACACAATCTTTAAATGTGTGCTAACTTGGCAACATCCTGTGTGACCTGCAAAGTGGAAAATTATGTAGTGCTCATGTTTCATATTTTGTATTTTGCTGGAGTTAATAGTCCTTACATCTAACAATGGGTTTTAGTTTTTGGCTGGAAGCACATGTCATGTTTCTAAGTAGTTTAATTTGTCATTTTTGTACAGAAGTTGCTGACCGGAGACGAGAGAGGAATGACATCATAAACCAATTTGAATATGTTCTATTAAGAAGAGATACGTCTGAAGCACAAGTTATGTTTTACTGGCTGCACACTAAACCACCTCATAGTCTTGTCCAATAGAAGCTTAGCTAGTAACTTTTTGGGACTTTAATATAGCAAAGTTTTAATTGATGTAAGTCAGATTCCATTTAGCTTCAGTTAGGTTTAGATGAGTTTGTCTTTGCCTAGGATTCAAACGGTTCAGTTATATTAGGCCCCACTTTACTAACCTGTTTCTTTTTCACACCCAGATGCTGCTCTCTGAAGCCCTGATGTTCCTGCGCTCTACTGATGAAGACACAACTGATTGCTGACCAATTCAGGAGACGTATAATCAAATGTGCATTTGTTTTCCTTTTGCAGTTTTGTTCAACCTTATCAAAAACATGCGGTTGGATTTTCTTAGCACCATAGTTAGATGTTTTCCAAATTAATTTTAATTTTATTTTTGCATGAAGCCCACACATGCTTTCCAATTAGAATGACAGTTAGGGATGTCTGACCCAATGTCTAAATTTTATTGTTTATTCATTTATGGTAATTATTTCAAATGCACAAACTAAATGTATGCTGTTTCGATTTTTCACTTATGTTGTTATTTTGCATTGTTCTTTTGAAGTGTCTAATGATAAATACTTTGATTAGATTAAGATTTTTTAGACGTATTGGACAGCCTGTGATGATGTTGTATTTCTATCCTTTGGTCTTGTGTATGATTTACGTGATCTAAGCATTGTTAATCTAAACGCCAATAACTGTTTAAACTTTACTAAACTGGTGTGGTAATTCATGGCCACACAGGTCATGCTGTGTTTAAATTACTGACTCTAAATTGAATATCTTGATTATGTGATGATCTATTTGATCTTTACTGGCTCATATTGTTTGTTTGGATGTTCTCTTACTCCTGTCTGAGTCCAAAGATTCAAATCGATCTCTGAGGGTAATAGATGTCTTTACTCTTTACTTGTCACCTTATCATAATATAACATAAAATAAGGTCTGACACGCCCACAATGTAAACAAAAATGTAAGTACACATATGCCACACAAAATCGCCACAACTATACATTTTCTTTTGTATTGGCAGATCAAAAATCGACAACATTTCTAGAGAATAAACGTTGAGAAGGAACAGCTGCATGGAAAAGCACCTACGCAACGCAGGCAGGAATCCGCAGTTGTTCTGCACAAGGCAGTACAATCCCTGAACAACTGTAAAATAAGGCTGCTATCCAGACAAAGCATCTATAAAATCTTCTTAAGGACAGGGGTACCCACATGGCCTTAGGGTATACTCCAAATTCCATGGAAACATGAGTATCAATGGACCTCATGCAGATCCCAGGGTGGAGTGGCTATTTCGGCCTGAAAAATGACCTAGAAAATTAGAAGTTTGATAATAAGAGACACATTCAAACAGGCACCTCAATTCAATGTAACAATCACCCGGTGAGATCCATTTGAAAAAGCAGCAAACAAGGCTGAATACAGAGACAAGCAAAGATGGTTGAGATACTGAGAGCTCAGAATAAGATCCTCAGTATAAAATACGGTGACATAGAGGTAGACGTTCAAGCTTAAGGAAGTTCAGAGTCAATAGGTTTTTCTGGTTTATTTTATCAAATCATCTCAAAACCCACAACAATTAACTTTGTGAAAATGAAAGGAAACTTTTAACTATAAAACTACATAAAATGATTATGATTTGATTTGGGTTTGAATAATGTATTTGCATCAAAAAGGAGTCTTTCTATTTTTTTTTTTTTAGCATCCTCCTCAAGCTGGTCAGCTGCCACTATAATTATAAGCATATGGACTGCTCATGAAAAAAAGTGTTTTCATGTACATCTCACATGGCTAAACCTGCACTCACTATTTCATACCTGGCATCTTTCATTGGTCACGATTTGCTGAACATTTCTCAAATCATCTCCCAAAAAGAACTTTCATCTCTCCCCATGGATATGGCATGAGTATGACGGATCATTCTACCAAACACGTTTGGATATGCAAAGAATACGTTTGGAGCAATAGAGGGCACTGCACAGGTGAATGGATACCTTTCACATACACATGAGACCATCACAATATATCTGGTATAGGTCCCGATCCTTAGGATCCTCTTTAGAATACTTGTATTTTACCTTGAGTCATAGGATACAAAAAATAAGATTGGATAGAACTACTAACCTTTCCAATGTCAGCGTGAGCAGGCAAGGATTTAAAGGATTAGTCAGGCTGGGTAATGCTGGATGTAGAGGACTCTACCTCACTGAGAAAATGGTTGTTGCAAATGAAACTGGTGCACCTAGATTTAGCTTTGACGCTGCCATGGCCAGAAAAATGTTTAAGGTAAGGTAGACGTCAATAAGAGATAATCATTTGGGTGTTGAAGCATCAGAACATGGAAAGCATTCTACATGAAAACAGGAAGACATATGGCCAGAGGCTTTATTTTGTAGTTATAAGTGTCAAATTTACAGAAAGACATAACATTCTTGAGGATGCTTGCCATAAAATGTCTTCTCTGTCTTTCTTCTTGTTTTTGCCACATATCTGGGAGAGTCTTCCCAATGTTTTTTTCAGATTCCAAACCTAAAATTGTTGCCCCACAATGAAGGTTCCATCTGCAGTGTCATCTTCAATTGTTGTGCCCCGAGACTGACTCAACAGAGGACAATCTGATCTTTCAATCTTTTTCAGGGTAGAAACCTCTTTTGATGCCAGTATCATTTGACTATTTCAGTGACCTCTCTGTCTCAAAACACATTTTAAGCTGGACCTTCTATGCTAAACATTCATCAAAATCTACGCAGACATAATAAGCTCCTTCATCATACTTAAATGTCAATTTTTTCAAAGTAACAATGAATATAAGACGCATCATCTGTCCATGTCCAATTGTTACTCAAAAGCAGGACATCCCTCGAGACTAAAAGTGAGCATGACATCACTGTACCTTAAGCCTTAAAGTTCATAAAAGGAACAGCAAAATCCAACCTTATTATTACCCCACGTAACTTAGAATGGCTCGACTGAGTGCTGAGCTTCTTCTGCTCCACTCCCCATGAGGTTACTTAGAGTGGGTCTCTTCACGACCACAGGTAGAGGAGGATCCTCCCAGAGAGTCTTCCTCCCTCCATTCCACTCTGAAGCAACCAAAATCATCTGCGGCGCAACCCAGGGATCGTCCCTCAGCCCGACCCTCTAACGCCTACATGGGTCTGCTCGCAAACATCGTCCGATCTCACAACCTCAACATTGTCTCATACGCCGATGACACCTAGCTGATCCTCTCCCTCACCAAGGCCACCGCCAAAACCAACCTCCACAAAGGAATGAAGGCCATAGCCGAATGGATGAAGAAAAGTTGCCTGAAAATGAATTCTGACAAAACTGATGTCCTCATCCTCGGCTCCACCCCCTCCGCCTGGGACAACTCGTGGTGGCCTGCCACACTGAGAACCGCACCAACACCCACCGACCACGCATGCAACCTAGGATTCATCCTGGACTCATCGCTATCAATGACCCAGCAAGTCAACCTCGTCTCCTCCTCCTGCTTCAACACCCTTCACGTGCTTCAGAAGATCTACAAGTGGATTCCAACTGGAACCAGAAGGACGGTCACCCAAGCCCTCGTAAGCAGCAGACTGGACTACGGCAACTCGCTCTAAGCAGGAACGACGGGCAAGCTCCTGAAAAGACTGCAACACATACAGAACACGCCTCATCCTGGACATCCCCCGCCACAGCCACATCACAGCCCACCTGAGAGACCTGCACTGGCTCCCTGTCAACAAGAGAATCATGTTCAAACTCCTCACCAACGCTCACAAGGCACTGCACAACACCGGACCAGAATACCTCAACAGACAGCTCTCCTTCTACATCCGCAGACCTTGCCCTCACCACCGTCCCACACATCCACAGAACAACCGCCGGTGGCAGATCGTTCTCCCACCTCGCCGCCCAGATGTGGAACACTCTTTCCCACCCACCTGCGACAGACACAGGACCTACTTACCTTCAGGAGACACCTCAAGACTTGGCTGTTCGAGCAGTAGAAACCCCCCTCTCCCCCCCTCAGCGCCTTGAAACCCTCATGGGTGAGTAGTGCACTTTACAAATGCTTTGAATGATTGATTGATAGAGTATTGTGAATGCTGACAAAAAAAAATACTTAACTTTAGTAACACTATTTCTGTTAGGTACTAAATTTCCCCCAGATTCCTCCCCTTACAAATATCTTACCCATCAGGAGCTGTCCCTGGGAGAGTCACTCTTTCTCTTACCATTTAATAATGTTCACAAACTTTCAGGACTGAGACATCACTATTGGCAGCATAATCACTGGTGCCGAATGCAAACGGGTCAGCACCTTGGCAGGCAAGGGCTTTCACAGAAGCAGAACCAATGCAAAAGCCAAAGGATGTGTGGAGTAGGGATAAGTTAGGGCCTAAATCACCAGAATCTCCAACCTGCTTGATCAGGTACCTCCATAAAGACTGGCCCAGGGGATGTAAGGCAGTCCCTGAAGATAACCAGCAAGGCCGGTTAAAGGCCTTGGCATTGGAAGGGTTGGCAGATGGAGCCAAAACTCAAATTTAATCTCTTAACATGGTTTTGCTCTCCCCGATGCTCTTTAGGTGCATGGACAAACACCGACCGAGGGGCTATGGTGAGATTATAGACAGGACATGCAAATAGCATGTGGATCCAATAAGGACGTATTCATATGACTCCCTCAACATGGTTTAAACTCAAGACTTTAGGAGGTAATATTTTACCAAGTTGCTGTTAAGTATGTTTAGGATGTCTGTCACTTGATACTAATGAAACATTCTGAACCTGTGCTGGTAAGGCATACAGAAACAGTAGCTGACACCAGCGCACCAGACTGTGGCATATATAGTCCGATGTCATCACAGCCTGAGCTGAGAAAGCAGTGATTAAAGTTGTATTGCGGTACCTGGTAGTGTTGGAGAGCTGTTGGTGGGAAAAAGGTATTCCGGATCCAATCTGGTGTTTGGAAAATATTCATAAAATGAGGAATCTGCAGGAGGAAGTACCCATCAGTAACCACAATTTCGCAATGTCGGTTTCCTTGCCACTGCCAAGGGATCCTTCAGACACATTCCTTTGCGGCCCAACAGTGTCCTTCTAAACATTTTGAGACATCACTCTTCAGGAGAATGATTCTCTGCTAGGCACACAAGGCATAATGCAAGAAGATCTTGCATAGACTTCTTTCAGACACAAAAGGAAATTTACACACACAAAAAAAACAAAAAACAGGCATTGTACTTGAAGTTTAGGACCAAAGAAACAACATACACAGCCTCTCTTTAAAAATAGCTCAGAATCAATTTCTCCATGTAATACAAATCCAAGGCAGTAATGGGGGACACTGTTCATTCAGCACAAGAGAAAGAAATGAGCTTTAACAGTCCCTGTACTGAATTAAGGGATGAAAAATGCCTTCATTAGCTCCATTAAAAGGGAACTGCAGGGTTTCATTACCTATAGAAAAGCTACTTTCTATAAGCCACTTTTTCTTCCTCTACTTTAGCCTTAGTACTGTTCCACAATGAAAAAGCAGAGCTCATCTTGCAGCTTATTTAGTATTTATCGCTAAAATGTTTGAAAAACTTAAGAGGAAGAAGGGAGCTCTGGACAGGTATTAATACTACCAGTAATATTTCCAATCATAACGCTAATAATAATCATAAGAAAAAAGTTGATCTCCCTTATGTGTTTCACGATTCTGCAAAGACATGGAAATAATCAGTGTTAAATGTCAAAGTGCAGACATAATCAAATGCACACATGTGATCCTTGCTGTCCTCCACAAGAGTTACCCTGGTGGAAGTGCTGCCTGTCCTAGACAGAGAGGCCACAAGACTGCTTCTATCATTTGTTGTGGGCTTGTCTTAATAATGGAGTGTCCTGAAAAGCTCTAGTGGATACGTTTAAACATCCAGCAAGTGTACACCTCAGATTATCCCTCAAGACTGATCCCACAGGCCACACCTCCATTACTAAAAGAACAAGTACTGGCAAAGCCAATAGGTTTCACCTTCGCAAATTCTATTGAACTTGTCATTTTTTAAAAAAATATTGAAGAAAGGTTCACCTGCTGCACAACACAACTTAAAGCTGAACGCCGCTCCGAGTCAGAGTGGGAGCTTTCAGCAATTCCTGAGCTCTAACCTAAAAATGTTTTTCATATTTCTCTGTGATTACATAAAAATTTACGTTTTTTGTAAAATATGCCCTTTAACTTTCAAGTGATGTTTATTTAAAGATCATGAAATCATTTCTTGTTGTGTAAAGTCTATGGCATCATTGTGAACTGCATATGATAATTAGCCTCCCCCATCCCCTACTATTTTTGTTCGTACTTGTGCCCTGGACACATGTGATAATGTTTAGTGCTGCCAGCTCGTACCTTTGCATTATTTATATTTTGTGTGTTTTTATTTCACGGGCTTGTTGTACAGCACTGAGAGTTAATGAGGGCAAGGCACCATGAAGCGGTCTTCCTTCAGCACATAGCACCACAGTGCAAACCGTCCTTCCACCTGCAGGTGGAGCACAGATGCTCTAGAGGGTAGGTACTCGCAAACATTTCCCCGGGGGCCGCAAACTTCTGTCTGTGGCATGCCCGAGGGCCGCAAAGATGCCAGTACTATGAGGGTTGGGGGTGATGAAAGGTTAGCGTAGGGGGATGCAAAGCAGTTGCATGGTATGGACAACAAAATGAGCCTTCCCATGGTTTCTGTATGCCTTCAATGCTCTATTCTCATGCCCCTAGAATTAAAGTCAATTAACATATAATGTTAAACATGAGCGGGAAAGAGACACTCATCTGGTGGGTGAATTAAAAAATGTGAAACCAGAACATCTGGTTATCAGTCCTTGCATCCCCACCTAACCAAACTGTGTGATCCTAGGCAATTGGTTAATTTCACTTTGCCTCCCTTTTCTTCACTACCACATAAAAGAGACCCTTGACACATACAAATTCAGGATGTGTGCTGTACAAGACTATAATGTTGTTCCGATAATATAACAAGACTACGCGCAAGGTGCACCTGACAATAATTGCATTGTTTTCCAAATGGGGGCGGCATGAATGTTTACAAGATCATGTTTGAAAACTGTCACTGCTAATGCCTCTAATGCAGTGATATAATCTGGTCTTCTAAGGTAAAATGCTAATGCATGTTGATAAAATACACTTTTTTAAAGCTTGCAGAGTTGATCAAGTTTCGGCATGTTAGGTTCAAGATGTCTTTAAAACTAAAGGTGTTTCTAAAGAGAGGTTTCTAGGACACCTTTTCTTCTATACTGTTACTTTAATTAACATGTAAATAAAGTAAACCGTTTTGTGCCGCAGCTTTCTGTTTGTTCCTGCTCTGTCAAGTGAATAGCAGCTGAGTGCTACTGTTCACTAGGGGGCTGCAATTAAACATCAGGAGGGCCGCATGCAGCCCTTGGGCCGTACTTTGAGTATCCCTGCTCTAGAGCACTGTGGGGGGGGGGGGCAGATGCAGTTATGAAGTTATGGAAAAACACACAAACAGGAGCAGGATTTAAAAGGTACACATCAGAGTGTACGCTACAAGTCCTGAACAACGGGATGTATGCACAATACACTTATTTCAAAGTTTATTTTAAAGCACAAGCTCTGTAACAGCGTAAGGAATCTTTAATTTAAAACAGAGTTAATGTTCTAGCCACACAAAAATCACAAAGTGCTGTCAGGAGGCATGGCACCCGGGGCTTTCAGCATGAGTAATCTGCAGTAAGCGCAGTGGTCGGAGTGCATTTAAAATCAGCGCAGAAACAGATGTGTCCTTCGCTGTTGGCACTCTGCAGCGCTCTAGCCATTGCAGGTTTGAAGCAGACAGACGGAGCCAGAAGCTTTAGCAATAAATGAGGTGAGAAAAGCTTTGGAGAGGACGGAAGACGGCCTGCACATACACCCCTATGGAGTACTTGATCAGAAATGAACAAAAAACAAAGTATGTTCAGCATGGTAGCCAGTGGAAGAACACTGGCCAGTAGCCAGTGACCCGAAGCTGTACTTGGTCCAAGCTTCATGTCAGGCAAGGACAGCAAACGGGAGCAGGAAGACACAGAGATGACTTGCTGGCCAATCAGAAGCATCTACATTAGAGCGACTTTGGAATAAGTCAATGGTAAGTTCAGGTAGGTAAAGGGCGGGTTCTAAGATTTGTTGATATTCACTAAAGATGTTGCAAGCAAGTCTGTGTAGGCGAAACCTAAACAGGACAGCAAATCACTCTTGGTGAATGCAGTGTATCACAATGAAATGGCTACAGTTTAAAGTTTGAACCAGCAAGCTTAAAATGATTGGATAAAATGTGGCACAAAACAGGGGAGGCTGAAATGGACCAAAAGAGTTGGACTGGCGAATTAAATGTTTTTGTGGAGGAACTGTCAGAATAGAGACTGTTTGCAAGTGATGTACTGTACTCTCCATATCCTAAGCTGCTGCCACCACCATGAAAGGGGAGAGTAACAGGGACTACTTTTTGTTTGCAACCATATATATGTCTATACCTGTATTTGAAATGCTTTGACCCAGCGGAAGACATGCTATGTGTCTGAGTAGCTATATTTACATCTGTAAATGTAATTGTTTTGTTGTGTTTGTGTTTACAGTTTGTAATTTGTTTAATACAAAGCTTGAACATTTATGTGTGTACTTTCATCGTAGTTGTGTTGTCACCCAGGCGAAGCAGATGTTGCTGTTGTGTAGCGGACTGTGGGTCACTGCCCAGTAGGCTGCTTTGTCCCATCCAGTAAAACTGATATTTTAGGAGGCCATATAAGCCAAAGCTAGCCCCACATTTCAGTGGGAGCATACAAGCACCAGGTCCTTACAAATGGTCACCTTGCAGGCAGAAAACTCACAGTTGCTGGTGCTATCAGGGTTCTGCCACTTTTTCCTGCTAGGATGGCAAGCGTTCACAGACAACATGAATAAGTTGAGTCACACCTCAGTGTGATTTGGGATACTGGGAGTAGGGACTATTTTGTTCAGTGACCTTACTCTTCACATTCATTTTCTGCATGGGCATCGCTAAGCGCTCTACATTTTCTCTCCTGAGGCTAGGTGTTTGCAGATGAAAGGACTTTCCTTTTCAGTTCTTTAATGCGCAAAGTATTGAAGGATCCAAGGTGGACCAAAGGCTCCTCAATTTGGAGATGAAGGGATTGTGCGTTTGTGGTCTTAGCCCTGGAAAGCATCCCAGATTCATTAGGAGTAGTTGACAGATACAGACATGGTGGTCTTACCAGAATGCAACTAGGCCTTCATGCCAGACTCATAGTTGCAGTTAGTCTACCAAAGGTATATACTTTTGTCACTGCTGGACAATGCATATATCAAGTTTGCAGGCAAAAGGTGATCTAAAACTGTGTTAAGTACTAGCTACTAAATCCTTCTTGGTGTAGAGTTTGTGTGCCACGCCTACTACGCAAGTATTTGCATAGTACTAGTATCCTAGTATTAGCGTCCCAAAAGCATAACATTTGACTGCAAATGTTATGCTTTGTGGAAGCTTATTAGCAGAGAGCATTCAAGGTGTATTTCTTACAGCTGTGTGATCTTGTTACTGCCTGACTTATGCGAGTCTTCTCCAAGGAGAGGTCCTTCCGGCAAGTCAAGTAAACCACTAGTTGCACAGAATAGGGGAGTGCACTTTCTTTGTATTAAAGACCTTTTTAAAGTTCATGGGCATTTTCAGTTTTCACTACTTAGTGATCGAAGCTGTGAATGATGTTTAATGTACACAAGTACAAACTGAAGCAGGACCACTTTTGTCACTGTCCATTTGGTACACTAATCGCTGGTTGTTTGCCACGCCTCCTGGGGTTGAACCAGCCCTCGTGTTTCAGAAATAGATTATATGCATTAAGACACATCCCATACGACAGCAGAACTTCCATATGTGGATTTGAAGTACTGTTCAGTACTCCTATCAGTAGAAAGGATAGATACCCACTGGACATTGTAGGATGACCTTAGCCACGCATTCTTTGCAAACACCATATCAATTACATTTTACTGTGGTGGGGTGCATGGAAGCTAATGGTTTTCCAGAAACTTTAAAATCCATTCAAGAAAAGGAATATCACTGTGTTGCAGATGATACTGGAATCAGTCCAGTCTTTACCATCAACAGCCACATACCCACATAACTGTAGTTGTAAATAGTACCTAGGAGGGGGAATATGAATAAGAAAGTTTCTACTTCCCAATGTACATGCTTTCCTGCTGTATCCGTTCTGAAATGTACTGCATTGTAACTGCTGAAACAAGAACTGGCCCCACCCAAAACCTAGAAGTTAAGAAATATACAAATCTCGTTCTGGAAAATATTCAAACACTAACGTCTGAAATTACACTAGGACACTACAAATGAAGACTCCAGGGAACGGTTACACCAGCAATCTGAGGTCAGAGTGAAAACTCTGGCAAACTATGCCCTGCTCCCTGGAGTTTGAGTGTGGCTGGATTCATCCCTTAAAAATCCCATGATGCACGACGTCTTGAACTCTGGAGTTCCTATCCCCCCAGAATCCCAAACTCTTTTGGGAAATGGCCAACTGGCACTCCCAGAGCTCCCCTGCCTGTCAACTCTCTAATGCTAGGCTCAACAGATAACTGAATCAATCAGCGAGGGAACAGGAAGGTCTGCCTATGAATGCAGAGAAACGTATTGAGCAAAGCTATCGCTCATTGGATTCTAGCAGAAGCATCTTACAGACAACACAGCTATGACTTGCTCTGCTTATCAGCTACCCAACAGGTGCATACCAGTCATTCTGATTTTCAGCTTATTGGTCTATTGTCTATCTGCCTGTGTTGCTCTATTCCTCTGAGTAGTAGCTCTCATAAGGGAGCTCCCTACACGCCAACCGTGCCATAACCGCCACAGGTTACATGGAAGGCCATAAGAAACAGACATGCTCTCTTTGGGGACACTTCAAACCTAATCTTGGGGGGCTGTCTACATTGTACAGGGCAGTCTGTGACAACTGCCTCTATGAAGAGACTAAAAATGAGAGTAAAATGCAACACACCAACGCCTCACACGGTCTGACACTAAACGGAACACCACCATGACTTATACTTGCAGGATGTCTAGCGATCTGCAGTTCCTCCTGACCTGCCTAAAGTACCTGCATACCTTAACACTGCTGTGCTACATAAAATGTAGCAAATTGTGCCTGATGAATGTCCCAGGCGTAAATCGAAAGGGGCAAACTTTATACAAGTGGCCTGGCTGTGTAGAAGAGCTGGCGAGTTCTGAGGTAGGGTGATAATCGCCAAGGAAAAGCCAGGGGCACCATAGTTCTACTAGATCTAAACGACTGAATTCTTGGCCTACACCTGAAACTGAAGGGGAAACAAATGCAATATTGTCTGATCATGCTGGGTCTGATACTGGCCAGAATGCATACAACAATACACTGGGAAAGAACCACAAGGCCGGACTATGCTTTGTGAAAGAAAGTTGTGAATGAACAGATGATAGCAGAGGAACGAAGGCACTTCAAGCTCTCAAGTTGGGAAATAATCTAGCTTTCTGGAGACAATTGCAGGGGGGCCCTAACCCACAACCTAATGAGGATGACTCTCAGTGACTGTCCTGATTTGTAAACGGTTAACTGAACCAAACTGGGCTATAAGTAAGCTCATACTCTCTGATGCGACATGAGATAAATTTACACTAAAAGTCTATCAGTGTAATTGAATGCCACGATTTGGTTTCCTTTGGAAGGCACTAGTTTATTAACTTTGGAAAATTCAATACAATGTTTAAAAAAATAAAAATAACCCCATATGCTATCAATAATTAAGTTCTGGGATAACAACTGGGACTCTGGCATAGGTGAGAGAAGGTATTAAGGAACACGGGTGAGGGATATTACCAGGAGAGTGCTGTCCTGATCCAACAGAAACATACCTACTTCAACCGACCTACACAACAAATAAAAACACTTATGCTAAGATTACCACAACACTAACCAACCACAATGACAACAGAATCGAATTACTCAAACACTGCAACATAAAAAGATCTTTACACATCACAATCACTCACATATACTCCCCACTAACAGCAAGGAAAATAAATCTGTGTCCCATGCAGCATGAGGTTGATCAAGAACACAAGCAAGTGGACTGACAGAACTTACACAGGTTAGGTGGAGGGTCTAGAGACCCGCACCACCAATGTGGTGGTGTACTCTGTGGAGACAACCAAAACACATCATCCTCACATCGGTTCGGCCAGCGTGTCACAGTGACCGTCTCTTCCATTCAAAATAGAGGGAAAGCCCGACATCCTGCATTCACTGTTGTCACTATAATGGGCATGGTCTATTCAGAGACAAGACCATGGATGACAATACAGGAAAACATAGAATTACAGACACCGATATCTCCCTATCAAAGTGCTAAGGGGCCAAGCGATATAAAATAACCATAAAATTCAGTTTCAATGAGCTGTCCACTGCACGAGGCTAGATGTATAATCAGTGGGCATACTAATTGTGTTTTCAACAAACCTATCAAGCAGTTATTCAATACTCACAAAGAATTCCCAAACTAGAATTACCCGCAATTGTCCACTGACATTCATTTTAGAGACAATTTTAGGACCACGTTAGTATCTTTATTTTCCACTGGCATAGACTAGTACAGAAACTTGTTTAAATCTCTGATATTCAAACCAAATTAAAACTCTGAATTACCAGGTTCTCACACTTTGAAATAAGAATGCTTTAACAGTCTAAAATGTCATATGCTTCTATGCATGAACTTATGATTGAACAAAAACATTATTTTTCAATTTATAGTTCCGAGACATTTCACTGGAACGAATATACCAAACTCCTAGTCAACGAGAAACGTACTAGAAAAGCTAGCTTGGAGGACATATAATTACATCAATATTTCTCGCACAAAGTAGCTGATGGTAAATGTTAAAAGCATTTCCAATAAATCATTATATGTTTTTTTGAATTTAGAGTTAGGGGAACAATATGGGGTACAATACAATGGTCGGCTTCCTCATTTCTTCAAGATACTCGATATTTCAGACAGTGTATTTCAAAACGGTAGACACTTGGAAGAGGAGCAAAAGCATCCTCCTCTCCTTCAACATGTCCATTGGGTCAGGGAGCAAGCAACAGTGTTATTACTTGTACATTATCACAAGAAAACCCACACTTTGTGATTTATGGTCTTCCGGTCGGAAGTGTCTCACTCTTGCATGGCAGGACAGTGAAAGAAGAATGTTGAATTCAGCATGGAAACAAAAAATGAACTGAGAAGAGACTAGCGAAGAAGCCTGTAAAGGTGGAAGCCACGTGCATGCAGAGAATCTGAAGAAAGAAAACCACTGAAGACTAGAGGAGACGATCAGATGAGAAGAAAGTGCAACAGCCAAGCCTGAGATACCAATGGAAGTTAGAGGGTGATAAAACAATGAGAAGATGTTGCGCTGCAGAAGAGATCAGTGTTAGATGAGACAGACTCTCACCTCTAGTGGAGCGGATAAGGTTACTGTTGGTGAACTGAGACTACGCGGTCGCCTTATCTGAGGCTCGCTTAGATGATTGTTACTGTTTGACGTTGACCCAGCTGCACCATCTTCGGCATGCTAGTATGGAGGCAAACATACGTTAGAAATATTTGTGCAGCCTTACATACATATACAAGTCTAATTATGGTCAAATAACTACCTAATGTTAACAAAGGTAACTGAAAGTCAGGCTGCCCTAAATGTCTCCCACATGATAGCTGGTGCCTAAATTCATAAAGTCTATGTCTGCCTAAAAAGAAAAAAAAGAAAACCTACTGTATATTTCCTCATGCTTTCTACGGAAAAATATACACTTAATAATGAACATTATACCCATGATTTTTGGCTAATGAACTCTTTGTACAAAGGGTAAGAAAACAAATGTGCAGGTGTGCCTTACCATGTTTGAGTCTTTGTCTTTATCCTTTATTTTTAAGCAAAATCTAAAAAATATGTTGAGGTACACAAGGGGGTTTAAATCAAGTGTCATATTAGAAACCTGAGAACTGGGTAATGACCTCATCAATGACAATCAAAAATTTGTCGCAATGTTAGCATTTGTATATTGAGATTATAACATTTCTCAGAAAATTATTTATGACATGGTTAAAAAACATTGTCAAAATATGGCAATGTTGTATCAGCTAATATACAAAATGGATTTGTTAAGAGATGACCACGTTATTAGTGTGGAAAGGTGCATGGATTATTAAGCATTTATAAAATATAACTTTTAAATGTTGATGACAAGTCTATTCCTTGAGGAATATCTTGAAAGAATGAAAGTTTAGATCATTACCACGTTCTGCCACCGAGAGCATTTAAAAGCATGCTCATTAAAGGTTTGGGCATTGATCCGACAACCTATGTATTTAAGACTGAATAATCGTCCACAGTGAATTCAGAGGCCTTGCTAGGTATTCCTTTATTTTAACAATCAGAACAGGCATACATTTCTATATAATCAAGCCTTTTAACATTTACTGCTGTACAATGGGTCCTACTGCCCTATACAGAAGACATGAGAGAAAACCTTCTTTGCCATGATACAAATGTCTGCTGTACCAGATGTAGGCTAATAGTAACTCCACATTACATTTCCCACATTAATGCAGCTCCAAACCACTGGCATGTTAGAGTTCTCCAGAAATACCGTTTTACGTTAGGAGGAAGGGCTCACCAAGGCTAGTCCTAGTATAGGCCTAATCGAGAAGGATTCAGTGCTGGGACAAATGAATCAGCCTGAAAAATACATATTCAATACCACAAAGATGGAGGCATGTCTGCTGCATTAACACTGCTTCACCCTTATGTGAACAAAAGGAACTGAAAGAAAGCAGACAGTATCTTAAGCAACTTCCCCAACAATGGATGGGACTGTGCTTGAGGATGAGGACTCATGAGAATACCAAAGGTCCTTCGTAGTCCCTCTGAAACTGACCGATCTATATATGAAGGTTTTTATGGACTAAACATCATTGGAAGCACGAGAACCAAAGTAAACATGTACAGGATGTTATCTTCCTTAAGCTAAGATAGCAAGCCTCGGTCGAGGGTCCATGATTTGATTAAATAATGTACTTCTTCCTCAACCAAGACAAATACTGTTTATCAACATGCAAGTGCTGATGTCCAAAAAAACTCAGTGTCATCAGTATAATCACAGTCAATGTGTCTTCTCATTTTAGAGTCCGGGATAACGCAGGATACTAATATTGTGGGCAAAATATTGAGGGATAAAATATAGAAAGGTAAGTATGCATAGATTTTAGAGAGTGCAATCATGTCCACTCCCCGAATCACTCCTGTCAAGTTTCCTGACTCGCCATAATATATTGGAGTTTCCAAAAAGCAATGTATCAAAGACTGTCCTCCAGGAAGAGGAAGCTGAGGATCATCTGTAATAATTCACGCCAGTAATTAATTTGAGGGACTAATGAGTACACTGAAGTTGCTAGCCCAATGCCAGATAACCGTAAGTTGGCAGGAGACCATATTTGCAGTCTTTTGCTTTCCCTTTAAAAATAATAGTTTCTGGGTGTGTTATTTCAATCGGCTGAAGTGGAGAAGATGACTGCCACAAATGTCAGAAACCATAAGGTAGCATAACGTCATCCAGGCTGCTGAAAGACTACCACTAAATGCATCATACGAGCAATGGCAATTCTGCGACAAAACACATTTTAGGAAAATGCACAATGTGCAAGGCAGAAAGATTCACGCAGAGCAACCATCTACGATTCTTGCAGCAGGCAACAGACTGCCACAGGACCACAAGTAACCCTTTCCCCAGCATAGATATAAAAAGACATGTATATTGAAACCGAAGACAGAGTCAATATCATACAGACGATCGTAAGAGTCTCGAAACCAGACGTCTCTGGAAGATTTCAGCCTGGCCTATCAGAAGGCATGGTGAGCCCTTGTTGCTGGATAAACGCGGCTTGTGGATCCTCGAGCACCCATCTCATAGTCCCTAATTCAGGATAAAAAGTGTGGATGTAGCAGATTTATGCTCCCATGGTGGTCTGCCTCATGCTCAAACTGCCCATAAAATGACAATTTACTGTAATACCATTAACGCTGGCATTGCCCAATGTAGACACTGGGAAGGAATAAGATGAAGTCTGATCGAAAACATACTAAAGCAAGTGACAGGGAAATCAATGAGAGACTCAACATCCTGTCCGTGGTTATATGCACATCTTGCTCTGCTAGGGCAGCTCTGCAGAAAGTTACTTGTCTCAAGAAAAGCTTCATAAACATCAAGAACAACTGTTTACCTGCTCATATCAACAGTAGACAACAATATATGATAAGACTGCTACACCATCTCTGAAGAGAGGTGATAGAGCTGCTGCAACCTGCAATGAATACATGCAATCAACTGGATTCCCTAAACCCTAAAAGCCGCAAAGAATCTACTGGAGGACCCAATCATGGAAAACCTGTTGACGTGTTATTCAAAGGTAGCCTGAAAGGCAGTAATACCTGGAAAAACACTAGTATTCCCCACCACAGACAAAGGTCTACTGAGGTCGCATTAGTGTATACAGGTAAGCGTGTTGTCAATAAACTCCTCTTGGTAGCTGTATGGCAGTAATACCTTAGGAAGTACAAAGGCAAAAGTACTATCACCACTGTTCAAGGTGGAGATCATGTGACTAAGAGTGGTGAGCCATAGGTAACATTTCATAACAAGCCTCAGCCACTTCTGTGCTACAGCCAGAACTAAAGGTTAACTTTACTTTGAATTAGAAATATGCCAGATATTGAAGAAAGACCCAATTCCTCACAACTCTAGCCCTAGTTGTATCAGGCTGACAAGAAAGTTACCACATATTAGGTTTCTGTATGGATTGTATGAAAAGATAATTGGGATCGGAGGGGCCCTGGACTGTTCAGAAGCAGAACAGACAAAACATGCTCCACAATACTGCGCAATACAGACACACTTTATTCTACTATTTCATCTGGGTTCCAGGGCAGATCATCATCATAATTGTGGACAATGTAGATTCAATTCAAATTTTTATATCTGAGCAAAGGTTGTTAAACTAAAATACATAGTTGACTAAATACTCCAATATTCCCCTTATTAAAATGGGTACACTGATGTGCTTTAGAAACGAGAGCCACTGATATCACAATACTTAGATAATCAAGTTGTAACATCATCTGGTTTGACTCCATCTGTATCCTAATGTTGGAGAATATCCAGCAAGGGGAACCAGAGAAGCGATCGGCTCACAAACGGGCAAACAGATAATTGCAGTCAGACAGGACTCACTAAGTTCTTAGTATTCTATAATCTGTGGTTGGGTACAAAGTCAGAAAATCTCTATATTTTGAGCCCGTGATGAAACAAAAAATGATCAACATGCAATAAAAAAGTTAGCTGCCTTTTGAATACAAGTAATGGCTGAAATTAAAAAATAACTTCAGATAATTTAGGGGGAGTTTAGGCAAAAAGAAAAAAAGCCTCCAAAGTCTTTATAGAATTCGCAACAGCTAGATACAGACTTTGGTCCAGAAGTCATCCTTCACTGATGGTAGTGAGGAGACCGAGTAGAGGCTTTATTCCCCGCCCCTGAGGCATTGCCATGTGAGCTCTTGGTGGGAGGACTTGGACAGGCATGGGCATCCATTTGTTTTCGTAACCTTTGTACACAGAATTCAGGAATTGTAAAAGAGTGCTAATTTCAATCATGTTCAAACCCAACCAACGTTTAGGTTTTCTAAACATTATTTTCAGTTTTCCATGTGGTCTAAACAAGTGTCTCATAACAAATCATGAGCTACTAGAAAGTAGCTTTCAAAAAACAATAAAACCACTTGTCAACGAGAAGGAGCTAAACCTCTATGCAACAAATATCTATTGCTAATTTTAAAACTGTACACCATGAGGACCATGTTTAGGCTGGATCTGCATACTGTACCTGCATAATAGGCCGCGTCCATGTCGTCGTTCGATTGTTATGATTGACATAATAAGTACGTCCCTTAGCATCTTTCCTCTCCTCCCAGCCTGATGGTAAGCCCGGTGTGGTGTGCACATAGGCCACTGATGGCTGTTTACGCAAGAAATCATTGTCAACATTTGGGGATTCCTACTGGCATTTATTATGAGATAGCAAATAAATACAACAATCTCAGTTTGCAACATTTCAAATAGTACTTTTCTTAGAAAAAAAAAAAGACGGGAACAAGAGCTACTTTCTTCTTAGTGAGGTACTTTTATTACTCCTGTGATGGTTTTCTTTGCCAGTATTCAGCATCCATTACACAGACTCCACCTGTTGTCTTGATCGTAGATGCTGCCAGCAACCATCATGGGGGGGAGTGGGGGATGCCATAGCTAAGGCAAACGCAAAGAAAGGGCCTGAAGAAACTATTGCAAATCTAATCACTCACTAGATATTTCTTCTTTAATTAATGGTTCTTTTTCCGTGAAGACCAGGCTAGGTGAGGCGCCAGAGCGGAGAGCGGCCATTATGCCTGGAGTCATAAGAAGCATGAACGACAATAATATAGGGCTGGAGGTGGACACACAGGACTTCTTCCTTTAAAAGATCCAAGCCTTTTACACCACGAACAGCTTACCGCATTACACAAATGTCTATTACAACACTAGATACGTAAGGAGATTAAGTAGAGTTTAGCTAATTCAAATTAACAATTCTTTATCAACTCGGAGACTATTAAACGGGCTCTCAGGGCAAAATACTATATCTGCTAAAATACTAGATGCCTTACTTAAGCACGTAAGCAGTTCTGACCCTAACACAAATACTATTTCAGTGACGATATACAACCAGAATCATTAAACATGTGAGCAGTCAAAGAAAATCCATTAAGAAAATAACTTTTGGTCACAATACCACATAGGGTTCTTAAGCTTACCAGCTCATAGTTTTTCTTTGGGATCATGCAAAAGGAATGAATATATATATATATCTGACAATTGAGAACTATTATTGGATTCTTACGAAGAGCATGTGATTTAAGAGCCAGGGAAGGGGTGTGAAATGTTACTGTCATGAACTGAGAAGTATTCCATTCTGTAGAAATGCCAGACCGAACAGGTCTCTGTAAATCTACACACTGCCCCGGGGTCAAGTAAAAACAATAAAAACATAATACTACATATTATTATCTTGACACGTTTAGTTTTTTATCCATATATATCTATATCTAGATATATATATATATATATATACATACATATATATATATAGAGCCCTTCAAGCCCAGATTTAGTTTTTGTCTAGTGCCATCCAAGCATCATACGTTTCTTTATTAGTTAATATATCTAGGGAGAATGTGTCACGAACAAGTATTTATCAGTGACAATCGCTAGTAGAAAGTTTGCATTTTTCAGGCAATGTATAGAAGAGGGATAGAATACAGCTTTGGGAGCCTAGGGAGAAAGGTCTTAACATGGTAAGTTGAGTTTTGATCTTTGAAGACTCGTAAGTACAACATCACAGTGTACTAAAACGGTAGGGCATGGTTCATTATAAAACTGTTGACACATTAGCTCTGTTCCAGCCTGCCAACAATGGCTGGTAATTCTTATGGTAGGCTACTGGACACACTGACAGAAGCGCAACACTGTCAAAATGATACACCCCTTTAATAACGGGAACAAGGTTGAGGATGCGATACTCAACTCAAGCTCTCATTGCTATGCTACCACAAACTTTTACCAACTTGTATTAATAAAACCGTAAATGATGAAGCCCTAATGTACATGATGGATTAAAATAGTTTTGTTTTAACTTCCAGTAAAATTACAACAGCACACTTTCGATATTACTTATCAACAGTGTCATAATTTAAGAAAGAATATGCCCATCAGATATATTCAAAACACAGAGTAATCAGTTATCCATTTGTTAAAGACAACACATACCCATAAAATGATAGGTGAATTATAACGGATCCTCTTACTATAATGTAATTTAAGATGCTGACTGTGCATCCTCTATATTATATGCAATCAGGTCGTGATCGCAGTCATCATAAAAAGGTGTGGATGCCGGGTTTCCTTGTTCAGAAGGGTATATCACCTTCATCGCATCAGAAAACAGATGCCCAGATTTTTTTTATTACGAAGTGATGACCAATCTTTGACAAATTATTTTTCCTTAGTCGACTTGTGATTTATCACACCCAGGTATACTTTAAGATGCTAAATTTCTTCTTCACTATTTTCCGAATAATGATTGTCTACTTACCAGTCTTTTTCAAAAGCTACCAGGCTTGGAAGGGCCTCAAAGTTCGAAGGCATGAGCTCAACGATCTTTACAGGAAGAGAGTTTTGTTTTGGACTGAGGCTTTCACAGGATTCCTCCTTTGTTAGCCCGTGAACCCGCTACAAATGATCAAATGATAGATGAATAATCCTTTCATTCATTTAACAAAAGTTGCCTTTTAAATGAAAAAAATAATAATAATAATTTCCCCGTCTTTCTCCAAATGTGCTGGACAGCTTTCAGACTGCTAAGGTGCTTTAGTAGGTAGGGGTCCCCAAAACAATCCTAAAGCCTTGGGCTGGTGCCCCTGCCCTTATGGGGCTCTACCAAGCATACTATGCATTTTTTCAAAGCCCACACTAAGGTTTATGGAGTGCTCTTGGTTGGACCTATGACAGCCTGTCACTGGAAATTTCTGTCCTTTTCCACTTTACTGTTTCACGCCTGGTGAATGTTTTAGCGCCATGACGCTTCAGGTGAGTGCTGGACATTTTAGGTACAAAAATAATGAATAAACTCATCTGGGACAAAACGTTCAGTTTCTACATGTTGATACCACATCATATACGCTCTGCCAACATCACAACCAATTTTTTTTGGACTAACCTCTAAAAAAAATAAAACCTTGGCACTTATTGTTCCTACTGTGGCCTGTCACTAATCTCTCCATTTAGCTACTACGAGTCTTTAGTAACTTATAATTCCACTTTACAGAACCATTAGTTAATGCTCTGTACATGCAGATTTCAGTTTCTACTTCAAGTATATCTCCGTATTCTTTATCAATAGTTCTCTGCAGATATGTCCATTCTATATCCAGGCTCTGTTTGCCCTGAAAGAAAGAAGCAAAGGGCAATTTAGGGCGCTCATGGCCTGCACCATGTCTTCTTGTGGAATGTCAAGATAGGGCTGTTTATACAGTGTCCCCACAGACAAAACCCCCTTGAGTGTACTTTCCCACTCCCTTGAGGCTAACTGGCGAGTGGTGAGTTTTAGCTTCTCCAGATTGCTTTCATTAGGTGGAACATATTATACAGCGTTGTCGGACTACTCCACTTTTAAATGAAAACCACACTTTTCTTCTTCACTTAAGGTTTGTTCTTTTCTACCATGCCAGCTCAGGATGCTGGCATCCTCACTTTCCAACCAATGCAGTCATCCCTTAGGTTCATGCCAGCTTTGACAAGAAGCAGTGAAAAGGGTTCCAAGGAGCATGTCCTTTGAGTCAGTCAATTTTTTCTAACAGTAGAGCATATCTTGCCCATGAGATGCTGGAAGTGCAAGCATGGCACTGGGCCTTGGTAACTGCCACTAGCAAGCCAAGCAGAAATCAGCTGTGGATGCCGTGGGACCACAAAAAGTAGGCAACGGAAGCGGATGAGGACACAGCAGCACTGAAGGCAAACAGTCTGTGAGCATTGGGGATGCTGAGGACCCAAGAGACACAGTCTGCGAGCAGCAAAGATAGAAGAGAAGTACCAAGAGACCATCGTCACAGGGTCCATGCTCGAGTTTCTCAGTGTGTGTGGCACATTTACACTGAGCAATAACACCCACACTTGTCGACGGTATTACCTTCTTTGAATTCTGCTTGTGGTTTGTGACTCAGATACTGTGTTTACTTAAAAATCGGACATTTTCATTGTAAGGGAAGCAGAAGCAGCCACCGAAGGCAAACCTAGGATGCATGCTTCAGATTTACAGGAATCTGGAGTCTGCAAAAATACTAAGTACCTTATCTCAAAGGGGTATGTGTCCTGGTCCGCAACTGTTGTCACCAACATCAGTAAACCTGAACTAGAAGCAATCACAGTAATTTTCCTCTTCATGCCTTCTGCATTGGTCATGTAGGATGTGGGCCATATTGGATAAATTAATGCCAGAGCATTTTGTAATTTCCAGCAAAATGAAAAACTGTACAAAATAAGATTAGGGAAGCCCAGGGAAAAGTTTTTAAAAAAACACAAACATTGCAACAACCACGAAGCACGTTATAACTCTGGAGTCGGTTTGTAACCTTTCATATTTATGTCTTTTGTACCGTGATTCAAGCAACCTACGGCAGTTTGAGAGCACTCAAGAAAAAACTACAAGCAATGAGAGAAAATATCACTGTAGGAGAAATCGACCATGCATGGTTTTAATATGTCTCTGCTTCCTGATGCTGAAAGAACAATATGAAAACTTTGGGGGAAGCAGTCATTATTTCTTCCTGGATGAAAGACAGGTGCTGTTTTTAGGTGTCTGGCCAGCAAAGCAATAAAAATGCACTCCCGAGAGAAGTCCATTAACAGACCAATAGCAGCCTACTGTGTAACAGGAGACTAACCACAGTCCTGGATGGAAGTAGAGAGTTTTCAGGAACATTCTAAACCTGAGGATTTCACTGGGAACTTGCAGATGTTTCAGACTATTGCAAATGGAGAAGTCTTACATATTGAGAGATCTACCACCACATGTCTAGTACCTGGTCCGTCATGTGATGAGTATGGTATGAACAGCTGCCCTTAGGCTTCTAGAAGGTTGACAGGGCTATAATGGACTGTTGGGAGATTCCTTCCACTGATCACATACAACTTCATGGACGGAGCAGAGGGCTCCTAACTGTGAACGTTTAAGTAGTAGCTAATGGAGGTATTTTAACATTTCATGATGGGATCTTGAAGTTAACTACCAAGTTTATTTGGGTGGGGAAATGGTGTTAGGAAGGAGAGTCCACTGCCAAACTACATTCCCAAGTTCCGGACTCGTACTGATAATAGAGATGTTGGAAAGGAGGGGCTTATGGACTTTTCTGACTGTCTGGAAGACCTTTTTAAAATGGAATGAAACCGGATCGCAGAGTGTTAAGACGACAGCAAATTACCTAGATCAGAAACTTGCATCTCAATGAAAGGGGTAGTAGCCAATTACTGACAATGTTTCTGAATGCCATGGACAGTCCCAGTGAGGCATTCATCTAATCAGCAGTAATCCTTTCATCTTATTCTGGCTCTTATTTGGGGATATTAGAGCAGGGGTGTTCAACGTTAAGTCCACGAAGACCAGATACATGGCAAATTTCAGGCTATCTATATCATATAAAGCTGAATACAGTGATTCTAAATTCAACTAATTTACATTAGTGGTTATTCAGAAGATCTCAAATTAATCTATCCATCTTAGATCTAGAGTGATGAGAAATTACTCCCTGCTAGAATTGTATGCTTTCACATTCTAATAAGACCTTGATCAAGGCCTCACTGAGTCACAAGAGTAGATAGCTAATTGTTACGGGACAATAACACATACAACTTAAATTTGCAGTCATCTGTTAGACAAAATATTAAAAGTAACAGATGTGGAGCTGTGTATTATCGAAGTAGGAATGGAATTCAAGTCCTGGGGATGTCAACGTGAGGAAGCATTCAATGACTAGGTGAGGATGAGGTAGTATTCTCTAGTTTCAACATCTGGATCATTTCAGACACCAGTACCGAAACCCTTGGAGTCTCCATCAGGAACCTATGGATGCCGTAAATACACATCATGGTGCTGTACAAGTCAGACAAACACCATGGGCAGAGGGAGAGAAGGGTTTTCATGGAACCTTCAACCTGCAATCAATAAGATGGAGCCCCAGACAGAAACCAGTGTAATTTTCGCACCTGGAACTCTGGTGATGACATTAAATATATACATTTAAAGTTCTACCCTAGTCGCATTGTATTTAACTGCAAACAATCCTTTCTTACAGGATTTCAGACAGGATTTTCCAGCCTTGCTGAATTATTAACTACTTCAAAGTATCCCCACAACAATCCATCTTTGATGTGTTCCACGATCATGTAGCATCGTGAAACAATTCCATAACACCAATTTGCGATTCTTGTATTAAAACTCAAATTAAAGTATATACAAATTGATTAGTTCTTTTCTTCAGAATCAAGGCCAATAAACAAGCACTAGGGTCATCAATATTATTCCTTGGCAGATTGCTTCCAGTGCTAGAGGGATCTTCCCTCTCATTGCTGTTATTCATTTACTTTCTCCCCAGGGCACACATACTTTGATCAGTAGCAGTTGCATATCTAAGATCACTGCAATTACATCTATCCAGCCTAAAGAGAGCGTTCTCAGTTTAAACAGTGACAAAACCCATGTCTTAATTGGGTATGAAGGTGAATGCTCCCATGGTGCTTCCCTTCAACTTGTTAGCTAACAAAAGCAATCCTCAGGCACCCTCAGAGCAAATGAGAAATCTGGGAATCATTTTCAATTAAAATGTCACCTTCACCCAGTGTGATGTGAGCTACAGTGTCCTCCCTAAAAACTTCAGAAACTGAAGAACTGGGCAGTCAAAGTGTGCATTAACTTCACTGCACTGAAAACTCTACATTTCCCTCTGGTGAAATAGAAAATTAAGTGTTGTATTCTCAACAATATGGACAAAGTCTAGTGGGTCACAGGTCCAAGTAATCTTGAAAACCTAGCTCAGCATTTCATCTTAATTAGATATTCAAGATCAGCCTATACCTATCTATTCCAGAGAGGCGTGTAAAACAAAGATTGAGCATGGATGCAGATTTTTGGGGGCACAAGAAATGAAACCGTGTAACGCCATTAGTCCACAGCTCTGCTCCACTTTTAATTACAAAGTTGCAGCATGTGGCATAACTACCTCGCCCTCCCATAAAGTTTTCTGTAAGTATTAAACAGATACAGGAAACCTTAAAAGGTGACCAAACTGCGAGGGTGACTACATGCACGTACTCAACTGAAAAACCGAGACGCACACTACATTTCATTTAAGAGCTGCACCATCTTAAAGGTTTGTGAAAACCAGCATCCTTTCAATAAATACGTTCCAACCAGTTGTAGTCAGATCCTTAAGCATCTGCACTTTAACTAGAATTCCAATGACTTTCATCGAAGTCTCAGCATTAAAAAAAAAAATTAGACTCACCCTCCTTTTATTTGCTCTTAATAAAAGAAGGGTGTGCAAAAGGGCAGTTACACCACTCATACTCTGCAGGGTCTCTCTCCTGCACAAACAGTATGAACCCCACCTCTTCTCAAAAGGAGAGGAAAAGCCAGGTTTTCCGAAGTTTACGAAATCCAGTCTCTGTAGGAGTAACCTGCAACTGGGGAAGAGGATAATTCTACATCTCTGCGAGAAAATACTTAAAGGAGCATCCACCAGTCCTGGCCTGTTTAACTTTTGGAACCTGGATAAGGTGACACTGGGAGGGCCACATGCTAGTGGCTCACTAAAGAGCGATCATGCCGCAGACAAAAACTGGGCCATCGCCCGTCAAAGATCTGTAGGCAAAGACGGAGAGCCTTTAACTGTATTCCTTTGTCCACAGAAGCCGGTGAAGAGCATTAAGTTGATCTGATCTGTGAGTGTACTTGGGTAAGTGCCCCAGAAGGCGAACAACCAGTTTCAGGATAATCTGAAGCCACTGAACTAGAGCTTTATATAGTCCCAGATAACAAATATTTTCATAATTTAGCCAAGATATTGCAACAGCCTGGCCTGGATGACCTTTTTCTGAGTCTTAGCAAGCAGAGACCAGAGAAACTTCCTCAAGCACCTGAACAGGCTGAAACGGGAAGCAGTCACAATGTTGATTTGTGGATCAAATTTAAGGTGGTTATCAAGACAAATGCCTCGTTTTTGTCCACTGAAGCTGCTGGTACTGGACCGGACCTAGTCATGTAGGTTACTGTGGCCCCCAAAAGCTAGGCTGATTACCTATCACCATAACTTCTGTTTTCCTGACAATTTGAGTGTTAAGTCCATCCTTTTAATCATTATAAGCAGGCAGAGCTTACGTTTAGACTAAGCCCTTGTTCGCCCACCATCTACCAGCCAAAGTATTTGGTCCTTTCATGTTAGATTTCATTCGGAGTCTTCTTCAGAGCTGAAATTTATCTAATCTAAATTTTATTTTCAACAGCAAATCCAATAACTAATAAAGACGTTTTAAATTTTCAAGAATCCTTTTTGTAACACTACACAAAAGACTTTCTTTGTTATCTGTCCTTGTTATTGTGCTCCATGTTATTATTCTTTTTTTCTGAGACACATTGGAATTGAGCAAGTATGATATGAGTTATGATCTAGTAATTGAAACGTTTCTTTTGTTTTAATTACGGCACTATGTTTTTCATATCAGATCTGGATCACCTTCTCTCTGTTGCATATATCAAAACGATATCTCAAAACTAAGCCTGCAGCTATTCAGTTCATAATCTAATGCCTACGTTCCCTGATGTTCCTCAAAATACAAACACTGTACAAATCCTTAAAAAATCATTGCCTGTTTTGGCAAATATTATCCACTTGTACCGCTGTGATGACAAAAACCACAATGTACAACCTGTGAGAAATGTCAAAGGATAATTGCAGTGGGTTTTCTTTGTACAAAAATTTTATATTTAGAAGGCTCAAGCAACAAAATCAAAAGACATACTTTTAGTATACTGTACAAAATACAGAACCCAATGATCCCACATCTTGGTTATGTCCAGATGATTCATAGATGAAGGCCATTCCTTGCTTGGACCAATAATCAACCTGGGGATGGCTGAGATGAACGTCAATTGGCTTAAACAATAGTACTGTATATAAAACATATTGATCGTATGCTCCATGAAATATGGCTTGTGCAACAGGAAACAGAGAGGAAAATACTTGGGTGCTTTACATATTGTTTTAGATCTACCACGGACAAAACCTTTAAATACCATTACCAAGAGTTCACATTTTGTCTCCCATGGTTGCATTAACAAGTTTGGAAAGCAAACTAGAATAACCACACACATCACCCTATGTTACATGGTGAAAAGCAAGCCTTGATTATATAACAGAAGATTCCCCATGCAGCACAATTAGTAAGTTACTTAAGTCACACATTGACTCATTAGTGACTAAAGAACTGATCTCTTTAACTCTGATTGCCCCATGTCTCATAAGCCATCTCCCTGTATATCATATAATGAAATATAAAATAATAACTGGGATGAAAAAGCAAAAATAAGATATTTAGTTATTGAATATACAAATGGGAGTAATGCAAACTGGAAATCTAAAGGATGTTATATGGATATTAACTTAAGGAAACTAATGTTGAAAATAACACTAACATGTATATATGTTTCATTCAGCCCTGAATCCCGATGTCAAAGTAATAAAACGTCCTAGCTGACAGAATAGTCGAGAAATTGAATTTTGCATTTGTCATAAGAAGTGACTGAAATGGTTAATTTCTGAAGAATGACCAAACTGGTCAGGAACACATTTATGAAAAGACAGTGGCTTTTATAATTCTATATGATGGTATAGTGAAGTACAACCTATGATTTATGAAATGCCCATTTCTAATTAGCTTCAATTCCGAAAACGCTTGAAAATAGTAATGCAGCAAAGCTTTCAACTTGATGAATATGTTACCCTCAGTAATTCTATTTCTTGTGGATACTAACCACAGATTCCTTCCCTTTACAATATTCCCAAGCGGCAGACTAGATTTGCTGTTTTTTTTCAGCAATGCTGCTCGCAATTCAGTAGGTGGCGCCATATAACTGAGGCAATTTCATACCCTCCCGGAAGGAAGATGAATATAAGCGTCATCCCTGCACACAAATGTCAGTTTCCTAATCTTTCTCCTTTCCCCAACTTAAGACATGAAACTCTTAACAAATTGCCAATAACAATGCGCCAAAATCAAACATGAGCCTTATTATAATACAAATAAGTGTACACCACCAGACAGAGAGATGGGAAGAAAGTGAAGAATGTGGAGATAGACAGAATATCCTCCAGAAAGTCTGTTATCAAAAAGATCAACTAATAGGTAGCACACCAGAACCAATTAAAAATAAAGGGTCTTAAGAGTGGACTCAAATGAGAAAGTCTTGCTGGACCGAGCAGTCGAAGTTGGTCATCATGGAAGTAGTGTTTCATAAATGTGTGCGGACACACAATGCAGCATGGCAGAAGGAGAGAACCTGCATCCATGCTGTCAATGCTGTTGAAGCAGCAATAAACCTCTTAAAAGAGCCAGGCAGCTTATTAGGGGTTCCTTGATAGCTAGTATGTAGTAGATTTCAACAAAGAAAACTATCCACCTTGCTGGAAATGGCCCTTTTTGCAGGGTTATCCCCAACCTTTTTGCCGTCTTCCTCCTATTTGTTCCGATTTGTTTTTGCTGGTTTATTACCTCTGTGCACTTTACCACTGCAGATCAGTGCTAAAGTGCTCCCTATATAAATTGTACTGATGACTGGTTTATCCATGATTGGCATATTTGATTTACTAACAAGTCCCTAGTAAAGTGCACTACCAGGGCCTGTAAATCGAATGCTACTAGTGGACATCCAGCACTGATTGTGCCACCCACATGAGTAGCCCTGTAAACAAGACTCAGACTTGCCACTGCAGTGTCTGTATGTGCAGTCTTGCACTGCCAATTAATCCTGGCAAGTGTAACCACTTGCCAGGTCCAAACCTTCACTTTTACTTCATGTAAGGCACCCAAAAGGTAGGCCCTAGGTAGCCCCCTGGGCAGGGTGCAGTGTATTCAGAAGGTAGGACATGTGCTGGTGTGTTTTACATGTTCTAACAGTGAAATATTGCCAAATTAGTTTTTCACTGTTGTAAGGCCTACCTCTCTCATAGATTAACACAGTGGCTGCCTTTAAATAACTCAAGTGCAGTTTGCCTTTGGGAGCAGACAAAGATGTGGAGTTTTGAGTCTCTGAACTCACAATTTAAAAACTGATCTTTTTTTTAAGTTGTTTTTTAAACTGTCTGTTGGAAAATGCCACTTTTAGAAAATAGGCATTCTCTTGCTAAAACCATTCTGTGCCTCTGCCTGCTTGTGTATTCCACGTCTGGGTCAGACTGACAGTTGGGCTGTTGTGAATTCCCTCTAGACAGTGAGACAAAGGGAGCTAGGGTGTAGCCTGCATATCCTGATGGGCCATCGGGGCTAGAGTGGAGGGAGGAGTGGTCACTTACACCTGAAAGGGCTGTGCCTGCCCTCACACAATGCAGTCTCTGACCCCCTGGTGTGTGTCTGGGGCCAGGCCTGGGCAAGGAGAATCTTGTCAACAACAGACTTTCCTTTCAAGTTGCCTACTTCAAAGGCAGAACGGGGTATAAGCAGTGGGCCCAAAACCCCAGACCTTTAGAACACTTCTGGACAAAGAGGAACCACTGCCAAAGAGAAGAGCTGAAGAGCTGGAGGAGGAGTAGTGCCCCTTTGCTGTGTGTGATGTGCTGGGTTGGCCTGCGGTTACTGCTTCTGCCTTAAAGAGGGCAAAGACTGGACATTGCTGTGTATCCTGCTTGCAAGGTTTCTCCAAGGGCTTGGAGAAGAGCCTGCCTCCTGTTGGAAGTCTCAGGGATAACGAAGACTTCAGCTTCATCTGCCTACAGCACTGGGAACTGTGTGTTTCGTGCTGCAACTCAAGAAAAACCAATGCAACTCCGTCAATTACGCCGCTGACTGCACCATGACCTGAGAACACCACACCGAGCTGTGCCCCACATCGCACCACAACCCTGGTCTCACCGACGCCACAACTTGATGCGGTCACTGAGCTGCTGTTTGCACCCTAACCTGTGGGCCCCACACTCCGCATCGCCTTGCTCACACTGCAGCCTTGGCAACCCAGACAACGTCGCTCAATGCTGACACTGATGCCACTGTCTGCACCGTGGCCTGAGGACACTGCTCGTAAGGTACACAAAGCACTGTCCACTGACGCCATAGACTCCAGTATCAACAGGTGCCCCCGTCTGCACCGTGACCCTTGGGCGCCGCATGGAGCCGAGCCCGCGCCACACCGCCACCTTGGGCCTACTGATGACACCCTTAAGCAACAATGACGCCGTTGCCTGCACCATGACCTGTGGGCATTGCACGTTGCATTGTCCTGCTTCGCACCGCAGCCCCAACGCCATCCACACCAGCGCTCCTGACATCGTCATTAGCCCGGTGTTCGATCTGCAACGCTTGCGACTTCAAGGGCCCAACGACCCCCGCACCAACCTCCAGAACCAATGCCAGCGACACTGCACTCCTGATCTCATCGCAAGGATAAGACGCCCTACATTTCCAAGGTACTTGCGGGGCTTCCCAACACCCTATCTGGCCTGTGATGCTGCGGCCGGCCTGAACTGTTGAATTTGTTGTTCACGACCCCATGATAGCCCCAGACTGAGCTATCAACTTCAAGGAACTGTATTTTTAAGTTAATTCTTGCAAAATTCATATCTTTATTACTGTATGGTGGATTTTTCTGGTTTTGGTCTTGCCTTACATAGCTAAATATTGGCTATTTTTCTAAAACTAGTGTGGTGTCCTTTTGTAGTGTTTTCACTGCATTACTGTGTGTTATGTGCAAATGCTTTACACATTGCTTCTGAGATAAGCCTGACTGCTTGTGCCAAGTTACCAAGGGGGCAAGTGCGGGTTAGCTGAGCTGGGTATCTCCCTTATCCTGACTAGAATAAGGGTCCCTGCTTGGACAGGGGGCAAACACACTGCCAACTAGAGACCCCATTTCTAACACAACTTGATAGAGTGCTCTTTTGCACAGTAATGTCTTTCTTATTCCGAGTGAACCCCACAAAGAGCTGATCATTCACATGATGGGTTCCGATTTGGTCAATGGAGAAACTCGAAGCTCTCTTAAGAATAGGTAGATAGAGCCTCTCCTCTTTTGAGGGTTGTGGCAGACCAAACAATGTTGGCAGGTAATCGAATGACCAACATGATGGAAGAGCGATACAAGCTTTGGTAAAAGGGACCAACAATATGTCCGGGAAGAAAGGGTGTAAGGAGGTTGCAAAGAGAGCACCTGTAGATCACACACACACTGAGCAGAAGTAATGGTGATAAAAAAACCTGCCTTAATTGTAAGAATCCTGAGCAAGCAAGATTACATTTAGAATGACAGCTAGATTCAGAGAAAACAAGCATCAGTCCACTCAGACAATGCATCACAACCAGTGATTTAACGTCCAAGCGCAGATCTGGAAAATATAAAAAGGAAGAAGTGGCTGACAAGTAACTTTTGATTGTTCCAACTGCACAGAACAACAGTACAAGAGAAAGCTTATAGTGCAGAGGGTTAAAAGGACAGACTCTACCCCAGGCCACTAACCTTTCCCATAACCCTGCATAGATGAGTTTTGTGGCTGAGGACTGGCTCTAAAAACACATCTACCACTACAGGGAAAAGAATCAAAAGATGTCAACTGTCGCTGCTCAATTTCCTCGCATGGAGCTGTAGGTTGTGGCTATTTGGGTAAAGGACCCTCTCATTTCGATGAGATAAGAGGCCCTCCTGAAAGGGTAGCTAGATTGGCGGGCAGATGCTCAAGCTCAGGAGTGTTGCGTACCACATTCTCATGGCCCAATCCTGGGCTATTAAGATGACGTGGGCTCAGTCTGTCCTGATTTTCCACAAAACTCGAGCCAGAAAATACAATGCCATAAACATGGACAGGAGACCCATGTCGTATTGAAAAAAGAATGCAACTCACAACTGCCATTTTGAATGAAACTCCTATGTGCAAAAGCTTTGTTTTCTCAACTGTAGTGTAGAGATAAAGTCACTAACTGGCCGAATATGCTATGTGCCACCTCAGGACAGAGATGCCACTTGTAGTCTGTCAACAGACATCTGCACTGGCATTCAGGTACCCCAGCTAGGTTTTCTGCTGGTACATCCACCTCCACAGAAGATGACCTGAGGGGGGCACATGAGCAGAAGTCCATTTGGGGGCCCATGTGACTCAGTGGCACTCAAAGGCAAGCCTGATAGCTGTGAGGTAAATGAAGTCTGAGGAAATTCAGAGCACACCGGAACCAAATGCAGGACAGAGTGAGAAGACACCAGACCCATCGAGTGACAGCCTAGCAACTTCTTAGAAGATTTCAAATGGGGGATGAGGACAACTTGTATTTCTTGCGCTTATAACACGTTTTTGTTATCGACTCACCAGAAGGCTTAGAGTGGATCTAGATTTCACAAGGGGATGACCTCATAACCACTACTGAGAGTAGCCTGTGACCTGGAGTGGGACCGCTGTTTCAAGAGCAATGTACAGACTTTTCGATCCCAGATTGCATCCAGGTGCATGAGGCCCAATTATCACACAACTGAGTTGTAACAAGGGCCCAAACATCAAAGGCACTCATTGTGTGGGTCGGTCACATTTATCAGTTTCCTACAGCTGCAGCATGTCTTCAGTCCTGTTGTTTTTAGGACAAACATCTTCGCTGGCACACTGTGTGTAATAAAGTATGGAATTATTGGAAAATCATTAAAGCTGTGAGCAGACTTATAGATCTAAGCTGAATGAAACTAACGTCAGTGTGCAGGTGTGACGCTTTGATGCAGCTCCACCCTGTTACTTCCAAGGGCATGTGAAGTCAGTGTGGAGTCATAAGGCATTAACTGCCAGCGGACAGGGAGCATTGCTGAAAAAAATCTCCAGATCCAGTCTGGGTCCTGGAAATATTCTAAAGATCTCAAATCTGCACTTAGAAGTGTCCATCAGAAATCTACTTCACCAACGAATGCTGTAACTATGGCCTCTTCCCATAGCCATCTAAGCTCTAACCATCTTTTCAGTTTCCTTCACTTCTCCTGAACTTATTTTATATTCCAACAGCCTTATGGCATCTAGATGGTGTGAGGGTCTAGACACTACTGCTACATAAATAACGAAATGAGGCATATGTTACCAACACAAAACCATGACAAAAAACTGTGGTGCTCAAATAAAAACACCTGAAAAAACTACCTTGAGTAAACTAAGACAGGGGGCACAATCAAGAATGAAAGCATTGCACAAGATGAAGGACAGCTTAGACATCAAAAATCTTGTGCCCATTTCAAAATAAAACAGCTGAAACTATAATTTAATAAAGAAATACTAAACAAATTAAGACATTTCAAAAGCTTATGCAGTCTATAATCGGTTGGCTAGTCTTTCTATAGGAGCATGTCAGGAAATATGAACCCTAGCTCCAATTCAAAATTGGAACCCTTAGCAGATAAAGCTGCAAGTAATTCCGAAAACTGTGGAAAAATGGAGATCGGAGATAAACGTGAGAGGATATGCAGTTCGAGACTAAAAACAGGATTAAGCCATAAAGCAGTTCTAGAAAGCTACGGAGGTATGAATTCAGATAGAGATCAAACATATGCAAACCGACATTAAGAATACAGTATTACAAATTTGACACAACATGGTCTAATGGCAAGCTAATGATGGCATGCATAAGCAGCTACGGTCGCCGCAAATATCAGGAGGAGGGGCAGAGGGGAAACAAATAATACAATTTAAAAAAACAAAACAAAAATGTACTGTTCCCGCAGCTACCGCCTCGCTCGTTGCTCCGTTCCTGTTCTGGTGTCCTAGCATTCATTGGGACCCCAGCACAGGCTCCCCTAGCATGAAGGCAGCATCAGGATCGCTCTGAGCGGCTCAGACTGCCGCTCAGACACAAACCTGGGGCCTGTGCAGTTTCTCCAGCCTGGCTGTGTACACAGCTGGGCTGAAGAAACCTAAGTGCGCATGTATGTTTGGCCGGCCTAAGATGGCCGACCAAACACACGTGCACTTAGTGCACTCCGTCCCTCCTCCCCCTCTCAGCTTCCATGGTCCAGACCTGCCACTCCCTTCACAAGCTGGCTGAGCCAGCAGCAGAAAAATAAAACGATATTGAAGTATTGTTTTATTTTACTGCTGCTGGCTCTTAACCAGGGGGGTGACGCTCCGGAGGAGCCGCCCTGTGAATAAGTAAGGCTTGACTCATTGGGCAACAAGAACAAATTGTTTATTAGCATACTGGAAGCTTTCGTTTGAACAGCGAATGGCAGGTTAGGCATTAGATTTAACAATCTAAATGTTAGGTAAGCGGAGGACGTAAAGTCAGAATTAATAAGAAACATTCTCCAAAGCAGGTAATATAACCCCAGAATATTAGTGAAGATGCACCACAACACGGTGCCCCAATTGCAATTCTCACTACTGCTGCAGTAGCCCATTAAATAAACCCAAAAACGATGTAAGTCAACAAGAACCAAAGTATAAAATTATGAATATTTCATATTCTCCACCCTCAACTTTTTGCAGAAACTGCTGAAATAAAAATATAACTGTTAGTACTTCAACACACGTTCATAGAAGAAATGTGGGGAAGGATGAGGAGAGAAAGGGGCAGGTATCTACCGGTCTCTTCACTTTTTATTGCAACAATTAAAAATTATTTATTTCATATTTCAATTGGGCTGGAATTGGAATTGCCCACAAAGGCTTTCAGGTTTTGAACATTTAATACCCAGAAATGCATTTAGGTGCTTACTTGTTGAAAAATGATTGCTTCATACTTACTGCTAAGACAACATCTAACACAAAAACATAATTTGTCACCAGTCAGAGGTGGTCCAAGTTAAGATTATTGTGCCTCAGTTCTACCTATGTCTGTGCCAGTTATGTCTACACACTAGATTGGGAGCTTAAAGTTATACTCCCTCTTTAATGTTCTAAATGCATTGTAGAGCACTGAATATTTTTCAAAAATAAAAAATAACTAAAACCTACAAAATGTTTTTCCAGTTGGTTTCCATTATTGTTCAACACATTCTCCCATGATGGTGCTTCTAAAGCATCTGTCTGAGCAGGAGAGTCTAGAATAACTCCAAGATTGCAACGGTGCACTGGACTTTGTTGTACAAATGCTGACCAATGTGAAATACAGTGATTGGTCCACTTTTAAAAACTGATCTTGGCATTAAAATAAAAGAAAATCTTAGACAACGATTATTGATAGCTACTGGTAATGTAATCATTTTGGGCAGGAATTACATGGTCTCTACAGCCATTAATTACTGTGTAAAAGAAAGAGAGAACCCGATGCTACTGCATCGCCTGGAAATAAGTGAGTGCAAGGTTAATATTAGGAAATCTTAATTTAACACAAGGATTTCCCTTCCCTGCTTAGATATGGAACATTGAAAAAACATGTAGATAAAGGAGGTGCAAAGATGGAAAGTACAGAAGAAAGGAGGCTACAGTAACCGGGACATTGAGGTAAGGTCTAGGCGGGCTTAGCAAGAGCCCTGAGAATTCAATATCTTTTTCTGAAACTCAGTTTTAGATTTCCCAGAATGGTTACTGCCACAGATTACTGATGGTAATGGTAATATGACACTGAAAATTAACACTTTCAAACAAAGTCACAACTCACACAACTCATCCAGACAACCCATAATAAACATACAAAGACTTCGGCAAATGAGTCCAATGTTTGTGTTTGCATACTACTATTTTAGGAAGAAGATCATTACCATAGATTCTTCGCCACCTGCCACAGTTGAAGAGCGTGGTCGCCTAACTGGAGGTGTACCCGGCTGTCAAATGAATATTAATGTAAATATACAAATAGATGTGGTGATAGGGATAAAGGCTGTTTGATTTTATAGTTTTGCTGATCGATAGAAGAAGCCACCTCTGAAGGAGAAACCACTTGTAAGTTTTGATTTTGTGAGAGTTAGTAGTAGTACGAGAGAGATGTTTCACTGAGGTCAAATTAAAAGTACAATGAAGTATTCGCGCACCAGTTAGTTGAGAGGAAAGCAAATAGAAGAAAATGAACGTAAGGGGTTGGGCCGGTTTAAGAATTACTCTTGCTCGCTTTGGGTGAAGGCATAAAAATCTCAGTTTCAATGGCGAAACTCACTATTTCTGTCTGTTGTATTATCAGTGAGGTATATGGGATTTAATGGCAGGATTGATTTTTACCATTTTCAAACAATGGCCATTAAAGATGTTTAGAATTAAAAAAAACTTGCTGAGTTTATTTTAAAGTGTGCTCTTTCAGTTAAATATTGCACACCATACATTCAGGTATATATTTCTTCTATACATATGCTTTTTTTTTTTTTTTAGCTTCAAGCTAAAGCCATGAATCATTCCAATGGGTAAGTCAGTAAAAAAAACTTAGCCATTGATATGCATATCATCACGTAAGGTATATAAACTATTCAGTGGAGATAGATTTCTCTTCATTAACCTTTTCATGACAAACTTGATGGTGTAAGATGAAGTAAAAGGGAGATGGTCTTTAAAGGCCCTGAATATATAAAACGCATGTAACAAATTAGGAATTTGTTTAGCATTGTCCATTTGAAGTCAACGTGACATATACTGCACTGGGCCATGAAAGGGGCTGAAAAATTTGCTTGGTCAAAACAAGAGTATGCCAGCAGATTAGAAGATCCCACAAGACAAGTTACAAAGATGTAAAGAGGCAAAGAAAGAGTCACACAGTTAAAAGTTTGACAACTTGGAACTAGCAGTCATCATGCAGATACCATAATATCTAGACCTAGCAGAGGTTGGGTTGTCTTTTGACCAGATAGCCATTACCATATAAGGAGTCTGCAAAAAGCATAGATCAAGGTCTTTATACTTTGATGCTTCTGGAAATTTTGCCTACGAACCACAAGGGCTCAAAGGCTTGGTTCAGTGGTGGGGCATGGAGGTAGATTGCTTGTGCGATGGCGGATACACTAAGAGGATGCTAGTGATAATGTCTAAAGTATGACAGCAATGGAGCACAGCTAAAAAGCCTAACTGCATATGCATTACTGACTACATAAAACGAGACGTTATCATAGTGATGGAAGGGCAGAGGACTGACCGAATGACAGAGTGCTATGATTTGACCAATATTGTTTGGGTCTGAGCTCCAAAAATTGTGATGGAGTCTTTATGAGCATTGCTTTTGTGTGGGGCCAGCACAGGAGTTTGATGAGCAATCTTTATTACCTATTATTCAAACCAAAAGAAGGGAGAACATGGCATCTAGGTTTCGGAAACTTAAAGTATGCCATTCTCTGAAATGGTTACGTACTCAGAATACCGAGAAAAATGTAACACAAGGTTAGTACTGCACTATGACTGCAACTCCCACTTTTGCCAAACCACCATTTATGAATGGCCCCATAAACTATCAAACCCTTATAGCGCAATCCAGGAGAAACAAATCACAAACACTCCAAACGCTAAAGCAGATACCACCTCTTATCTTCATAGACATCAGGACAAAATGATTACCGTTGGTCCTTCACCACCTGTGACAGTTGAAGAACGTGTTCGCTGAGCTGGTGGGGTACTTGGCTGTTAAGTGAAGATGAATTTAACAATTAAACATTTATGCCAGTTCAAAAAAACACTTTTTGATTTTGGAAGTTCAATAATCAGATTCCAGAACCACCACCATTAGCTTCATTTTGAGCAAACAGCACAAGGAAAAGAAAAGTGTTACATCAAAATAAGGGAAAGGGGAAACCAAACTGCCATTTTACAAAGATAATCATCGTTATACTTTTACATCCATCAGTGAAAGGGATGCATCTATTTCCAGCATAAAGGTTCATCACACCATGTCAAATTGCAGAAGAAATGAGATTAACTAGTAGCTAATATTCTCTGCCAGCTAAATGGCTGCCAGGGCATCAAACCTTAGCAGTACTGAAAAGCATTTCATCACTGAGCAAGCATCAGTACTTCTAACAGGAAACATATGTCAACTATAATAACATTAATAGTGTCAAAACCGCTCCTGAGCACCAAACGATTAACTGAAGAAGTTTGTGACAACAGGATAATGAGCTAATTAAGAAGACTGATCAAGGCTGTGACTGAATATACAATGAAGCTTGGTACAGGTTTACTGGACAAACTAAGGCAGATGTCCAAGAAAGGAAGGATTTACCAAGTGAACTATATCCAGGTTTATAGAACGTAAAACCCACACTACACAAGGTAAATGTAGTTTGTGCACTTAGGAAGCTGTGCTGAGAAGAGGCTGAGTAGACATCCCACAGAAGGTGCGAGTGTACAGTAAAGAAATGACTAAAGTCACCAAACTATCCTGTTAAGGAAATGCAATACGATTACTCGTCAATATGTAATCATATCACCAGAAAAATAATTCAACACCTCAGTTTGATCTGTATCAGCAATGTCATGCAGTAACTAATGACAAGAAATCACAAGACACTACACTCTGGCATTTGCCCAGATACCGCTAAATCAAGATTTTCCATTTTGAATAATGCCCAGTATGTTCTTTGTGACTTTAGTTGTTTTTACACCACTGCACATTAGCGCTAGTCTTGGATACATTCTGGAGATGTCTGAACCCGTATTTTTCAGTTATCATAGGCTCTAAACACTCTACCAATCATTTATATTCTTCGGAAATAAATGCACACTGTCATTTACTAATACTACTTTGTATGTTTTAGAGCTATCTTTCTTAATAGTTTTTCGTGAATCCAAGGCACTTGCTCCAAGAACTTTGTGTTGGTTTAAGTCAAACTTTCTCAACTGTCTTTCTTAGATTAAGAGAAGTCCAAAGTTCCCCACTGAGGAAATTGTGTCTGGTTTTCCATTCTTACACTTTATCAAAGACTGGCAAAACAAACAAACCGCTTTGCAAATAATCAATAGCTCGATTGTTCCATTGTTCACATGGTTTATAAAACTGTACTTCCTTTGAATTTTGAATGCGTATTTAAGTAAAGGTCATAGTGTAAATTCTCAATTGCTGCGACCTCAGATATTTCATGCACAGAAAATTTAAAGAGGTACATATTATATGGCGTGCTTCCAATAATTTGGAGTTTTGCTTAAACATGTTTTCAATCAAAGCCTGGGCCAGAAATATGCAAAGACATAAAGGTATTCCAGGAAAGCCACAGATTTTTTTTTTTTTTAGAAAGGGAATCTTTAGATTACCAAGAGGCATCATAAATGATGGTCTGAGTTCATAGAAAACATGCCAAAGGATTTTCAGGTTCAATTATTATTAACCTGATGCAAAGGAACCTTGGTAAAAGATTACTTTTCTTCTTACCTGGCTTACACAAAACCTAACACAGAAGGAATAGACTTGTCGAACTTCAAGTAGAAGAACTCTAGTTCCTTTACACATGGTAACATGTTAAAAAAAAAATAGATTAAGCAGAGCAGTGGTGAGCAATTGCTACCCATGATATCTCCAAAATAATGAAGGATTAGATAAGGGGAGTAAAGCAGGGGCAAAGGTGTTCTTCAGTTCATGTTTTGTCTGACAAAAGAAGAAATCCGTCAACAGTCTATAAACATGAATGAGCCATTTTTTCAAGCAGGCTGAACCATCAACCATCATTATTATGGTACGATGGACCGTGAAAGATTATTAAGCAAAAACATTTAGTTTGTCCCTTTCAAACTGCCATCCGTTTCCTGTACGTATTACACAGTTGAAAATAAATGTGTTATATCAGATACATCCAGAACAACATTTTGGACATTTTGGGATTAAATTATTGCTCTAAAAAATAAAGTAAATAATTTGAGTAAAATGTCCACGAATGAAGAGCAGAAAATAAATTTAGACTTAGTATGATGTTTTACAGTTAAAGGTGCAAATGGTGTCAGAAACAATGAGTTAATGAAACAGCAAGTTGGCCAATGAAAAATAAATCAAGCAGCTCTTGCATTAAATGTAACCAATCTGCTTTTAGAGGAGAATGTAGTCTCCATACCCAATCACCCATTCCTGCAAGTTTTTACATCACATCAACAGGAGAGATTTGAGAATTTAGCCAGGAAGCTAAGCAGAAGCTGAACATAGCTCCAGAACAGCAAAGACAAAAACAAATAAAAATGCAAATGGCTGCAAAGTTGGGAGGCTCTTATATACCAATAAAAAACGATAGTCTAGATTATTTTAAAGTAGCTGTCTGGTATGCAGGGAATGAGCTTGGCCTCTTACTTTAAAAGGGAATATTTAAAAAAATGGTACAATAAATAGGAGAGATTATTGCCACTTTATAGATCTGTTGAGATGTGCATTTCACCGTACTACTGTTGCTGAGATGATCGGAAATTAAAAGAGCTATGACAAAGAGATACTGAAGAAACAGCGAATAAGACACAGAATACACTTGTGACAGGCATCCAACAGCCTACATATCAGCTACAGATCACAACCAGGTAAATATTTTGCCTGACACCATGATCTGAACTTCAAATTACCGAATCCTAAATAGCTATTATGTTTACCTGGATCTATAGTATAACATGTATAATATCTATTCAACTGCTGCTAATCCTATGTGGGCACTAGAAAATATTACCAAGTCAAACATTTCCACGTAGCAAATGAAATGAAGTGAGAGACTGTACAAAGAATCATTTGACACAGAGTAAAAAAGGTAAGTGATACAAGCATACACAAACGCCCTGGAAATTGGAAAACAGTATTGCACCTAAGGAGATCTGTTGTTCGTAGAGGATTCTAAAAAGAGTGCTATACTTCAGTGAGTCTGATAATACCTAAACTGTCCCACAAACCTGTCCACAAGGACTACTGACAGGACACTCCACTAAGCTAATAAGAGAAAGGTGAGATTTTGAAAACATTTCTAAAATAGAAATTTGAGTCAACAATGGAGAGAAATGCATACATGGCAGAACAACATGACATGCCTGACATTGTATGCACAGAACAAAGATTTGTTCAGCTAGCATGCATGCAGAACAATATCTTGCAAGGCTACTTAATGCATTGTACAAAGCTGTGCCATAAATATTGAAACCCGATAAAGGTTAGATATTACAAGAAATAAACAGTTTGTTAAAATAATAAATGTCAAACTTTAAACATGCACCTGTGTGGGCCTGTACACTTGTACAAGAAGTGATTGCCCCAATACAGCTAACAATGTGTAGTCCTTATAAAATCAATATAGCCATGCTTGTACAATTCCCTTTTAACTCAAAAGCAGTTTTTAATACTATATTATTTCACCAATGGTGAATTCCTAGCAAACAATTTTGTGTTGGGGTGACTATATCAAACGATAATTTCATATCATTAACATAAATCTCTGCTAATCGTAATCATGTCGAGCGCAGTCACTAAAACTGCAATCTCAAATTCAGGTTAAGCTCTAAAAAGGGTATATAATGTAGAAGGAGTTAAACGGAAGCCATAGATAGGTTAACAATATGGTATATGCTTCATACATTCTATCTTACTTTAAAAAGTCAGAAAATCACATTAACTTCTTAAAAAGTATTTCAAAGTGATTATCGTCAAAGAAAAGAGATACAAGTTCTTAAAAATATATTTAACTTTGAATTAATTTCCACCAAATTCACCTGTCATTATTTACACTGCACAAGCAATGTATCTTCTTTCTTTAATCTAACAGGGGACCTAACAGGGAATACAGCTTCTGACACTGCTATGTTCAAATGAAATGCTTTTTTTGTTAGTTTTATCCTAAAATCTTAAAACAAAATCTCCAATACAAGCTTAATTTTTAAGGGTGTTAACCAAAAATGTGAACTAAAACCAAGCCCATTGTTTACTTATTTAAAACGCACCGTTAACAAATGCTTATATTTTATGCACATATTAAACACATAAATAACTACATTTTAGCAAAATGATGGTCTGTGTTGTGCCACACACTGCGATCTAGAGGATGCCTTATTTAAAATACTTGAATTGTTTTCAAGCATGTGAACACTGGCTGTTGTCTTTCAGTCTACTGTATATGAACGCCACATGCAATAATTGCGAGACAGAGTTGTGTTGTTTAAATGTTTTACAAAATTGTGTGCCTCATTTTGAAGCCCCAAGCATTAGATCGGGCTATCATCCCATGTATCATAAGGTGGTAAGAACAACTACAGTGGAAGAAAGACAAAAAGTACCAACAAGCGAGTGGGTCTTCATGCTAAGTAAAGTTGAGTATAGAAACTTGAATTGATTTTAATATTTCTGAAAAGTTTGTGCCATGAACCAGATCCAAACAGAAACAGCTTCACTTACTCCCCCCTAATGACACAGGGGGTCAAGTTAAAAAAAAAAAAAAAAAAAAATGTAATGTGTGTACAGCATTTGGTGGTCAGGTGTAACAGACTGTCTTGTGCAACTGACACAAACTAAATTATGCTTCAACTGGGCACTACAACCTAATCATCAAAATTAAGCTGGTCATCAAAATCAATTTCAATCCCAAGAGACCTGGGGTCAGATGGATGAAAGGGCTTTACCCATTCTGTGTCTATGGGAAAATGCTTTAGTACATATGGCCCATGGTGGTAAAGGCAGTAAAATTCATAGACTATATTTTTGGAATGCTCTGGATAATCTTCTACGAAAGCTTCCTAGCTATTTTCTTACACGAAGCCCAGAAGGCTTTTGAGAACCATTGCTTCAACTCCTATACCACCTACTTTAAATAGAGTCTGAGCTGCACCCACTGCACTAAAGCTTGATCCAACTTCATGATAACAAATATTTGTATTGTATTCTTGCAGCAATTTACTGTGCTGGATCCAAGCTACATGAACTTCACCTTCAGGCTCTGAAGCACTGGGGGTAGAGGGGTGTGGGGGTAGAAAATTAAGGTCGAAAATACTTATTTTTTTAGTGAAATGGCAGTACAGCTCATAGTCCAAGTCACCAAATTTAGAATAAGATTTGACCAATCTTCTTAGACGATGAAGGTGGAATAAAATGGAAACTAAGTAAACATGCATTTGCAATGCAATGGGTCTCGTATTTGCTCGAGTTCGAACTATTAGCATTATAAATGCCTAACTGGACTTTTCTTGCCACTTAAATTGAAAATAAAAAGTAGAACAGTTGACATAAGCAAGTCGATTCAATGAGCTATGGCCACCTTGAGCATGAGAGCAAAGAAGTGCCTGCACAAAACTAAAACTTAGGTTACGGAGTTAAAACCCTTGTTTCAAAATACATAGAACTCAACACCAACAATTCAGCAGAAATAAAAAAACAAAATGATAAGGAAGGTGGCAATGTTATTGGGGTGACATAACAGTTGTTTTTTTTTCTTTTAGAGACTCAGAATAATGGCTTTCACCGTATTAAAATCTCGAAGACACCCAAATACCAAATAAAGGGCAAAAGTAAGCATTTGATCACAAAAAGGGTTCAAATCACCTGTTAATAAAAACCAACACCACCAAGGCCCTTTGGACCTATTCCTATTGAAATGGATTCAGTTTTAAACACTATATTTGAGAAGTCTCCCATGTTCAGTTTGTTTGGAAACTCCTGAATTATGGATAATCATACACCTACACCTTGGAATTTACTATGGCACTCATTAACTTAAATACCAATTTAACTAACACTTTAATGTAAAGGTTGTTGCTGAATTTATATTTCTAAACTGTGCTATGGCAAGTGGTAATGTGATTTTCACCAAGGACACCTGTCATGTATCATGTCAGCAAAATCGACACAAAAGTAAAGTTTCAGAGCAATAAGCATAACTTGACATTTAAAAATTATGAATCCATTTCCACAGGAACGAATATGTAGACAAAATATAGAATACAGCACTATACAGTATGGCATGCAGTAAGGGCAGCCAAGTCTTACCAAAGCCAAATGAGATTGGTCTCCAACTCCATCTGTTACACTGCAGGACCGTAGTCGAGAGGAAGGCTCCCTCTGCTTGAATATAGAAAAGAGAATAAAAAAATAAAAAAAATAACATTCACAATATCACATGATTCACATAAAGATAAGCATCCTAAGAGGAATCTAATGTTATTCTGCTTGCTATACAGCACTGTGTTCCGTCAGGAAACAAAAGAAGAAATTATTTATGCCTTTGCTACCCATGGGGTGTGAGAAACTGGATAGTCGGAATATGTGCCGCAGCCTAAGCTACAAAGATAATCAAATTTCTCTAGGTGTCACTTGGCTCACCTTTGGTAGCTAGGCCAGAGCAGCAGTGCACAAGGAATTTAGTGGAACCGCTCATATAAACAACACCACAGTTTCACAAAGTTTAGCAGAAACAAAATTGCAGTGTAATAAAACTGACTGTTATAACAAAAAGTAAAATAGGTTTGTGAGAATATATACTGAAGAACATTTTAAACTGATGTCAAACAAATGTGAATATAGTGAAGCTCTTTCAAAGTAACTCGAAAGACGACTGATATTTAAGTTCTACTGAGACATACTTTTGAGCACTCACTGTCAGATAAAGAATGAACTTAAAGTCACTATTATATTATTATGGATCAAAAATTTGTTTAGCAGGATCAACCTGCAGACTATATATGTGCATATCTTTAACATCAGTCCTGATACATTTAACAGAAGCCCTCCATTAAGTGTGAACATCTGGTTAAAACTCCTTCAGTACAACTTCTGTATGAACTACTAGAGCATGTGGCCGAGTATAAGAAGCATTTCTACCCTCTTTTAAAGTTTCATATCAGTACTTAAAACTACTGTGAAGCTTGTAGGTCTTCACATCAACCTAGATGTAAGTACACTATAATATTGCTCTGATAATCTTGCCACATGTTCACAAAACCCATCAACTGGCTCCAGTCATTCAAGTCACTTCCGTGGCCACAGTTTGTAACACGTACATCAGCTTGCATCTTAAAAACCTTCAATTCAGAGGTGGATGCTTTCAGTTCGGATGCATGGAAGAGTTACAACACTTCCACAGAATACTAGGCCTAGGACGTCATGAGAGGAAAAAACTCTTACAATGTGCAGAAAGCAAGTAGCTCACTGTGCCTGGAGCTCACAATTATAGCCCATCCTTTTAAAGCAACCTACAGCACCGTTACCCTTAGGTAAAATAACAGGTGTCGAAGCAGAACACTGCCTATAATACAAGGGAGCCTGCAATATCTTTATATAAACCTGTCTTAAATTTACTTATCAGGGTTGTGACGTCTCTATTGATCGGTAATAATGAAATGACATAACTGCTCAACTGTAACCATGATGACAGAAGAGTTGTGATGTCATAATGCATGCGAAGGTGAAAGACAGGTCACAAACTATCACTGCAGCTGCAGTGTAAACAAAGAAATAAAGTAAACTGGCGTTTTTGTTCTTAGGATCTTTTTCTCTACACTGAACAGAGACCTGAAGAAAGGTGATGTTTATAGGCAGGTGGGTTTTTTCGGTTTCTGTAGAACATTACAGGAAATAGAGAACCGGTCTGCATATCTTTCTACATGTTGAGCTACAGCATTTTTTAAATCAGACTTAAATGAAACTGATTCACAAATCTTTTGGCAACAAATTACTAATTGCTTTTTGGTGTTTTTAATTTTGCACTAGCGATTCCACTTTTATTCTTCATGTCTGCAAACTACTATTTCTTTCATATCAAAGAGCGAGACGCTAAGCACTTAAGCTGTTTGTGGGAATGCTGATGGTTTGATCATGTAAATTGAGGAAAATATATATAATCTGCAATAGTTAAAAGAATAATATAAGTTTCATTAGAGTTGTATGACATTATAAATGAACATGGGCTTCAGCCTCGTTTCTCTATGTGATAATGGTAATCCTAATGTGACTTGCAATATAATTATAATGCAAGTCAGAGGTTACTTTATTCCATGAATAACTGGACGACGAAATAAATTACATGTTTATAGACATTTGAAGGAATTATATTATCTAAACTTATCTGAACAGGTAACAGAAAGTATGCTATCACAAGTAGAGAAAATTACCTTCATGATAATTCTGTTACACAAAGAGAAACACTCATGTGTTGCTGTACATTTGCACATAGTGCTTATATACATATTTTGAACCTGTTGAATATTTATATTTCTAAAATGTGCAAAATGTGTATGCTTTCTCCAAAGGTAAACTGCAAATCAAGATTGAAAATAATTCTATTGCGACTGTTATTTGTGTGGCACATTTGAAAGGTATACGAACGTATCTGCAAGTCATATTACTGAAAATCAGTATTATTGAGCTGACGCTAATGAGGTGCATTTAAAAAGCATACTGATTCATATGTATTATTAAATGCATAATTCTAACTGCCAATGCACCTCCGGGTGCATTTCTTGCTCATTCAATGCTGTGTTGCTGTGTGTTATCTAGAGTTAGTATGGAGTAAGTGATTGATTATGGCGAAGAGGAACGCATGGGTAAATGAACACGACTTTGCCTCTTGAGAAGCACTTAAATTCAGCTGCAACTCTCACACTGCATTTTCTAACATTCTGACACATTATACATGTTCTAGAGAACTACACCAGTAACTGATTCAATAATCAACCACCATGGCTTACATTGCGTAGCACCATTCATTCATCCATACAACCTCACCACTGAAACAAACCAACTGCAGTGTTTTTTAGAAATCAATTCTATACTTGAACGCTTAGTAACAATTGTCACACATGCACACAATTGTGACACATGCACATAAATTCAGAATTAGCCAAAACAATGAAATTGTATTTTTTTTTCTATTATGTAGACTTGCAGAACAGCACCATTACGCTTCATAAGATAAGTGCATGAAGTCTATCACTTTCTACCGATACGTCTCGAATTTTTAGGTCGCAGCCTACCAGAAAGCTGGGCTAGGAATGCATTCTGCCCGTTGCTTGCCAGTGGCTTTCTGGTTTGAAACTCACATTTTTTTGCTTTCCTTTTGCTGCTTTATTTGCTTTAGCTGTCCAGCTTGAGTTTGCACCTTCCTTACCCAAACCTTATTTACAGTATCCTTCCAAGACTTTGATAGGTCAATACAATAAAGCATTAGACTTAAACACAGCCCAACAGTGGCTTAGGAAAATGATATTATAGAAAGAAATGCAGTGCTATATCTAGTCAAGTTGGGAGATACAAAGTGAACATGTATGATTTGCCACGGAAGCACAAACAGAGTTCCTAGCATATGAAGGCATAGCAGGACTAAAGCCACCACGCATCTGTGAATAAAGACAGCACACATGTATCTTGTCACATTTGCTGTTGCAAAGTCTGAGGTCAAATGTCAGACACTGTCTTCCGAGGGTGCTTGTTTACTTTTCTTTCTCTGACTTCAAAGTGAGGGGATTTATGTGACAATCTTACTGGATACTGGTGGTGGAAGAGAGTTTTTTCTAGCACACAACAACATTAAAAGAACTTTGTAAGCATTTCATAATATATCAAGAGTTAGGAACACAAATGAAACATTTTTTTTTTATTTCTGAAGTGTGCTGGAAACAAATACTTTAATATGATCAAAACAAATAATTACACTAGGTGATGAAATTTCCACACATTTTCGTATGTGCACTGTACAGTTTTATTAGTAAAACTGTATGTCTGTGCAAATGTAATGGTCATTTCAATTGAAAATTTGTGGTCTGTAATGACAGTGTGTTACCACATCAGGAATTTTCCACTCTACACCTCTCCACTGCACTCTACAATACTCAGGGAAAGTTCACTCTACGCCACTTCATGCTACGCCTCTCTACTTTGCCCTGTACAGCTCTATGTCATTGCACTCTTTGCCCCTCTAAACCACTACACTGCCAGTCACTGCACTCTACACCACCCCAGTCTATGCCAGACTAATCTTCTCCGCACAACTCCAATCTATATGTCTCTGTACTGTAAGCCACTCTGCTACAATGCACCCTACTCCACTATTATCTATGCCAATACACTCTACGCAAATGCACTTTACTCTGCAGCACTCAACTCTATGCCCCTGCACTCTACGCCAATCCGCTGTACGCCATTTTAATCTACTCTGCACTCTATGCCACTATACTCTACACCATTACTCTCTATGCCACTCTACACAACTGCACTCTACCCTGCACCACTCCACCCCACTTCACTCTACTCTGAAACAACCTACTCTAGGCCACTGCACTTTACGCCACTCTACTCCACTTTACGCCACTGCACTCTAAGCCACTGTTAACCGCTGCACTCTACTCAAGTGCACTCTATGTCACTGTACTCTATTCTACATCACTGCATTCTATACCACTGCTCTATACACCACTCTATTCCACACCACTGATCTCTGACACTCTACAACACTGCACTCTCCGCCCCTTAACTCTACACCAATCTACTGTGCACTACACTCCTCTATACTACTTCACTCTATGTAGATGCACTCTATGCCACAGCACTCTACACCACTGCACTCTATGCCACTCTACTCTACTCTGTGCCACTGTCCTCTGAATCACTAAAATCTACCTGCCACTCCACACTCTGCATCACCCTGCAACGTTGTACCGTATGACTCTGCACTGTATGACACTGAATTCAATGCCACTGCACTCTACGCCACTATACCAACACTACGCCAATGCACTCTACAATAGTCCACTCTACACCACTTCAATGTATGCCACTAATCATACAACAGTTTCTGCCACTCTACAACACTATTCCACTCTTCACCATTCCACTCCACACCACTCTCCACTCCTCTCCGCCACTTTTAGCCTTGCTGAACAGCAGCCACGCTGGTGTACAATACGGCTTAAACACACTGGTAAAGTCAATAGCTCTTACACAGGCGAGACCGGTTGCCGTTGCCAATGCTTGTTTGGTTCTAGGCACTAGCCTCTTTGTGTTTAGTATGAAGCTGTCACCTGCATAGAAGACAGGAGAGCTGTGGCTGAGGCTGTGCATGATATGTGGTAGCTTGTGTAAATAATACAAATATTTCTGATGTATCTACTCAATAAGTATGGTCACTATTCTTGGAACTCTACTCTGTCCTAACTTTTTCCTGCTGAAGAGTTCTTTATTTATTCTATGGCCACCATTACTGAGCAATACAGGAAAGGTTTATAATTTACTTACACCTACCTACAAAATTAGTACCTGCTCTAGGCGTAATTAGTGGAACAACCATTCAATTTCCATAAAAAGGAAAACTAGATTAAAAAAATAATCCTACCTGTGTTTAAAAATGCATCCTTTCATGCTTAAATGCCACTAGCGTTGGCTGCGTCACCCAGCTTTAATTTACTTTTTATTTTTAACTTTCAGCCACGCTGTGCAGCAGCCGCACTGCCGTACCACACGGCTAACAGGCAGTGACGAAGACAATAATAGCCCTGGTAGGAGAGACCTATTGGCTTTCCACCTGCTTGATGGATTTGGTGCCGGCTCACACGCTTTCCTGTGTGCGATCAGAGCCGTGGAAGGTCAGAGAGGACCTCGGGGGCGTACTGCACGGAAGCAGACACAGCGGAAGTCCCAAAGTAAAATATACAGCACATACCCGGGTATGGGAGCCAGCACACGGGTCTCAGAGAACAGCCCTTTCCAATGGAGGCCTGGCATGTCTGGAGTATACCAGAAGCTGTGTGCTCGCGCTGGCACAGACTGCTAACCCCTCATTTGCGAGCAATGCCTGCTCCAGTGTACAGTGACCCCACTTACCTGCGCGGGAGGCAATCCAGGTTCTAGCAGCTGCCCTGGCAGGGGCTGGCAATGGAGCTCCTCTGTACAACCGAGGCGGTACGGAAGGCGGAACCTAGGAGCTGGACTAGCACCGAAGGCCCCCTCTCTGACACGGGCGGCAGTGCTGCGCCACAGTGCTTGTTTTCACTAGCGAGACGACAGGGAACACGGAGAGAGGATGTGGGTGTGTGGTGGGGGAGAAGCTGGCAACACCGGGGCAAAAACACAAGGGGCAACTACATGAGGGAAGGAAGAGGGCTATGCAACAATACAGAGCACTATGAGAGGATGAGCGGGAAGAAAAGCAACAACACTGGGCACAATGGAGGAAGGAGGGCAGGGGCAAGAGAGCAACACAGGGGGCACAGAAGCTCATGGGTGAGAGTTGGGGTGGTGGGCAAAAGCACATCTGTAACAGACAAAACGGGAGAGAAGCACATGAGAGAGACAGCCTGAAAACACATGCAGTCTGATGGAGGGCGTCAACAATGAAAATAAAGTAGTTCTGAAAGCACAAGCAGAGGAAGGACACAAGTACTTGGGCCACACACAAGAAGTTGAAGTGAAGTTGCACACTGACCAAAGAGAAGCAAGTGAATAAGAGTACTGATAAAGACAAATAATGGTAAAGAATGGTCGGCTCTAAGCAGACTGAAGGCTAACCAAACATCTTTCAAGAGACAGTGCTTGTGCTGGTTCAGGCACAGCAAAAAGAGATGGCACTTCAAGTACAAATACAAGCTGTAAGTAGGGCTGAAAGGGCTGGAAGTCGGTTTTCCAAGTCAAAGGTTCTTCTGCATCAGATCACCAAGAGTTAACAGGAGTCACTGCGCCTAATAAATGCCTTTGACTGTACATGCCATGTTATGTTATGCAGCTGTGAAGAACGCACTATCACCCGGGAGGGTATTCTGGCACTGAGCAGATGTGAGCCTAGCCAAATCTAGTAGGACTACTCAAAAAGCCAGGTCTTCAGTTTATTGCGCAATTCAATTAGTGAGGTGGAGGCTCTTATGTGTAGTTGCACGTCCTTTCACGCTTTAGGAGTGATGTAGGAGAAAGCTCGACCACCAGATCTGGTTTTTCGCATGTGTGCAAGAAGAAGTACAGACAAGCAAAGATATTTCAAAGGTTTGTGAAAGCAGATGCGATTGAGGTATGCTGGGTCAGTGTTTTATAGTGCCTTGAAAATGTGGGCGAGGAGTCTGAATTGTGCTCGTTAGCGTATAGGGAGCCAGTGGAGCTCCTTCAGGTGTTATGCGATCTGATTGAGGATTGGGAGATTGAGAGAGATTCTGGCTCCCAAGTTCTAAATGGTCTGCCGCCTTCTGGTGAATATTTTTGTTGGTCCCAGCATAGACTGTGTTCCTGTAGTCCAGCTTGCCCTGACGGCTTTCTGGGTGTTGATAGGGAGCCATTTCAAAATCTTCCTCAGCATCTTCAGGATATGTAAGCATGAGGCGATGACTGGGCTGACTTGAGCGGTCATGTCAAGTTTGCTGTCGATAATGATCCAGAGGTTCTTGGCGTGACAGGTGAGGTGTCTGTCTTAGCTCTGTTGGTCAAAAGGTGCAGTCCCAAATTGAAGTGCTCTTCCAGAAGATCACAATTTCAGTCTTGTTGGTGTTTAGTTTCAGACAGCTGGTCTTCATACAGTGGGTGATTTCAATCATGCAGACATTAAACTTGACCCAGGTAATGGGCGTCCTGTCCATGAGGTAACGACTGAGTTGTTTGTCGTGAGCAAAGAAAAGGACGTTAATGTTATAAGAGAGGACGATGCTAGGTAGAGGGATCGTGTAAGCATTGAAGTGGGTCCGGCTCATGGAGGATTCTTGTAGAACTCTGCAGAAGAAGTTGCAGGCTTCAAGGTGTAAGACAGGATGAACGACTGGGTCCTTCCAGTCAGGGAGGAGCAGATCCATCGGAGTGGATTCTGGTGTCATGTAGTAGTTGGATGAGTATGTATTGGGAGACTGTGCCAATTGCTGCGGAGACAGCCAGGAGAATGAGGGCCATTGTGTTTCCTCTGTCCAGATTCATGCAGAGGTCACCGGTGATAGCAATAAGTGCAGTTTTGATGCTGTGGTTGGGTCTGAAACCAGATTGAATGGTGTTGAGGAGTTAGGGGTCGGTGAGGTATTCGGTGAGGCGTCCGTTGATAATTGCCAGTAAGACCTTGGTCGAGAATGGTAGCAAGGAGATCGGCCTGTAGTTGGCAAGCACTGAGGGGTCTGCAGAGGGTTTCTTCAGCAATGGCAGGACAGCTGCATGTTTCCAAGTGTCTGGAAAGGTTGCAGAAGAGGTAGAGGCATTTAGAATGGGTGTCAGCATGGCACTGATGGGTTGTAGTCCTCTGGATTTAAGTGCTAGGGGCGGGGGTCTGATAGGGCGCTTGAGTGAATGGACTTCATGGTGGCAGCAGTTTCTCCTGGGTCAATGACGGGCCATATGGTTAGTATTAGTTCATTAGATAAGATCGGGAGGTGTTTGGCTAGGGCTGTCAGGTCCGGTTGTGGGTTGAGGTTGCTATAAAGGGCGGTGATTTTGTTGCTGGAGAACTGAGAGAGGTCCTTCAGGGGATGACCCAGTTGGATGTGGTCGCTGGTGAGGTGAATTCCTTCACAATGGTGAAGATTTATTTGCTTCTGTTGGTCGATGTGTGGTCAGGAGAAGCTGTCTAAGCCACTGCTTTACAGGTTAAGAGGTATTACTGCCTGTTGTGTGAATGCTTATTAGTCCAAGTAAAACAACTCAGATCTTGCCAAAGTCAACTCCGAGTGCCGGGATTCAATCATCAACCGCAGAGTACATTTATTATGGGGTGTTGAAACCAAAACAATTGCACCCTCCCCAAAGCCAGGCACCTGACTGGCTGCTGAAAGTTTGCTACAGCTAAATGACACAAACACGCAGCAGACGGTACACACTTTCATCTGACATATGTTCACCATAAATGTTTATGAACAGCTCACTCGTGCAGTCATATTAATCTATATTTTTTTTAACTGGCTGGAGTAGACACATGCAAATCTGTGATATGGAAACGGAATACATATGCCCGAAGTATAATTCCTGCTGCTCACGAAATACGACTTACTTGAGACCTGTGGGCTTATTTTGCGTGCCAAGAAAACGCCATGGAATTTTAAAGACGTGCACATACTCATTTGATGACACGCATGAAAGAGTGAACCTAATGAATGAATTTAAGCTTACCAAGGACAGAAGAGCTGGGTCGCTTATTCCATCTGTAACACTGCAGGACCTCAACCTGGAGGAAGGTTCCCTCTGCTGAAGAAAACGAAAAGATTACTGACCAACTCGGTCTTCAGTACCAAAATGTTACCTTTTTACTGTAAGAATGGCAACACAAAGCGAACATTCTCTAGACATTTATTTCATCAATGAGGTTCATATGACTTTCCCTTTGCGACTTCATATGTGCTTCACTGAAGGAAGAAGTCGGAAAGCTCATTCAAACGAAAACGGATGATGGAATTAAAAAAGTTGATAGGAGCGAGGTCAGTCAAGTCGTGCTATCCCAAAGGATGTTAAGCTTTGGGCTCAGGTCTTACGAATATTTGTGTCAAATGTCAACAGACAACTGGAAGTGGTGTTCAGGTTTGAAAAATGACCGTAAGTCATTAATGGCGTCACATGAAGAATTCTAAGAATGTCAGAGGGGGAAATACCACACCCCAAGTCCGTTGCTATGAGGAGAAACACGGGCAACGCGCTGATGGCACAGATCCCACAGGCGATGGCGCTGAAATTCAGAAGCCAGGAGGGCTCTCCACTGGCAGCTTTCAGGAACTGCGAGTTACAGCTGCACATAGACCCGTTTTTTTTTTGTATTCTTCTATGCATTTTAGGTGTAATATGCACGAATCCATTTGCAACAACGTTCTCCATATTAAAGGCCTATTTTTAATAATTTCCTGCTTTAAAGTAACAAAGTAATTTTAGTTTAAAGGTGTAATTTACAAGTTAAAACCAGGACCACTGAAACGGAGGCACAGCGCACGCTCATAAACCATTGTCATGATGAAAATAAAATATCATTATTTAATTTAATTTGGCGCAGCACATTTTCACCAGCGCCCGAATACCTCAACGTTTGACAGGTTTATTTTCTAAACGTCTTGTATAATGACATTTGTCCTGCGCTATCATCTTTTTTGAGACGATTAAGCTACCACGACCCTTATCTGTGCTGAAATATTGATCTTTCTACAGCCTGAGGGGATACAGTTCATCAGCATAGCATCCAACAGTCCTGCCTGCAAAGAGCTGCTTCTGCCAGACGGTTTTAATAAGTGTATCTTCACTGGTTGACCTTGACATGTCGTCAAGGCCACACAATATTCTTGTCAAGCTATGGCAGGAGGCAGCTGGCAAGAAACTGCTTCATCACTCTCAAACACTCATCCGTTTACAGCGATTGCCCAGTTGGTGGGACTAGTGACAGGCCCGTTCAAGAGCCAACACCAATCCATCTCTATGGCTTCTCCCCAACCAATCAGGTGAGGCGGTGCAAAGGCAACAATATTAATGCATGGGGAGATAATACTGTCATCACAGGACCCCCTGGGGACTTGTATTATAGCAGCAACAGGATAGCCATACCTTGCTGGTCCCAGTTGTGAGCAAGGGGCCACTCTTCTTTAGTTTACAATAAGCCACTAACCTACATTAAGTATTTTTTGGCATCTCGAGAGCCAGCGAGAGAAATATAAACAGGGCCACTGGAATTATGCAGCAAAAAAGGGCCAAATTATGCGGCTGGGTTGGGTAAATTATGCAGCAAGAAAAGCGAAATTATGTGGCATAATGCTGCACATTTTAAAACAGTATTACTTCATTATTTCATCATTTCTATGTCGAGCATAGCAGTGCGCAAGCGCTGCTTTTCCGACGTGTTGGGGTTTAAGTGGGATTTTAACGACGCCCACCTCAGGTCCATCACTTTCACTCGTTCGTGGGCTTGCCTTTCAAAAATCCTTTGATGACATTGGTAAATGTTTTACGTTTGTCCCGCCTTGGGGCAGTTTTGTTACCGCCTTGGGGACTAACCCCTTTACATGGATAATTGCACGATTGCCGATATGTTTGATGAGCTAACTTCTTTTTCCTTTTGTGTCTTTCCTTTACACTAACGCTCATGGCGGCCGTGGCGCTTTGAATTGACTTGCTTATGTCAACTGTTTTACTTTTCATTTTCAATTTATGTGGCAAGAAAAGTCCAGTTAGGAATTTACAACGCTAATAGCTCTAACTTCAGCAAATGTGAGGCCCACTGCATTGCAAATGCTTGTTAAACTTGGTAACACTGTCTGGGCATTAGTTGTACCTCTTTAGTACCAGTTTAACAGCAGAACATAGCAATAAACAACAAAAAAGTGAATAGTTCAGCTTTGAAAATGGCCATCAACAGCGCAGCAACACGTGTCGCTGCGTTTTTAGTAACTTTTTAACCGTTTGAGCTAAAAAAAGAAAAAAAATTCAAAATCTGACGATCATTCTCGGGATGATGGATTATGTGGCAAATCTATAAATCAGCGAAGATCGCTGTGGCAGCATCGTTGTAGTGACCCTGCATATAAAGTAAGAAACCGGAAAGACTGCACATTAATTGACTGTAAAGGACAACGAATGTACATTCTAGGGCTGTGAAAGCCCCAAGTGTCCCCTCGCTGACGAGAAGGGAACCAGCTCCATGAAAGAAACGCTATTAAAGTGTCATTTGTGCTGTTCCCAATTGTAGTGCACTTTCAAGATGCTGTGGTGGGTGCACTGTTTATATGGGATCAAGCTATTTCCGCTTGTAAATTCAGTTTGCGTACCTAAACAGGCATTTTCCTCCAAATTTTACCCTCACCTTTGTCATTCACAAAGCATGCTTTCACACTCCTAAAACATTATTCATGCACAGATTTTTGGGTGAGAGTTCCCAGGCAGGAAGGCCATGGAAGGATGGGAACAACATAAATACACCTCTATGTCTGTATTCAATAACTATTTCTCGCCCCTTTCCAACCTTGGACATTGTTAGAGACTTAATCCTGACATGAGCAGGAGTAAATCAGCTGCAAGAATGAGAAGGGGAGAACTGGGGAAGGAGTGATTTCATGACATACGTGCAAACGCAAGGTGAAGAAGGCGTCCAAGTGCGTCATGACATAAACACACATTACTATCACTGTGCTTTTTTCTTATTTTGTTGACGCTGGTCAGCAGTGGCAGTAATCATTTTTTTTTCTCCAATGCTGTACAGCACTGATAAAAATAAAATAAAAAATAAAAAAAACAATAGGTTTCCATTGGCAAAGTCATAATACAAGATCGACTGGTTTTTCCAATGCTGGTTTGACTCAGTGCTCTATTCCAATAAGGTATCTGAGTACTGAGAAGCTTTGTTAATGTCAAATGCTAAAATTGTCTTGAAGTTATTTCTAAAGCGGCATGTTTGTTTTCATCCTTCTTAACACTGTAGAACATCAATCCACTTTGAACATGCTTTCAATGAGCGTCGTAAATCTCTTTATCGCTGGTAACATCAGGGAGCTCCCCGCCCAGGACCAGCTACCTTTCAGGTTGATATAAACGGATTTTATCCTTTAGCTATTCAGACGAGATGGAAAAAAAATGGACAGATGAAGCGCGACACTTCATTGGGAGCCGATAAAAGTTTTCTAATTCTAGGGGCAGAGTACTGCTATGGTCCTGTAGGTTTTCCACAAACTGATTCCAGTAAAAAATAACATAAAAAAACTCATTAGTCAAGGCCTTAAGAACACAAATGCTTAGAATTTTAGGAAGCACTGTCTTTTACCGGCTGCATTAATTTTTTAATCTAAAAGTGGAATGGTGACATTTTACCAGACTGGCATATATTCTAATGCAAAAAAATCTGATTATTAGTGCAAAGGATGTGGACCCTTCACAAGTAATAAGTCCTCATTTTCCATTACCAGGAACCAAGTACACCTTTGTAGTATCCGAAGCCCTCAGGGTAGCAGGGCAGAGCAGCCCAAGCCTTAGTCTTGGGAAACGGTGTGTCCTAGTAACCCAGTCCTTAGGTATACAAAAAAGCACCCAATTTTCACTATCCAGGCATTGATTTCACTTATAAAAATGAAAAGTAATGTATTATGCATATGCCACTCAATATTGCATATTAATTTAAACATATATGCATGGCAGCAGTTGAGATAACTAATGGGGATACTCAACATTTGACACCCCTAGCGAGCCTCAAACCATAAAACCACAAGTCCAGCTCCAAGGATGCTTGCATTTTCTTGGACATCTTTCCGACGTCAGTCTTTCTACTGCCTGGGCGACTTACTGCAACTTTTTCCTAAAAAGTAGGATGTGTTTTCGCGGTGGCGGGTTTGCAGAGTTTGTGACAGCCCCCAAAATGCATATTCCTTGGTGGTGTGTTCCTGCCCTCTCTGAGTTAACATGGAATAAAAATACGCAAATTATTTCCCAAAGTCATTTTTTTTTTTAAGTGGCCTTCCAGCTTACAGTGTCGACTGCATCCCCAACACTAATCTTGGGTGTCTGTGGTAATATCCTTTTCCACATGCCCACCTGCTAGTAACAAGTGTGAGAGGGAGCAGAAATGTAACACTTTCCCCCATGACATCAGAGCAGGTGGGAGGGCTCCATGTCGGACACACTAGCTCCTCCACCCACTAGACACAAGTAAGGGGTGGCTAACAAAGAGACCCCCAGCAAAGACTTCAATCTCTGGGGAAATGGGCCTCCCCTGTGTACACTGGGATGACCCCAGCACCCTACTTCCTTCTTCTAGTCCTTGTTGGTGCCCAGTGAGATGGATGCCTCTGGGACAATTTTACTGAGAATAAACGTGTGTGCCCCCAATGAGTTTTACTTCCACTATGGTCCCTGGGATCATTTTATAGGAAATGTGTGACAATGCTCTACATGCATGATCTTGGCTAGTTCCCCCATGGAGACTAAACTTCTCCCTTTGTTTTCTTTAGTCCCGTTTAGGAATTTCATATGGAGAAGTCACACTTTGCTCTTGCTGGCATGCTCCAGCTACCAGGAATTGCTTCTTTAGGTATTCTGGCATATAAATGGTCCACCTCAGCAACATTCCTAGGACTTCAAGGAAGAGGGCTCCCCACTTGCAACCCTCCAACTTCTATTGCCTCCTTTGGCAATTTACATGGCATCTCTGTTAGCAGAAGTCGGGGATCCCCTCCTTTGATAGGTCACACTCCTGCAGGTTGAGTCTCCAAAATGATTCAGCAGTTTCATACCTCTGCTGCCTCAGAGTGTGTATAGAAAGGACAGCATTATGGGCCCAGGGAACCTAATCCTAGTCCATTCACCCCGTATTGCTTGCCCTAGGTCCGGACTGTTCTCCAAAGTATCTTCCATCTGCAGCAGTTTTTAAGTAGGGGTGCAAAGTTCCAGAAGCTAGGTCCCTCTTCCCAATCCTGAGTTAATCAATCATGTTACCCCTGACCAAAACTTCCTGCACGAATGTTTGTTAAATTCCAAGATGGCACCTACAAGGGGTCTGTTCAAAGACCTTCCCTGAGAGCTGTCCCCTGCCACAGCTGCCTGGAGCCTCGCCTTCAGCTCTTAAAAAGGGGCACCCTAGTGTGACTAGATTCAGAGATCAGTCTATCTCCCTTTATTTATGTGAGGGTGGGCCTTCCCAAGCCAGGTGCAGTGTGAGAACTAATTAGCACATGCTGATTCCTCACTCTTTTCTCTCCTGAGAACAGGCCTAATCACTGTTAATTGGCCCTATTGTGTGGGGAGAGTAATTAACCTGGACCAGCAGGTTGATTCAAAGACCAACATCTAATTAGGAGCCGAGCCAGAGCAAAATACTAAATCCTGAAGTCCCAGAAGGAGTTCAGATATGTAGACATTAACTTGAGATCTGCCCCTGGGATCCTGATTTATCATTATAGAAGTGTGTCAGCCTTCTGTCTAGGCACAACTGTGACAACATGGCAGTTTGGTGCAAATGTTGGTTATAGTGTACAATACAGTGAACCACATACACTTTTTAGTAAACCCATACAGATGATCATATTAACACTTTGAATGCCCACTCATAAGGACTCCCTTTGAGGAGGCTTTGCAGACCCCCAGGGGTCCCTCGACCACAGTTTGGGAACCACTGAGTTAGACAACTCAAATTATAAATAAGTAAATTAAAGTTAAAAAATAAAGTAAATTAAATAAATATTAATGAATAAATACATTTAAGAAAAATAAAATAATGATTAAAAAAGTATATATATATATATATATATATATATATATATATATATATATATATATACACACATATATATATATATATATTTTATAAATAAACAGAATATAAATGTACTCTCTTGTAAGCTTTACTGTGGCTACCCATCACCATATGTCATGTTTCTATCAATCTATCCCCCATCCCCACTGTGACTCTCCCAAACCCATTCTACTACTTTCATCTGCAAAATACCCCTGCCTAAGCTCTTTCCTCCTCTTCCACATCTAGCTCACCCAAACCTCACTTTATTACTATGATCTCCCAAACAACCCTAATAAATTCTCCCTCATTTATCTCACCTTGACTCATCCAAAACCCCTCCTGCTACCATGATCTCACCAACGCTTTCCACAGACTCTTACCTCCTCCATCCCCCCTTTACTCATCCCAAGCCTAAATCCTATTACTATTAACTCCCAATTAACACTTCTGGATTCTTCCCTCCTCTATCCCTCCATTACCGTAGTCAATCCAACTAATAAACTCACATATCCTCTGCTCAAATTAACTCATATAAATACTAAAAGTGAACTCATATTTCCCTATACTAATCCACCACTAATTCCTCTTGGGCTCCGGAATAGAGTGCTACTCGTCGAAAAGCCCTATGACGCCTTATTGGGGTAGTAAGCGCTATATAAATACTATTACAATACAATGTGCATACGCAGGTGTCACATCTTCATAGGCTATCGGTCCACAGCCTCTTACCCTAGCTATGCTGCGTTGTATCTCACCTTAAAAGGCAGATACTGCTGGTTATCACGCCCAATCTATTTTATTGGAGGCTACAGTGTGTGATACTCAGTGAGACCCACAGTAAAAGTGCAAAAATGGGTGGTCCAAACAGCAAAAATCTAGGATTAAAAGGGTCTGAGAGCATTCCTCACAACTAGGACAATAACTATTTTATCAAATTTGTGTCCACGGTTAAATGAGTCATGACAAAAAACACGTTGACTTGAGATAACAGAAGTAGCTTATTTCCAGCCTGCAAGTCAGAATATGTCAAAACAATCAACATTGTGTTGGATGAGATTATCTCCCAAGTTTGGCCCGCAAATCAGAGATTATTTGCACCAAAAAACTGACATCTATTCTCCTTCTATGAACCCCACAGACCGGTCTATGTCAAAGAAAGGGTCAAAACGCAACTGCTGTGAGTAAAAGAGCCCAACAGCTTTTTTAGTATTTTTAGTATAACAACCACAATTACATATTACCTTTCCATGTTTTTTTCTCCTGTAATGAGAGGTCACACTACATACCGGACATGTCCTTAGGATGCAAAGGTTTACATTTTCAACAGTCAAGGCTAATAGTAGTCTTGTGGGGAGTGGAGGGTTGCTGTTCTCTTGTTCAAGAAAAATAATGAAATGACTTGAAACTGGGGGTGTCTATGAGAGCTTCTCCAAGGCTTATGCAGTTTCCAGTGATCAAACAATCTTCTGTTCTGGTAATGAAAGCATCTTGTGTAACAGATATCAAATCACCAGCATTGTTTCAAATTGCAGTGACCTTTTCTGAAAAAGCAGCAAGAGTTTGAAGCGCAGTTAAAGCATTTTCTTAACCAGGCAAACATGTCTGTCCTGGTTTATCGCTGTAACTATGTGAATTTGCATTTCAAATAAAGATCGGCATTTACTGCATGTTACTTGTACCCGAGGGTAAACTATTCCTAATTACTTTGCGACAGAAAGCAAACCAAAGCAAGCTATGTAGGCTGCTCCGTGGTGAGTAAAAACAGTGCGTTGTTCAGGTATTATTTTTGTAAGCCAAACCCATAAACGAACAGTGTTGTTTTGCAACCGATACTTATTCAGATTTCAGATGGCTGCGGGATATTACTGCAGTGATTATTCAATAGCAGCGGTCCCTTTGCTTAGAGGCGGGGCATTGGCTTTATCCACTACCCAGTGCACTCGGCAGGTCAGTAAATGTAATTAAGAGAGGAACACGAGCATCGATTTCTTCAAATGATTTTTCTACTGGCAGCACGAGTTGGAAGGGCTCGGTTGCTTTGCTCCGAGCTGGCTCGGGTCTGGCCTAGAGACGGCGTAATCTACATTTTACCTCGTGTTTTCCAAATAATTATCATACAAATCCATACAAATGTGCATGTATGGAGGAGCTTTTGGTCAGCCCTTTATCTTTACTGGTCTATTCACATGTCACTCACTTTCCGTTTGCTTCCGCCAACCACAGCATATAGCGCAGGGCAATAGGACATTTTCTTCTTGCACAGATGCACTTTATCCCAAAATAGAAATGCACTTCTGTGTCAGAGCTCATACGTAAATCTGTGCTTTAACATGTCTCCTTATGTTTTTTTCCAAACACGTGCACGCCACCTGTAGGTGGGGGTGTTTATTGCAAAACAAACAAAAAAAAATGAATAAAAAAAATGAACATGCCAGCCTTGTCAAGACCAGGCCAATTAGCTTTGCCAATGCAAGTGTGCGTATTCACAGTATTCTGTATGGAGAGAACTTTCTCTCTGAACCAGCAGACCACTGAACACATTTATCAATACAAACTTAACACTCAAGGGCTCAATGAGCTCCTTTATCTAGAAGCAGAAACCTGCTTTTATGTAGCTCTTTAACAAGGCGAATTCAGTAGTTTCGCAGGACTGTAAGTAGCAGCTGTTCAATTTCTCCAACAGTACTTAAAGCCCCTTTATGTGGGCGACGGGACGTATTGAACGATCGAATTAACGGGGGCAGAGGGATGCTCTCGCCTCGTGCTGGCTTAGATCACTTTGGCCACGGACACCTTCTGAGGGGGCGTTGGCAACGCAGGTACTGGGTGGCCGGGGCTGGTCATAGCCAAGATGGGTGCTATTATTGGAATGATGCAGCGCAAGTAAGAGGGCGGCCATACAGACCAGATGGCGGGGGAAAGGGGTGTGTCAAGCAGGGGATTTAGATGGTTTTGTATGCTTTGTTAAAATAAAATAAAAAGTATATGAAAAAGCACCTTCAATTGGAGGATTAAAGATTAAATAGACACGGCAGGGATCAGATCTGTGAGCTTATGGTTAAAACCGATTTATACAAAGAGTTCATCAGCCCCCCCCCCCCACACACATCCCCCTCGCCCCCCCTTCCCCCTCCCCCGAGCTATACGAGAGAGGGGTGATAGCTGGAGGAGCATACAGCTGGCTCAGTTAATTGTCTTTGACATGGTCGTCCTTACAAATCACCTCTTTTGACATCACCACCGCCAGCCTCCAATGCTGAGTCAGTTTTTGTTGGCTTTTAGGATTCTGCACACTTTACTGCAGCTAATCAGTGGTGAATTGCTTGCACTCTTCTTTGAAAAAATGGTAAAATTGTCCCATACCTAATTGGTACAATTAATTTTCTTGTACACCTCTAATATATGGTTGTTTAAAATTGGGTCTTTAGTTTGCAGTCAGTTTACACACTGTCCAAGTACACACACACGCACACACACACACACTAATACAATAACGCAATGAAAACACCACAAAAAAGTACTCCACGCCAGTTTAGAATGCCAACACAAAGCTCCAGTGGTAACCTTCTCCTCAAGGGGACAACAGACTCCATCTGACACCCGTTAACGCAAATCTCTAGCTGAGGATCCCCAACCTGGACATGGACTGTGAGAAGGTAAACTCTTTGCTGGATTAAACATGGTTCCTGCATCCAATCCACGCTCCATCGCGGTAGGCTTGAACTTGTGACTGGCTACCTACAAGTGGAGCTTTGTGCTTTTTGGCACTATTTTTGCACAGACCTTTAAAAATGTATTACTCTGGTTCTACTGACTGGATTTTTGTCGTTTTGGTATCATTTTATTACTTTATTATTCTAAATTGGTAGTGGATTTTTCTTAAATTGTGTTTTTAACCTTATTACTGTTTGAGTGCTGTATAAATACTACTGTTTTGTGCCAAGCTACCGCAGGTTTATTTTGTGACTTTCATGGTTCACTTCGACAAGGGTTGTTTATTAGCTGAGTGGGGCTTCCACCCCTCTCAGCTAATAACCCAATTTTTTTTTTTTTTTTTTTACACAAGGCAACTATGCATTATGGTGAAATAACAGTTGAGGAAGGGGAGTGCCGGAGGTAGTCGGGCCTTTAGGGGAATGGTTAATAGGCTTACTAGGGACTAGTATGTGGAAACCATTGTCGTGTGTGGCCTCAGACCAACAGGAATGCCCATAATTTGAGCTCTAGATCAGTACACATGACGGAGCGGGTTTGACTGGGGAGGAAGTCACCTTTATCTGCAAGCTGGACTTTGCAGAGCATAACATACTAGCATTCCAATCCACGGGAATGAGTGTTTTCAGAGATCCCATGTTATTTCATATCGTAACACAATCTCCCCGGTTCAGCCCTGTGGATCAGCACATTATGGTAGGAAACAACTCGGGGAGGGGGGATGTAAGTGTGCTCACCAATTTAGGGTTAGAGTTTCTTTTGCCGCCAACAATGCAAGATCTTAGTTTTCTTACTGTATTTGAGTATGTCAAGTGCACATGCCTTCCTGGAACCGAGGCTGCGGCATTTGGTCTCTGCTGTAAGGGGTTCCTGGAAACTACACCAGTATTGCATTAGAACGGTGCAATTCCATAAAATATGCGGGAGGTCAGCTTTGGGGTTCAGCAAGGGTGAAGAAGGTGAGCATCAGGAAACGTGATTCAGCTTGACATGGGGCCAAGTATGCTCCATGCAGAGATGCATACTGTATATTTCTAAAACTGGCATTACAGGATAGCGAATGTGACTACTCTAATGTCATGTCGCATTTTGAGCTTTGTCGTTATCCCAGACCTTGCAGAGTCTATTTATCTTAAAGACAGTAGATCCAAGTGATGAGATTGTAGCTGGTACCCATAGTAAAGAGGGTCTGCGTAATGTATGTGTTTGTGGTTCCTAACCAACTACACTCCAATGTGCGCTGCAAGCTTTATTACCACATAGGTTTGAAACTGGTCTTTCTGTATTTCATATAATTCTGCAAGCCCCTGAAAAATGCGAGGATGCCTCGTCCTGGAAGGGATCGCCGAGGCTGTATACCCGGGCTTCACCAAAGCACTGTAATTGTGTAGCTGCTGAGCAGCCCTGATGTTTAGGTGAGCCTAGGAGTGGAAGGTCAGTGCATGTGCAGTAATATGTTTAGTGATTACATACATCGTTTGAAATATTTAAGGACTACTTCCACTAGTCTGGGCAGTTGATCAATGATTTTACCCCTGGGCATGAGAAGGCGGTAACAGGGTTTCAGACAGGAGCAGGCCTCACTCGGTGACCTACCAGAAAACCAGCGAGATACCCACTAAAGCTGCGCAACCAGTTAATATTGCTCTTAGGAGCGGGCACCACTAAGTTTCTCTAAGCCCTTCATTCCAGGTTAACAGACTATTTGGGTCCTGAAAAAACTTCTGGTAGGTGAAAAACAGTACAGTCGTAAAATAGTATAGTAGGCTGTTAAGCATGCTTATTTTAGCCAAGGCCATTCGGCCAGGGATGGTTATGGGAAGCCCATTCGAAAATTACATTATCATTTTTTTCATTCAATTTTAGTTTGTTTGGTTTTGCTAAACCATAACACATCAAAACATATACCAATAATTATATACAACAAATTAATCCGTTATGAATTGAAAGCTTTTAAAATGTATTATTCAGAACAGCTGAAATGAGTACAATTTGAAGAAAAACGTTTCTGTGTCTGTGGAGTGGACGCAGACCAAGAAGTCTTATAGAGCAGAAAGGGCAAAGTGTCCTTCCCACCAAACCTAGCTGCCAGGCATTAGTGTTTCATGAGCATATGCACCAATGCCCACTTCCCTGCCTTGTAGATGGCATGGGCTGGTACCCCCTGAACAATGTAGCGCGGAGGGCCTTGCCCCTAACTAAATGAATTCTCAGAATTTCCCGGGGCTGCAACTTGTCCAGCGCGTAGCAGATCTTAATGCTAGGATGAACTACTGTGATAAGATCCTCCTCTGCCCAGCCTTCCCGGTTTTTTTGCCCCAGAAACTCTCACAAAAAGTTGGCACCCTTAATGGACCTTAGTACAATCTACGTACAAGCTTACAGGCCACGTGGGGGCCGACCAACGGATCCTCTCCTCCTCTCTAGAAGGATGAGCGGGAGCAAAGAGTGCTGGTAGGGTGATGGACTGTCCAACAAGGAAAGCAGTTACGACTTCTGGTAAGAAAGCTTCCCAGCACCAGTTTGTATGGGGGATGGTATAGGGTGATTGCACTGACAGTGCCCACAGTTTACTCAATGGACGAGTTTATCTAATTGTAATAGGAAAATCAGTCTTCAAGGTCATGAGGCCCAGAAAGCAGCTATGCTAAGGCTTGAAAGATGTCACATGAGGAATGTTCTGAGCATCAAACAAGGTTACAAATTTGACCCAGCACCCAGTGTAGACTGATTTCTCTGAGGGAGCTCGGGTGGTTAAGATGACATCCACCACCTAAGGTGGCAGACAAAGCTGTTAACAACCAGCGCTCAATATGCTGTTTGTGTTGTGTTTTTTAATCTTGGTTATTCATATGTTCATACTAGTACTCTAATACCTTATTTTTGACATTTATTCATTCATGTGCACTATAGTTCAGTCTAAGAATAAATTATGTTGTGTCACATGAATAACCTAGCAAAAGGCTTTCATCCTCAGACTTAGAGCTCATATAATGTTTAATAAAAAGATCAGAGTTTGTTTTCAGCAACAAAATGACTTACTGAAAACTACTTTGCATTCCTAATCGCCATCAATACAAATCAATTGAGAGCAATACTTCTTGGCAAGGAAATATATGATTGGTGTAGCGAGGTACTGGCTACAGCATTTTTTTTTAGCATGACTGCCTAACAAAGATGCTATAGGTTAGGAAAGGCATTCTAACCAAATATCCATCTTGACGGCTGTCTCTACAGAAAACAAGAGTGTTTATGGCCTGCTGGCAAATGTCGGAATGCTGCCACACAGAACACTCTATGCGTGCATGAAGCATCACTCCAGATGACTCCATGATGGCGGTCAGCCTTTGCTTCCTTAAAAGAAACAATTCATTTTCATTTGTGCTTGAACCATACTAAGCAGTGTCTAGAGCCCCGCTGCTTAACAGTAAATACAATCACATTTCAGAGGCTTTCTTTACAAAGGATTTTAAATACATTTTATTTGAAGGGGTGTGAATCCTCAGAATGCTCCTTAATTCAGCACTGGCCCCAAACATACGCTTGTTTGTGTAAGAAGATTACACTATGGAGCTTAATGCTTTTGCCTTGACTTTCGGAGCACATATTATGTTGGCATCCCCACCTATGCCTTTGATGGCTCCATTGCATGAAAAACTGGGCACAAAGAAAACTTTTGCATTTATGATAAATTCTCACATTCCACCTGGACTGCGTTTCTTATTATAGCTGCATGTGGATGTGCATTTGGTTCAGCTCGGCCAACTACCTAAGACTGTACCAGGACCAATACCTACGAATACATTCCCCCTCACACATTAGTTGCACTGGTTTTCAATATATCAAAAGGAGGACGTTGCGCACTTTTTGAACTCCCCCAGAAAACAAAACACACTAGGGTCACCTCTGCCTCCCTAAAGACCAGGCAGTTCAACAGTACACATTTGCCAGCTGTTTAGCAAAGTTTAATCCCTCCTACCGCAGCAAGAGATACAGCAAAGAGGGGTACCACTGACTACAAGGAAAAAACGATCATTAGCAATGGCAATAGTTATGTCTTATAAATGCACTGTCAAGCCAGATCTAAAACTTCATGTGTGTTAACGACGTCCCTCCTCCTACTTGTGCTGCTTCCAAAGACAAACACCATAAATTATCTAGGGCCAGATGTATCAAAGGACTTTACCCATTCTGTGTCTATGGGAAAATGCTTTAGTACATATGGCCCCTAGTTATCTAATGCAGTACAATGTCACATGGGTGCCCCTAAAAAGGTCGAGCCCAGGAAGCTGGATAGTAACATGATCACAGCTGTGTGGCAGGTAAGCACTTTTTTGTGGAAGCACACAACTTCTGCTCAGTCAAAACATGTACTCCTGGCTCCCAACATGTGGGTGGAGACAAAGCCCCTCTCCTGGTTATGCTCCCATAATTGTCAGGCGACAGCCACACTGTCAAGCCAGACCACAAATACCCCTGGAGCTGGCCAAGAGGAGAGCTAGACCAGAAATAAAAACGGTGTGACATTTTGTGATGGGGCTTCTTCAAAGAATGCTGTGCTTGCTACCATGTCACTAGTAGACAGCTGCATAAAAAGGGGCATTCTCCCTTCACTTTGTACTTCCCAGTTTTTCTGCCTCTTTGGTTCATAAGAAGGGGTGATAACACTGAACGGACACTTGTAATTCCTTTGCAAATATGGAACACAGCCTTCAGAAGATAAAACTTCAATACTAAGTGGGCTGCACTTTTGTATGGATGTGCTAGTTGTATTTCGCAAACATAGTTAAAAGGCAGCACGGTGTGGTGCAGGTTCAAAGACCAGAACGAGTCAAAGAATCACATGAGAGGAAGCTGGATTCTCAAAGCATACACATTTATTGCTATTGGGTAGGCATTTTAGATACCTACATACTCAGAATTCAACAGGGAAGTCAAAGGCAAGCTCAGGAAGGCTGCTTCCATTTCAGATTTTGGGTATTACAAACCAGCACCAGCAGGGATCTAAGTTGGACACCACTGATCACTTCTGTACACCAATCCACTCAGGCACTGTTCAGCTAATATCTTAATTTACACAAGCAAACATGGCAAAGAAAAGTGTGATGGAATCTAGAACAATGACGTCAGCATTCAGGTCAATCTTTTATGGAAGACGTTTGAGATATCTACATTAACTAATCTAAATGGAACTCATTTGACACATGTGTTTTCCCGAAAATCTGGCTTGGATCCAGCCACCCTGGTCCTAAAAATGACACCATGATCTAGCTGAAGGTGACTGACTGATGGGTAAAGGGAATGAGAAGGGAGGCCAATATGGAGTACACTATCACTGCACAAGCCATCCCTTTATTTCATACTGTTTATACTGCAATGCTGAAAATAGCTTTTGCAGTTCACCGGCTCTTCCAAAATTGTGCAGCATGCCTACGTGCGACAGACTTGTTGGACCGAAATGGCGAACTGCGCTTCACACTCCACTCTCTCGCTCATGTGACTTTGCACGACCTTCATCACACATAGCATCGATTGTTGCCCCTCTACAGGACGATTTTCCCCCAGGAATGAAAATAAACAGAAGCAGAATATAGTGGAATAAATACATTAGTGTGTCTGTATTAAAACCCCATGTAGCTTCTATTGCACCACCAGAGTAGCAGGCAGCATAGTGGGAGAGCGCCAAACGCAGAGCAGACCTGGCATCAGATAATTCTAGCTTTCTTGAAAGTTCTGTCCTTAATTTAGGACAATTCTTGTGGGAGAACCTGTGTTAGGATTGAAACGCAACTGACTTTGTTCCCATTAACACCAGCCTGACAATAACCTGTTTAGTGTAACAATCTGGTTCTACATGGAACTATCAGGTTCTGACCTGGTCCCAGAAACACTATGCTTAATTGTCATCGGGCCAAGTGCTGAAAGACCAAAATGATCACTTCATGACCAACTAATTCAGGGAATTAACCATCTTCACCTCTTTCTGTCAGTAAATCCCTGGCTACCTAGAACCTGCCTCATGTGCAATTCTACTTCCTCAAAGCTAGTTATAAACTATTCATCATCATCGTTCTCATTTTGAACTCTAGATTATTCAAACAATGTTCTGCTCACAAAACATTACACGCCGACTAGTATACGGGGTCATCCGTTTAGAAAGCTACACAGATGTGGTTTCATCATGCTATAAAATGAATAAAAGACATTGTATGCGGACAAGCAACTCATTTAAGGTCCTCGCACATTGGGTGCACCTACTCAAGCGCTGAGGTACACAACAATAAAGAAAAAAGAAATAATGTAACTACAAACATGCCTTGAACAGAAGTGCCTTACATACTCCTTTGATTTATACGTCATTAACCAAAATAGGTAATTAGAACAAGACCACAATCACGAACAGTAGCTGCAGTCGAATGCTGATGGATTTACTGCATTAACCCACCATCTCGACTACACCGCACCGGTTCCCTTGAATTCTTAAAAGACTGCCTCTAGTATATTATTTAAGTAGTTCCTATTTCAAACTTGCGTGTAGTGGTAGCAATCGTGAGAGGCTTTAATTTCCTGTGTGGGTCTGCAGCAGAAGAGCGAAAGGTCAAGCCCCTCCCCAAACAAAGTAAAGCGATAGGTGGCAAACCATCAGCTGACAAAAGCTGCTTAAAAAGTACGTCTGAAAAAAAAAAAACACAAACCAATCCTAAGAATCTGCACAGATGAGTGGCTTCCACAAGAGAAAACGTGCATGAAGTAATCATAACAATTGCAAATGCTTAAAAGTACATGAGAGAAATCTTGCAAAATAGAAGATGACAGTAGGTATCGCACGTAACGTACTTGCGTGGCGCCTTCAATCAGGCATAACACCAAACGAGTTCCCTAGATGCTATGCACAGCTACAAGGAACATATGTGAGCACTAACCCTTTACTCAACTATTCAGCGGCTTGATCATTGAAGCCTATATTCTATGTACTTACAATCAGCGAAGTGAACTGATGTTCCCCATTCGGATCTGATGTGATCTGTAGTCTCCTGTTCAATTCTTCGGACAACTCCAGAGCAGTGGGCCGAGGAACTGGAGAAGAAGGGGGCGGAAGTGATTGAATCGTGGAATCCCCGCTGATGCTCCCTTCCTCTGAAATAGTCTCCCATGGCTGAAAAGAACAACAATATTTTTGTTAATTTTTAGGGTGTTGTAATAACTAAACATTAAAATGCACATAGTACACTGCTCTTGAGAGCATCCAAAAATAACAGGATTTACTTTGACCTAGAATGTAAAATGACTGATTGTGTAAGTTCAATAACATGGGACAGGTAGCTGGGAATGACTGTCCAAGTTCTTTATGACTTGGAGTGATCAAAGCTGCCTACCCCTCCTTTAAAAGTCCAAGGTCTACAACTGGACGCAGGGTGGTGGGGTGTGAGGAGACTACGACTTTAGCCAACAATTAAGACATAGGTCATGTCTTGTTCATACTGGCAAAAGCAGCCTTTGAGTAACGTCATTGTAACACCGATAGGGATAGGATTGTTCTGCCAAGTACTTGGTCTACAGGCTGTAAAAATTCACAATATTGCTAGATGCCTTATGCTGTTGTTGGGAGGGCACTGAAAAACCATTCTCCCAAATCTGACTTCTATTGCAGCACAAGGTCTCATTTAAGACAGTATCTCTTGTGCATGTAGATGCTAAGTGTTCCCACAACAAATGAATCCACCAGTTCTGGGTACCTAGCTCAGTACCACTATTCATTCCCATACATTTCCCATTACAGCTATAATGCCTCCGATGTTCCAGCACAGGGAGAATCGCTGGCAAAAAAAAAAACACAGGCCTAGGGGGATTTCCACTAGGCATGGAACGGTTTGGCAGGTAGACACACCTTTACCAACCAAGTAAATAATTATGAAAAACTTAGACAAAGGTGTGTGCATTATTAAGCTGTTGTTTTTCATATGATCATCAAAGTAGGGGTGATGGAAGTGTGGTACACTCTTCTTTCATTTTCCTCAAATCAGCGCCTGGATTGAGTTTCGCCAAAAATCGAAACAAAGTGATTAAATATTTTTGAGTCTTGAAAACTTAGCTTTTTAAAGCAGCAGTTACTAAGTGTTCTTCACTCTTTTCCAGTGTTTGTGTTCCATTCTCCTGCACCCTCCCACCACCTCAACAGGTACAGGAGCTTCATCAGCCTTTCAGAATGGTGCTTAATCACAAGCGCTCAAACTTCTTTTGGCAAGGCTGATGCTACATTAATTATATGCTGATTTAAAATCTACAAACAAGAATTCCATTATTTTACTAAAGAAGAATACAAAAAGCAGTGAGCCATAAGGACTTAGAAAACATTGGGTTACACTCCAACAAAACAGTTTCCACTAGCTAGCACTGCAGGTTCGTTACGTTGGTATGGTCGGATGCTGCCATGAGAGTGCTCTCCAAGTGCTAATCCGGCACAAATGCCCAATGTAATGTGCCTTGTAGCCAAGAATGAAGGCTTCAGCCCTACAGCTGCAGGAAATATGGAAGCACAAGGTAATGTACAGACATGTACAGCATTTCACTACAAATCCACTCCCTGCTAAGCCAAGGGTCAGGTACATGCATCTGACACTCTTCTGGTATCTTTTAAGGAAAATGAATGTTGAAAAACGAGGTGCCCCTCTGAGAGAGCCTAGAAATCAAAGAAAATCCCTAATACAATTAAAAAGTCAAAAGATGCATGTTAACTTCCATTAACTGGCATCTTGGCCTTCAAGCTAACTTGCTTCTGAGGACGCTCTCTGTGCAGGAAAACCTATACTCCACATTCAAGCACAAGGGTCAATCATCACTTTGATACATACACAACTTTTTGGTCACAGATTTGCGAACTCCATACATGGCAAGAGACTGGTGCAAAGAGTGCAGATGTGCCAGTCAAAGTGCAGGACTCAATTCACAGCAAAGAATTGCCAGTGTCGAATCAAAAAGAGCTACAGCAGAAAACTAATATTGCAAGTCATTGCTCCAACTGAGAAAGTTTCAGAAATAGAAAACGCTGCTGATGGTAAAGTTAGACACCTCTCGCAACCAGCTGCAAGCCAAAGTGAACGCATTTTCCAGATGGTGAACAGGGTTCAAAGTCTTTGGCACAGTGGAAACGGGGAAACTTTCATTCACTACTGTTAATCCAGCTGTTCACCCTCTGTCAAAGGACAGACAATCAGCTGGGACCAAAGTGCATTTTAGAGAAAACCAATAAATTGGGCACTTGTCACCCAACTGAGAGACCTAACAGAAGGGCGCTAGCTTTCAAGGGTTTGAGATAATAATCTGCTTTGGGCCACCTATTTGTTCTTCAGCAAAGGAACTAGCAATATAAACTATAAATTACCAGTAGTAAATCCGCCTTTTCTGCATACTCATGCCAGGTTTCTCGATTTTTTCAGACCCTCTTTTTGAGCACTTTGGCGCTCTGTGCATTTTACAACCGCTAAATGACAGCAAAGTGCCTGTCTTTCCCCTCTAAATCATGTGCTGTATTTTGGAACTCCATATTCCGCTTCTCTAAGCCCATTATAAATTGTGCCTTAAGTGCAAATATAGCAGCACAAAATGATGATGGACGGAGTGCTGAAACATTTCAAACACTCACCTCCAGTCACAGATCGGAGTTAAATTTATCATTCTTTTTGCTCACCATGCCACCCCAGTTTGGGCCCAGCCATATGAAAATCAGTCTTGAACAAGTTCCCCAAGGGAACAGTCCAGCCCCCACTGCCAGGCCAGATCCTCACTTGATCAGAAACAAGCAGCCTGGGACCAGTTTCAGGGTATCACCCTTCATCAGCCAGGCTGGCTTGAATCCTGTGGCACAGTAAGCAGGGGATCCACGTCTGGGCATACTTTTCCCACTTAGGGCAACTTTAGCAACACAAAAGGATGATGGACAGAGTGCTGAAACTTTTCCAACACTCACCCCCTCACCAGTCACAGATAGGGGTTTAACCCATCGTTCCTTTGCGCAGCATCTATCCCTATCTAGGTTTCCTTCGGTGCTTACCAACACCCTCACCACAATTACAATATTAATTACTTATTTGATTCATGTCTGTATTTTTCCATTAGATATGTTTAATTTTTATTCCTTTATGATAATTTCTCACTTCTATGCCGATTACACGTATAAATTCCTCACGGTATAAACAAGCCCCCTCACTATTTTTCGTTTGTATGTTTAATGACTTAGGAACAAACCTGTGTACCTCATATTCCTTACAGCCTTGAAAAAGTCACTGTGTGACGAAACACGTGTTGGCTGTCTTACTTCACTGTGCCTGTTGACCCACGAACGTTTGACACAAATAAACATCCCTCTGAAAAACGAAGAGGATTACTGTACCATGAACCGACCGCGCTCTTTACTCACTAAAGTTGTTTACGTGTATTCCATCACTGTTTATGCTTTTTGTGTGCTGTGGTCACATCCTTCTATAAGAAAACATACATAGAACAGGGATGTGCAATGTAGGTTCAGAAGGAGCAATGTGAAATTAGTAGTGCTGTTCAGATTCACAGTATCAAAAGGTATCTGCTGTGGAAATCCTATCAATCAGGTAAAGGTTCTCCTAAACCTACCAGAAACATATACCTCATTAAATGATTTTTAAAGGGAGTGAGAGAACATTTTTTCCAATGACCCCACCCTGCTCTCAACCACCTAGTCAGTAAAACCGAACTAACCAGACAATTTCAATATGCAGCATATAGAATGTAGTTCTCTATTATGGGGGCATGCCAAATCAAAACTTCAAACAACATATATCAAACTGATTATACACACAGTGTTTATGTTTATGTTAAGTGATTTACTGACAATAGACTGAGCAACGAACAAGTAAATATAGGTTTAAAAGCTAATAAAATGACATCAGAAATTGTAGAGAATCCACTTCTTTATAAACATATTGATACAGATTTGCTTGTCTCAAAAAATTAGAGTCTAGTTTTTTTTATTTGTAGAACTACAGCTGGCACATTTGGTGGCCAATTAGTTCCACTTCTTCTGGGCTTGCTTCCAACCACATTATACGTTCTGTGTTCAAGTACTTAGAGAACTTCATTCAATAATTATTACAGTTGTCACCACACCCATCTACATATGAAATAGAGAACAGCTATTTATCGAGTTTTTCATCTTCAACCTCTATATTTTAGCATTATATTTCTAATATAAAAAAGGGCTATGAGGGGACTTTCACAAAGGATTAGCGGTTCCATGATCAAGAGGCAAAAAAACTAATTAAAAAGAAAACTGTGTGCTCATCTAGGAAGTAATATTTCTTTTGTCAGAGGTCCTTTACAGGCCTCATGTGTACATTATAAATAGTGAGTCTAAATTATGAAGGTTGCCTTGTGTTATCCAATGTGTTTTACATTTTAATCAGATTTATGATGCTCAATGGAAGGTCGGCTGAGTTCTGCAACTTAATTTGTCACACATTTAAGTGCCAACAGTTCCATAGGCTCAGTTGTCCATAGACAATGTTCCAAACAGCAGATATTTGAAAATGCTAAAGTTGCAACACTGAGATGGACCCAAGTAACATAAAGCTGGGATACCGTTAACTACTATCATAACCAGATAAAAGATAAGATTTTAAGAAAAATCTGGGACATTTACATCTTAAAATCTAAACATGCAATCTAAAAAAAGGCAATTGATGCGTTGGTTTCAATGAAATGGTAAATGGCATTCATCTTAAAAATGTCTACTAAACAGTTCGGAATAACTGGTTTCTCTGTAATGGTATGCTACGATGTTTTTAAGAAATCAAATAAACCATCTCTGATGCCATCAATCCAGAAGAATGGCATTGGAAATAATACATTTGCAAAGCTGTTGTGGCCACCTGGGTCAGCACATTAACTAAGCCTGCTTACTTTTGCTACAGGAGACATACAAGTGCTAGGGTCCCAGTTGCCTATGTAAGACTACTTCCTTAACCCATCTGTTCAGCAAAACAAGCACATCCATCTTGTGCCTTAGCATTTCACTGACAGCACAGCTAGAGGTCACCGGCAGGCATGTAAATGGATCTGAATAGATTAGTACTTTTAACAGTCTGCGAGTTGCACTCAGATTTAAAAAAAGGTTTCCCTATCATTGAATACGTTTATTGGCCAAAAGCCATGGTCTAAAAGACTTCCCTAGTGTTGAGCATACCTACAGTCTAGTATTGTCTCTGCATCGTGTAAATGTTACAACATCTATGCTAATTTCATAGCTCAGGCATCGACTGGTCAGGCAGTTTTGCACGAACCTCAGTGGTAAACATTGTCAGTTAATTTTAATGCCAAGATAAAAGAATTCTACCATTTCTTTAAATAAAAAATTCTGACAAGTCTAAAAGGCACATCAGTTGAAATGAAAACAAATTACATTGTGGAAAGTGCCACAATTATATTACATAAAGCACTGCCACTAATCAGAGAGGCAGATATAAGAAGCGTAAAGTGATCTTGTCAGAAACATCAAGACATTCAACTACTGCTTACAACAAGATATCAGTCCCTCTATAAGTGCTATGTCGTATTACTGCAAACAAAAAGGTACATCCATATTAATCTGTTCTATTTTCACAGCCATGTCAAATACATAGTCCTTCAAGGAAGACAGGAGCCAGGAGACAATACACATCAGGGCAACACCCAAATCACAGTCTTAACTTCAAATGATGAACTGAGGCCAAACCCCCCCAATTCTGTTCCAGGCTTTAACTCCTATCTTTTGAAGGGTGGGCACAGGTAAAACGAAAACTCTTCCTTCACAGAACTAAATATAAATGATACATTTGACCTAAAGACTGATGATATGAGGCTTTCAGATTTACCTTCCTAAAAAAACATGTTTGAAGATTAGGACTGAGGGTTAGCATTATTTTCTTTTCCTCCACCTTTCAGCAGCTGATTCAAAGGACACTTTTACTTCAGAACTTAGAATTCAAACAAATGGTACCTAGAACGTAAGACCTCCTCCACCAGTTCTAACTTCTCATTTGAATGCTACTTCTCAACATCTAATTATCTTTAATTCAGTTTCAAGTGGAGGTTTGTGGTGAGTAATTAAATATGTTTTCAGTCAGGTAAATTGAGTGGATTGTTTACTTTATTTACATTTGTGCCTAGGAGAATGTTTAGCTAATTTTAGTTCTAACACAATTTAGAGGAAGTTGTTGCTCATCTTTTCATATATCACTGCCAAAACTATTTGCCAGGAACGTTTGTGTGAGACGTTTTCAGAGAGTAAAGATTTTTGATTATCTAGTGGTAACACACCGGTAGAAGAACCAGTGGGAGGAGTACAGTGTGCATGGGAGAAGCACCAGAGCAGGTATGGGAGGCAGAACTGCCTGATGAGGAAAATTACTTGATCAATCAGTCAATTAATCAATCAGGAATTTGTAAAGCGCACTACTCACCTGTGAGGGTCTCAAAGTGCTGGGAGGGGTTTACAAAAAGAGGAGGGAGGGGGGGGTGGCTGCTACTGCTTGAACAGCCAGGTCTTAAGAAGTTTCCTAAAGGTAAGGAGGTCTTTGGTCTGGTGCAGGTGTGTGGAAAGAGTGTTCCACGTTTTGGCGGCGAGGTGCGAGAATGATCTACCACCGGTTGTAGTTCTGCGGACATGTGGGACAGTTGCGAAGGTGAGGTTGGCGGAGCGGAGATGTCGGGTCGGGGTGTAGAAGGAGAGCCGCCTGTTGAGGTATTCTGGTCCGGTGTTGTGCAGTGCATTGTGAGCATGGGTGAGGAGTTTGAAGGTGACTTGTTGACTGGGAGCCAGTGCAGGTTTCTCAGGTGGTCTGTGATGTGGCAGTGGCAGGGGATGTCCAGGATGAGGTGTGCGGAGGAGTTCTGGATACGTTGCAGCCTCTTCTAGAGTTTGGCTGTGGTTTCTGCGTAGAGGGCATTACCATAGTCCAATTTTCTGCTTGACAAGGCACGCAGTGGGTGTGCAAGGTAGTTAAGAAAGAGCAGGCATTTTAAATGGTTAAAAGGAAGGTTGAATGAAGGCACCTGCCACCAGAGCACCCTGAAAACCTATCACAGCTAACTTGCTTAAATTTCCAAACAATTTGTATAGAAGTTCTTCTCCTCACACAAAGTCCCCCATCCTAGATTGTTTGCTTCTGACTACAACCCAAAATATGGTCATGTACCAAAAATCTCCCAACTATTCCATACATGCATATTTTCAAACCACCTCATCAACTTATCCTATACATCTTCCATCAAATGTACTTGTCTGTCTCCATGACAGAGGCCCATGCATATACTTCTTTCGCCTTGAAATGTTGGGGAGTCAAGCAATGTAGAGGTTTCAGAAACACTGCTTGTATAGAGGCTGACAACAGGTATATCACCCAAACCAACACACTCAAAGTGCCATGTTTTAACCTTGAGAGATATCTAATCTCTGAATTTGAGCTTTAATTTCTGGCATTCTGTTCTCCAAACAGCTTATACTGAGTCTATCTGGAAGCCTAAAAGCTCAAACATCTTGTCGAATGTCATGATAAAGTTCTCAGAAATTACAACAAATTCCATTTCCTCCAACAAAAGCCTTATATTTAGCAACTGTTCTTCCGCATACCTGCAACAATGCAACATGATCAGAGTGTCATCCAAACACATCTCTCTCTTTCATATTTACTTTGCCAAATCAAATGGAAATAAGTTAAGTGACCTGTTCACTGGAATTTTACTTAGGGTTGCCTTCCTTCCATGTGATTGAAATTAGGACCTTGCAAAGGCTCAGTCAGGAAACGTCACCCTTCTGGAAAAATACACACCACTTCCTCCCAGCACTCTGCACATAACGTGTTAAACTTTAGGTAACGCTGTGAAAGTAAATATGTACTTTTCTATGCTTCTGACTAGAACATTTCCAGAAAGTGTTAGTTTGCCTCCTTACTTGGTTCTTTGCTTCCCTTGCACTAGTTTATGGCTCTGTTCAGGACCATTTCTCTGTTTCTGCTATCAAATGAAACTTTTCAGATACCAGGAAGCAAACGGCTTTCTGGTTCCAAACACCTGATAATTATGCCTGGGCAAAATTTTAATTATGTTGGCAAAATTCCCAACTTTCATGTTCTGTGAATTTTGTTATGCAGAATTCATATTTCTCAAAAGTTTGCATTACGTGATTCCACATTGCCTTTTTATATGTTAGTGTACAGCTCACATTAAAAAAGTCTTGCAAGATACCAACTGGATTGTGGTTTGGTCCAAAAATGTCTGAGAACGAGTGTAATGTTCTTTGAATAAAGAACTTTCAGTTGTATCATTCACTGCCACCTTACATACTTAATTCTCTACCTCCATGCTCCATTTTTCTTTCACAAAGAATAATTTACCCAAAGAAGATAAATCTATTTCCATTATTCCTCTATTAATTAATCCCTATTATTTTAACACCATTCTATACAAATATGCTAAAATGTCTCCATTGCTAAAACCCATTGATCTCGACTCCAATTGTGGTAATCCTGCATCTGTGCTGTCACCCATCAGCAGAAAGAAATCTTTATTTGACCCAAAATCTTCTGAATTTACCTGAAATATTTTGGCTGTAACATCGGTTCTTTTTAATCACGTTAATAACTAAATTTCCTGTTGGCCTCCTTTTTTTCCCCAAAGTATCTTCCACACTGAGAAAAAGAGGAGGCCAACAGGATATCTAGTTATTAAAGTGATTAAAAAGAACGGACGTTACAGCCAAAATATTTCAAGTTGATTCAGAAGATTTTGGATCAAACGGAGAAGGATTTATTTTGGCTGATGGGTGACAGCACAGATGCAGGATTACTACAACTGGAGGTGAGATCAATGGGTTTTAGCGATGAAGACATTTTAGCATATTTGGATAGAATGGTGCTATGCCTTCCCAAAATTCTGATAATGTAAAGGCTTCTGTTGACACCACGCAACCATAAGTAGCGCAGTGGTCCTGTTGACATCTGTTTTGGCTTTGTCAATGTAGGTTTAAACAAGTGCTTGAAATGGCTGTATAAAACCATTTATGAATCCTGCTTTCATAGGTCTTTTGAGAGGTGAAATGGAGCATCCTGAGGAAGGAAACAGGGTCTTAAACCTTCCTGTTTGAAAGGTATCAGTAGAGCTACGGTGTTTAAGGGACTTTCACGGAAGACTACATGTTTCTTCAATGATTGATGGGCACCGGAAAGACCAGTGGAGGAACTTGAAACGTATGGGTATGTTGCCACATAAAAAGTAATTTGGAATCCTTGGAGGCTTCCGCAGTGGCAATAGTGTTTTTTTTCCTTTCAGGACTGTATTCCCAGGGGTTGAGTTACAGAACAATTAATTGTAAATAACCTTAATTATGAGCTACATAGGTGCCACTAAGCTATGAAAATGTTCTGCTAATACTAGACTTTCAAATTGTATATCTTTAAAAATTTGTTGAGGGAGAAAACTTCAATGGGAATTCTAGACCTGTTACATCTAGTGTGGGGGAATGACAATTCTCCGAATAGGTATCAAGAGAATCTGGATTTTATTGAAGACTGGGTGAACAGTATTATGCATTACTTTCTTTTAATGCGAACACTGAAGCTCTTTGAAAGATCCTACCAATATCAGAACTTAAACGCAAACAGTTGGTACCTAGAACACAGTGCCTCCTCCACCCTTCTGTCTTCCTCTTTGAATGCACTGGCAACTGCAGCTCAATTCCCCTCCTCCATTCATCAAAATTGAGATGCGGTGTAAATAACATGGTCAACAAATTTATACTGTGGTTAAGTCTGCAGGTAAGGGTAGCGGAGTAGTGATTCTTTACAACACATGAGTATGAAATGTAGCGTCAGCTAAATAATGCAGGCCACTACCATCCCAAACAAAAAATCCCTCAAAAGGATTTTTGAGCACAATAACACTCACAAAGTTAGCCCTTTCCAACAATCCGATGAGTGAACAGGTTTGGTTTCACCACCAACCTAGATACCAGAGTAATCAGCCACCTAAGTGTTACCCAAGATTTATAAAGGCATCACTGATCACTGCAACTGCCTCTCTCCCTTGGGATCTACTCAGCCTACTAAGTCAATTCCACCTGCATTCCACGGTGCCGCTGCCCCAGCCCTCAAGATGCAGGTCACACACAAATGCTAAAGGAGGAGTTTTTTTCCCCGATCCATAGCGCATTATGATCCAGCGCTGCCACTCCTTGTCACACTGGAGCAACGCAGTCACCTTCCTATGGGAACTGAGTTGCTGGCTTAATGCTGGGCTCCATGCCGTAGGGGACCTGTAGCGTGACCGGGCACTCCTCCCCACGAAGGATCTCTTAACTGAGAGTGACCTCTCACCCGGACCGTTTTTACTACACACCTCCATCATCAGATTGCTGGAGGCGCATTGGGGCGACATACAGCGGGAACCAGACATACACTTAACAATACAATACATTCATGTAATTGGGATGGGGACGCCACCTGAGGCGGTGATATGTCGGTTCCTTGAATATCATGACACTGTCTCTTTTTAACCACGCTGCGCCACCACTGGGAAACTGACTTAGCTCTCCCCTGCACTGCAAAGGAGTGGCAGGACATGGTGGCATACCCTGCGATTATTTCTGCAATTCCCGCTTTAGGCTTATACAGTTTTACTTATTGCACAGGGTTTACCCTCACCCACCAGAAAAATGACTGCTACTTTAAATGGACATAATCTGACTGCCCCTGCTGCCATGCACCCGACACCAACCTCCTACACAGGTTTTGGGTGCGCCCAACACTCACCCAGTACTGGCTAGGAATCACAAATAGTATGACATGCTACATGGGTTATAATGCATTCTATAACTGGGAGGTGTGCCTGCTGGCCCTGTTACACAATAGCAAGAAAAGTAAGGCAGCAACATGATTTATAGATCTGGCTCTCCTCCAAGCGAAGCACCAAATCACTCTCAGGAGGAGATCAGCCTGAAGCACCTCCCTCCCAAAGCCATTTCAGCCTGGGGACTTTCCATAGACGCCTGGGCTCAGGCTGAGAGCCGGCCGCTGCATAGTCAGGACGCCAAGGTCTACGCAATTGGGGCCAACTGGGATACTCTCATCACGGAGCTGTGCACTGATCTTAGCATTGCTGACATTCCCTCTCAATAAATGACAGTGGATAACCCCTAAGCTTGTCTTCCCCCTCCCTCACATTGATGCTTGACAAACAACATACCATGTGCACTGCAGCTGGCACACCTGACCCCATGGCTATCACTCTTTACACACGTGAGTTTATCAATGGAATCGGGGCTGGTGTGGGCTAGTTCCAACAACTGTTATACCAAGATCCAGTTTTAGTATTGTACAAATATTTGGCAATACTGCCTTCCTTCAGGTGCATGAACATCACTGTCGCTGTTGATTATAACCACACTTACTGCGGTAGTTAACAATGGTAACCTTGTATGAGTTGTAATGTACTGTGAAGTAGTAATTAATTGAAACATTCCTGAATTGTAATCTGAATTATACATTATAATGTGTAACTGTAAAATGCACATTATAAAGATTTTAAAAAAAGAAAAACATCACTGATCTGTCTGGATAACAGAGATGCTGGTTACCACTCACTGAACCTCTAAACCAGGCTCACAGGCTGGTTCATCAAACTTCCTGTACTTACTCAAGCATATGTGTACAATAAAGCGTGGCAGAAAATCATCCCTTTAATACTCAGAAAGAATTATTTGTCATCACTGACAACAGTTGTCAATGTTCCCCAGGACAAATTATCAATGTCATTAGGATTTGTTTGACCCTCAATGTATATTTTGTCTGCATCAGCGTTACAAATATTTTTTTCAAAGACATTTTCTGCCTAAAAAAAATAGTGTGATGGGCAAGGGCACTACTGCCGAGCTGCATCTGTGATATATGCTGATATCAACACCTTTCTATAAGCAATTATTCTCTGCACACAAACTATCCACGGTAAACTTCTGGTTTGGAAAGGCACACGTCAGACTTGCAAAGCTTTTCCAATTACTGAATAGATGTAGAACTAATTTACCTTTTCAGGCGCGTATGACACCAATTCCATTAATTCCCTGCACCTTTGCCTGATAGACGACAGTGGAATGCTTTATACAAATGTCTACAAATTTACATATGGTACTTTAGCCGTCGCTCCCGAAGTCAAAGTCAACTGATGGGGAAAATCTAAATTGAAGGAAGGCTACTTCCTTGAAGGAAATATCCTACTTTAAAGGAAACCCTGTCGATTGTGAAACCAGAGTGATTTTAACCACAACTATCTGCTCAAAGTCACACAAAAAGCCTCAAACATACAGGGCTGCCTAACCATTTTTGGAACAATGAGCACTGGCAAAGGGAGCACTGGTAATGGGAACGGCGGTTAACACAATTCAATATACTGCACCTACATAAGTGATGTCTGAAGTACTTAAACAAGAAATCCCTCACAAGATACGAAACTACCATGAATGTAGACGGGGGCGGAGGCAGGGAGCAGAAAGGGTCTAACTTTCTACATCCGACTTGGTCATGCCACAAAAAAATAAAACAAAAAACATATGACGAGGAAAAGACTGCACATCTTATTCTGCACCCGGCAATGACTTGGGATGTAGAGGAATAACGACTGACAACATACAAATAAGCCTCTCAACAAGTTATGACAATCTGCCGGAAGACTTGACTAACAAGCGGATGAAAATAAAGGAGCCAAACAGAGGATCTACATTTTCTCAGACAGCCTTCCTCATTCACATAATTTTTTTTAACACAAACTTTATTAGCATTCTGATAGGTGCATACATCTGCTGGTAAACATTCGGATGTACTGGTGGACATTACAGTAGATAGGTAGTGCAATTTGTGAAGCAAGTACAGTAAGTTGTAATAGTTATTGTTTTATCCATACAATGCTGTTAAGTGCAAACCACCTCATTCCCCACCTCCCCCAGAATGAACACCTGTTTGCCTAATTAGTAACTGTACATGTGTGGGTTGTTAATCCTAATAAAGCGCAAGTGATGAGTAATCAATCCTGGGGCCAGTAGTGTCACCAAGGTAGGGGTCTGACTGAGGCTAACTCTGTAGGGATGTCACACTGGTGTGGGGGGAGGGGAAGGAGCGGGGGAGGGTGGTTCCCTGAGCTAGGAGACTGAAGGGTCAAGAGTCCAGGCATTAGTAGTGGCAGGGATTAGCCCTATTGGACTTTGTAGTCTTTAGTGTTCCACCTCCTCCACATCAGATTGTGCCCCAAATGTTTCTAGCAGGGCATACCATTCTAGCGATATCGGCTTCCGTCGTAGCCCTCTGTACTCCTCGCAGCAGAGTGCCATGCTCTCTGCTTGGCCCCAATGCAGCACCTCTATCCGCCAGTAAGTGATTGGGGGAAATCAAGGTGTCTTCCAATGCCTAGTTAGTTGGCAATGCGCTAAGAGTAAAGCTAGATCTACAAAGCATGAAGTCACTTTAGAACCTCAGGTTCTAGGGTATAATCCTAGGTCTGGTGTTTGCCCCATATTTGTGCCTGTGAGGACCGTTAGTGACACCCCCATTGTTCTGAGTGAGGGGCATGACCAGAGCATATGCATGAGGTCAGCATCCTCGGGGTGACATTGAGGGCAATGGGCCGAAGCAGTAAGGAACATCGTGCTGAGCCTATGTGGTGTAAGTTATGTATTAATCCCAATAAGTAAATGTGCAGAAATGGCAATGAATTTGAATGGGCATACTTACAGAAGGGTACAAGAGGAAAGACAACCAAGGCACATGCATTACTACTGGGTTGTCATTTGTTTGCAGCTTTATACAGTGTGAACTTGACCTGAATGTATTTGAGCTCCACGTGAGCACCAGTTACATTACACAAGGACACATTCATATTTTTTAAGGTATGGAGAGAATAAACCAGAATCCCAGGATGTGTAGCCAATGCGGAGACTCACGCCTGGTTCCCTAGTTACATTGTCAGAAGGTCTAGCCATTACCTGCCTCTCCCCATTCAGGTTAGTAACTGAATAAAGTTTCAACTGATGACTGACTGGTTTACTGATTGGTTCCCATCAGTGAGAGGTAGCTTTACGGGGTTCCCAGAGCCCTGTTGTCATCATAAATAATGCAACTCAGCAGTAAGATCAAGAAGTGCTCACCACCATCTTTCTAAGGGCTGAGTTTATAAAATCCAATCAATACAAGGAACAACAAGTAACCACAAGTAGTGACATTGAGCCGGGAGATATCGCCAGACGTTACTGCAGATGTATTCACTGTAGGTGTGAGCCTGGGGGTTTCTGGAGCAGCAGATGGTGCATAGGGGTGAGGATTCTGTTAATGAATGGGTGGAAGCCTGATGGGCATAGGCTACTAAAGCAGGGAAATAGTCACAGACACAGCAATATTCACTACAGCTCCGATCATAAACCGAGGTTGGATTCATATCAGGTGTTTCTTTCCTGATATGCGGTCGCACTTTTGGCTCGGCAAGGCAGATACATATCACTTCCCTATAAGCATCCTAGAAAACAGGAACCAGACACTAGCAAGAAGGCGGATTCAGAAAGCACAGTGACAACCATAACCTGGTCACGACCACATGCAGCTAAGTACATCCCATCTAAGAGCATAAAACACAAATAAGTAACAAGCCAACAAAATGGGGATAATAGTAGCACCTTATGAGAGTATTGCAAAGATTATATTAATATTAACATTAAATATCAATCATTTTCCATTTATAAAAAATATCCTTATCAGACTGGCTCTAACGTAAGGTCAGGCACGTCTTTTCTTATTACTTATTCACTCTAGATATTATTAAAAAGTTGCATGTTTTGGAAGTGGTTTTCCAACGAAAACCTAAAACACTTTTAAAATCAATTATGGGCAATTTCCCTGCAACTCACATAAAGGACGCTACAGTTGTACGCGTTCACTAGGGATAAATGAATGTTAGATGCTTCAGAATATACACAATTTAAACAAGCTGTTTCGAATTGAGAATAAATACTGTATTTTACGATTTGCAAATGTAATCAAAGAAGCACGGTTTATCTGAAAGCACATTTTCTAGTAGTTATTTTAACAACTGCCACCACTGCTTGGGCATGCACTGTTCACATACAGGCAAGTGAATAACCTATAGTTTGATGAAAGGCAGGACTATGATAAATACATTTTTATTTACTGCAAATAAATCAACAGAGAAACTGAACGAGGCTTAGAAAGAAACTATCATGTTTTTTCTACTTCAGTACAAAATTCATGACAACACAAGTGAAATGGTGCAAGAATTATTATATGTGCAGTGTGTTCACTCATTCAAGAAAATTTGTTAAGTACGTATAAGTCTTAAAATATCTCATTTAATAAAAATTATCATAAAATACTATAGTCAGTGAATCTGGTGCTTTTTTCTGTCCGGGAGTCCACTTGGCTCCACTGGCCTGCCTCCGTGCCCCTGACCCTCCGTCTGCCGCCAGGAATAAAAGTTCGAGGCCCTCCACCACCTGCAGGCACCCGCCTGCGGCTCATCCCTGGTGCCTATTGGTAGGCATATCTTGTTGTGCTCTGATTTGTTGCATTTCGTTTATTTAAAATCATTTTTTCGTTTTCTGTACTGTTTTTATCTGCCCCTGTGCCCTCTTTGTATGCCGCTTCGTTTTCTGCCCTTATTGTGTGCTCGGCCGTTTTCAGCCGGGTCTTGCCGGTCTCCTGATCCCTGCCGCTGCGTCCCCGCCCCCCTCGCACCCTCATTGGCCCTTCCCTCCCACCTCCCAGCTGCTCCTCCCTCCCACCTCCCCCTCTTAATGGCGGCCGCACCAACCCAAGACAGCACCCCGCCTGCGCACAGGCCAACCCCAAGCACACACATGGACCATTCACGCCGTTTTACCTGCACTCACACAAACACCAACACGCACCACAAAAACACCACCAACACGCACCACAAAAACACCACCAACACGCACCACAACACCACCACCAACACGCACCACAACACCACCACCAACACGCACCACAACACCACCACCAACACGCACCACAACACCACCAACACGCACCACAACAACACCAGCACGCACCACAACAACACCAGCACGCACCACAACAACACCAGCACGCACCACAACAACACCAGCACGCACCACAACAACACCAGCACGCACCACAACAACACCAGCACGCACCACAACAACACTAGCACGCACCACAACAACACTAGCACGCACCACAACAACACTAGCACGCACCACAACACTAGCACGCACCACAACAACACTAGCACCACCACCACGCAACCACCTTAACTGCATAATCCTGAACACCCGCTCCGTCCACAAGCACGCCATCGAGCTCTGGGACCTGATCACAACACATTCCGCTGACATAGCCTTCCTCACGGAAACATGGATGAACTCCTCATCAGAACCCGACATAGCCATCGCCATCCCAGAAGGCTACAAAATCTCCCGTAGAGACCGTATAAACAAGCCAGGAGGAGGCATTGCCATCATACACAAAAACACCATCAAAATCTCCACCAACACCCACGACACCCTAGAAAGCGCAGAACACCTACACTTCTTAATTCACATAAACACCAACACCACCCTTAGAGGAACCCTCATTTACAGACCACTGGGACCCCGCCCCCCCTTTTTGCGATGCCATCGATGATACTATCAGCTCCCACTCCCTCACCTCCACAGAGTACATACTCCTTGGTGACCTCAACTTTCACCTGGAAAGCACTCACGACCGCAACTCCACAACCCTGCTAGACAACCTAATGAAGCTAGCACTCAAGCAACCGGTCACCTCACCCACTCACTCAGCAGGACACACGCTTGATGCAATCTTCACCTCCAGCAACCACATCACTTTTACCCACACCACCGAACTGCACTGGACTGACCACCACTGCGTCCACTTCTCCTTCATGAAACCCACCACCGACAACACACCACACCCCACCAAATGTGGGACAAGGTCCCCATAGAACACCTGAATGCCAAAATCCCACAAGCTCCACCCCCCATCACCAACGACCCCAACATTGCTGCCCACAACCTCACACAAAGGTTAACAACTTGCGCAGACTCCCTCGCCCCACTGAAAAGAAACAACAACACCCGCACCATCAAGACCGCCCCCTGGTTCACCACAGAACTCGAAGCCTCCAAACGAGAATGCTGCAAAATTGAGAAAGCATGGTGCCAAGAGCCCTCAAAGAGACAATTTCTCTGCCCTCAAAACAACCATACGCAAACACCACCAACTCATCCGGACCACCAAACGGTAATTCTACAAAGAACGCATAGATAATAACTCACACAACAGCAAGAAACTCTTTACCATCATCAAAGAGGTCACCAAACCCAAATCCAGCACCATCGACCCCCCTCACACCCAAAACCTTTGCAACTCCCTCTCCAACTACTTTCACCTCAAAATCTTAGACATACACAACAGTTTCACAACATCCGCACCCACATTCACCACCACCAACATGACCAACAGCACAACCCCCACCTCCCCCCCCCCAAACCAACCAACTACACACCTGGACACCAACCAACGACGAAGAAACCGAAAAAAACATGAACTCCATCCAAACAGGCTCACCCATAGACCCCTGTCCCCACCACATATTCAACAAGGACAGCCAAATCATCGCTCCACAGCTCCGCGCCGTAATCAACAGCTCCTTCAATGCCGCAACCTTCCCAGACACCTGGAAGCACGCCGACGTCAACGCGCTCCTCAAAAAACTCAAAGCAGACCCGGAAGACCTCACGAACTACCGCCCATCTCTCTTCTCCCCTTCCCCGCAAAGGTCGCTGACAAGATAGTGAACGCCCGGCTATCTCACTTGGTGAGGAAAAAATGCACTTGATGCCTCCCAGTCTGGATTCCGCAAGAACCACAGCACTGAGACCACCCTCATCACCTGCACAGACATCAGAACCAGAGTGGAGAAAGGCAAGACCGTCGCTCTCATCCTTCTGGACCTCTCAGCAGCTTCCAACACAGTATGCCACCAAATCCTCCGTGCACGCCTTTTTGACGCAGGAATCCGACATAAGGCCCTAGACTGGCTCACCTCCTTCCTCGCCGAAAGAACCTAAAGTGTTCGCCTCCCTCCCTTCCAGTCCCCAGCAACCATAGTCTGGGTAACTTCGATATAACAACGTGACTGAGAGAAGAGAATTCAGATGATTGATGCGAAGGTAGCAAGACTACAAGATCGTAGAGGTGACTTGAGATTCTGTCATTGGGCTCATACTCTTTGAGAGCCTGATTTGATGCTGATCAACTGGTGACCTGAGGACGAAGACTGACTCTGTTGCTGACCCATACCGAGGATAGGTAGATATGACAATGTGACTGAATTATATTTTTGTGCCTTTTCTTTCTAGGTACCAAATGCGCTGTCTAATTGTTTTCTTAGCTAGATGTTTTTCTAAAATTCTTGTTTCTAAATTGTTTTGCAAGAAGTTCCACATGCTGATGCTAATCTGGGTTAGATGAGGTTTCCCTTACATGATGTTGACAGATTACAGAGATAAATGGTTGACAAACTGTTTTGCTAAACTTCACGACAGGAATGACTTATTGTCTTTGTTTCATTGTTTGACTTATGTTAATGCTTTAGAATGCACTCTGATGGAAGTTTTGATTAGATTATGTTTTTGGCTCCTTCTAAAAAACTGATGGCGGACTTTGATTGAATTGAGTTGAATTAATCTTGTGACTTAGTACCTTAATTAACAGGGAAATAAAATTACTAAAACGTATACGGAGTTGTGGTTATTCATGACTAAACGGTCATGGTGTGATGTTTATTGATTATTGACTTGTTTAATGGTTATTAAATTTTGTGTACTGATTATTGGGGAACATCGGTCATACCATAGGTAGAACACTCCATGCGAATCAAAAGGTTCATCGACCTATGCGTGTCCCCTTGTAAATTTACTTATTAAGGACCAGGCGCGCTAGCAACACTAATCCACAGGTTTACCAGGAGAACACCGTTCCATAGCAGGAGAGAGATGCTTATTGTTTTAGATCCAGGAACATCAAAGATGCTTGAATTTGGATTAAAATGCAGTTTCTGGATCTGTGGTAAAATGATTCCGTTTCAAGAAAAAGAAGAACTTGACCCAGTCCAGTTCTGACTCCAATACTACGTCTGGTAACCCACTGTATCACAGGAGGGCCATGTAAACAGCAGGGTAAATGACAATAATTGCGTACATCCAGAACTGAGGTGTCCAGTTGAGGAAAAACAGAGGCTGTGTTCATTTATTGGCCTATACTCCAATTGCCAGTTGCAGAATGTCTTGTTAGCAGCTGTATGTTCAGAGAGTTGCGTTGTGGCCTTACTTACTGTGATGTTTGTTAGGAAAAAGAGGTCTAAGATTGGTTAATAGTAGGATCTGCATAGGTCTATTTCAGCAGTGATGGCTTAACATGTTCTTTCAGCTTCTGCAGGAGAGACCCACTGATCAGGATTGTGACATCACAAGCCTCGAAAGGAAGAACTCCTGAAGTCAGTCTATTATACAAAGGTATTCTGAGCTGTTAAAGGGCTTGATTGTTGCCCCCAACCCAGCACTTGAGTCAAGCTCATCAGCTTGAAGACCTAAAGGATAATGGATGATGAGTCAAATGTGTCCTGGGTATTATCTTGTGGATCTTCACAATGTTTGAGGAGGCCACGCAGTGTAACTGCAATGCAATGGGGCACAGGTTCCAAACTTTCAAGTCCAGATATTACTTGAATTCTCCTGAACGGTTTACTTGTAGAGTTAAACCTATAATAAAAATCTGTGTATAGCAGTTTTTCTAGCTTACTTGACGACATGGTTTCATCTCTTCACATTGTTATGGCATTGAGCATAGTCTGCCTCTGATCTGATAATGTGCTAACTTCATTTTGTGGCCCGAGGTCATTAATTTTGCCCGGTTTATTGAGAAAGCAATTATTCACAGGGTTTCAGGTCAATTTCAGATTATTCAGCTTGCAGGGCACAATCAGCATCCCAGGGATGTTAATATTTAGGCTGCTGAGCAACTGGCAATTGGTTTGGCAGACCCAGCTTAATAAGTGGTAAACGATACCACGTCCAAGTTATGAGATTTGTCTTTGACCCATAGATAGGAATTCAGTCGTATCACCACCGAGTAGAGCCAGTTATTTTGCAACTAAATGTAAAATCATCAAAAGCAGGAAGTCAATATAAAGATATGTTGGTTGCCAAGTTTATCCTCAAGCGCAAATCTGAGTCGTTCACATACATGTGGTAGCCTACCTTGAAAGAGTCCACAATCCCTGGCTTGGGGGCAGGGTAACACTAAACACAGAAGAGTGTTGGTGACAAGGCTGAGCCCTGGGGAAAGCCATATTTTTTGGCTAGTTCAGAGAAGATTGGATGCTTTTTAAGGTCAAATAAATTATTTTGTAAGAAAGATGAAAACCATGTTAATACAGTCGCTCTGATGTGGCACAGACAGGCAGTCTTTCAATTAGCACCTGCAGGTCGATGGTATTTAAGGCAAATGAGAGGTCCAGTAGTATCAATGAGCAATTCTTTTTTTTTTTTTTTTTTTTAATTGTTACTGCTTTCCAACAAGCATCAAGACAGCACATAACCAGTAACAGGGCAACAAACGCTCAGAGCCTATAGTAATCCATACATTACCATTTTTTCAATCCCATACCTATCCACACTGCCTCTCCCTTCTCTATCTCGGTTATCATACACAGTCAATGCTTTAATTGTCTGCAAGCAGCCCTCTATATGATTGCCATGTCCCCTAGGTCTTCGTCCATTTCTAAGGGCAATCTCTGCCTTCATAAATCTGATGCTCCGCCAGCATGCTCCAGTCCTCTTTCCCAGCAGCTTGGCGCTTTACTCTAAATCCGCCCCCAAAGACATGCATGTAAGTGCTGCTTCCCAATACTGCTGTATCTTTTGGCGTTTCCACGGGATTGAAAGATGGATCCTTCTTTAGAATAATCACTCAGACAGTACTTGGAGTTCATCCTACCCATTTTCTACTGCACTGTTCTGGGGTAGTAGGATCTATGCAAGATCCACAACTGTATCAGTCTAAAACGTGACCAGATCAACACTTCCTGTGGTCCCCCTTTCCCACTCCGCACCTCAAAACATCTTATGTCCCTCTCCTGGATTTAACTTAATTTCTTAAGGAGATCGGCTACATTACTAAGTATCTTTTTTATAGCTCAAGGAGATGGCCTCAATGTGCAAGGATGACCCTCATCACTGACACCGAGTGGTTATTCACTGTACACATACACCAGCTTTTAATAAAACATTTCTAATAGGAAATGTATTTCAGAATAGTAAACTACGTGATACAACCCATACTTAAATTTCAAAGAAAAGTCCAATTTAAGAGTTGAAAGGCCAAATTGTCTTTGAGTAGTAACAACGAGGCATCCTCCAACCTCCCAAACCCCCAGGTGCAGATGAACCAGAGAAGCGCTTAATTAACCACTACTCACTTCGGGCAAATCTCCACTGTCAATGTGTTCAGGTTCCAGATCTTCACTGATGTGCCTCCTGGAGCGGAATACTCGGTGGGCCTCTTGTTGTATGTGCCTGATGTTATTGTCCGATTCAGAGGCAACATCACTGGATAGGGCAAGCAGAGTCAGAAGATGAGTGAGGAATGAACATTGGTATAAAATGCAACAAAGATTGAAATAAAATTACACGCACATATGAACAAGCAAGCCTGACACAACATTTGCTGCTGGGGCATAGCTATATTTCTTTAAAGAAATATGAGCAAGTGCTTTCCAGCTGAATACAATCTCATAGTCCTTTATAGTCATAGGCTTCTCTAAAGGTGAACAAAACCACCTGGAGGCAGGAAAATAGGTAATCAATTGAAGTAAAATGCGTTAAAGAGTGGATCAATATTGCTGCTTCGAAATTAAACCAAAGAAACAGTTGTTCAGGAAAAAAAAAAAAAAAGTCACACTGTTCATCTGCTAATACCCATCCAATGATCACTTTTTTGACTTCTAAAACGACTGTTGATCACAGTTGTACATTATGCCAATTTCACAACATTAAAAAACTTTGAATCTTACACTAGGCTCGGTCGATGCCACTGTGTGGTCCTGTTGTTGTGGTTCACGTAGTACGTGCGGCCGAGATTGTCCACTTTCTCCTCCCATCCCGGGGGCATTGGTGGAGGTGGAGGCTCATGCTGATGCTGAGAGACCGATTCACTTGAGTCGACTGCATCCCACGCCTGTTGTTTAAGATTAAAAAAAAAAAAGTAAAAATGTGTTAATGTCACCCTTTACTGTGTTCATATCTCCAAACTTCAGAGAAGACAACTGGTTATGAAAGAGCAATAAACTAGTTGGCCTCCTCAATTCTGAACGGCCCTACATCAAAAATGCAAACACTAACTAAAGTGCTTCCATCGCTCTGCAGTATTTTCATATTCATCTCATGCTCTGTAGGTCCCATAATGATTGTTTATCCAGCACCGTTATTTAAGCAAACCTTAATCAACTCAGAAACAAAAATAGGCGGCAAGTAGGAACAAGAAAATGTACAGGGTGCAAGCAGCTACTTCAGGAAATAAGTGTCCTGGTGCTAGTGGTACCACTTAGTCAAACACTACCACAAATCATTAGGAATACAGACAGGCCAATCCAAGGTACTGACAACACTTTTAAGCAGTGGTATTATACCATGGTGATTTCACCTGGTACCCTTCCATGACATAAGAAATAAAGTAATTACTTTGTAACTAACGAATGTGGATCAATTAAAAAGGCATTGACAAGTATAGGCTGCAAGTGTTAGCATCCTCGATTTTCAGGCCTAGACAGAGCGCAGCTTTCGCCAGACCTTATTATTGGATCAATATAAATAAAAAATAAAAACTTTAAAAACTTTTTAGGAAGGGGCTTTAGCTTTGCCCCTCATATTGATCACCCTCCGGACTTGATATGATTGGCCAGACATTGTGTGCATCCACTGGAAAAGGGTGCTTATAATGAACAGATTACTATTAATGCGGTAGGCCAGAGTTTGCATGGCGACATGCCAGTGATCGGTTCATTGCAAAAGTTGTTGTCAGAAGCCATACGGTCTGACCTCGTTCAGAAGGCCTGAATTGCTTACTGTGAAAAGCATATGTTAAACCCAATCGGCTTTTATGGGTGGAATGCTATTACACAGTGGTAAAGCCTGCAGACATATTTTCTAACATGGATTAAGAGATTAGCATAATACGCTAGACTTTTGGTTACTCCCTCTGACAAACCCTGTTGTTTTGTACTATCATTGCTTTTCTCTCCCTTTTTTTTTTGTTTACACTTGGCTCGACAGTGCAGCTGTCTGCCTAGACGATTATCAGAAAAGGAGTTGTAAGGCATAGTATTAAGAGAGGGGCTAAAGCTCCACCCACTATTTTCTACAAGTATTTGCCTGAAAAAAAGTTGCATTACTCTATTTAAGTCTTAGGTCCATTACTCAGAACATGATAAGGCCATTGGTTAACACAGACCCAAGTCAAATACAGAAAGAAGCAATTTTCATGGTGTAATCCCAAAACCAATATAGTAAAAAGGGGTTTCACATTGTTTGACAAACATTCCAATAGGCCGGCTTTTACGATGTTAGCCTGCTGGTGCACAGCTGTCTCACCTATAATGGAACCAGACTACATTTACAAGGTCAGTTGCCCCCTGTGATGTATCTTTAGGGCACACAATTTGCACTCTGGTTAATCTGTAAGGCCCATATACGTTGGGTTCAATTTATAATGCCACCTGCGATCTTGTAAATATTGAATTTGATTACAGTATTTAGTTGTGTGTGCATGAAAGCACGTCTTCTTTTTAAAGAAAATACACTGGCAGGATACAGATAATAGCATCAATGCTTAATTCCCACATATTCCAAGTCAATAATGTGCCCCACATAAGAAGTGAGCACAGCAAAAGCACACCCGTACCAAACCCCAGTTTTTTTTATAGAACATTGTGAGCACCCCATTCAACAGATGAAAGTGGATTCAATTATCACTGATGAGAGTTCAAATTTATATAATTCAGGGTTCAATCTTTCCTCATGCCATAGCAAGGGGAGGCACCTACTGGTTGTCACACACATTTGAATTTCAAGAACAAGATTAGAGGGATCTCAGTATTCAAATATGGTGAATGGAGAAACATAACTTTCAAGTTGTGCGTTTGTACTAAAATGGTGCTAAACCTACCTGTGCTGCAGGAGGGATTCTGTAATTTCATGAGTTAGCATGTTCAAAATGTGACTGAACATATATGGACGTACACTGACACCCCTTCAGGCCTTTTGAATTTTCTGGTAGTGTGTTTTCAAAAACGTTGTCACAAACGCAGTGGACCACTCATTTTACACTGTGAACGACTTTGCAAAGCCTGTCGACTTAACCTTTAAGATTGTGAAAATCCTCATGTTTTCCGACACCCCACGGTATCTCACAGATAACTGTAGAGCACATTTACAGCATTAGTTGCTCCCTGTGATATTTCTCTAGGGTAAGAGATTTGCACCCTGCACCCTGGTAAATCTGAGCAGCCTAAAAGGCAGAGCTCCAACTTGTAATTCCATATGATATTTTACAAATAAGACTCATTGGGCGTATAATTTTTTTAAAGCAAAAAAATAAATAAAAACACTGGTTAGATTCGGATTTATTTGGTGTTATTTTTGTATGTTGCCCAGTTTGAAGTTTCTAGCCCTGGATTGCTCTTTCTCGTTAATCTGTGAGTCAAGTTTTACATTGTGGACTCTCACAAATGCAAAAGGTAACTGTTTTCCATTGAAAAATCTGGGGTCCCTGCAAAAGGAACGAGCATTTGCAATGCAATGGGTCTCACAGTTGCTTGACTTAGAGCTATTAGCGTTGCAAGGTCATAACCAAACTTTTATTGCCACGTAAAATGAAAAGTAAAACAGTTTTATATAAGCGAGTTGATTTAAAGTGCCAAGTCGTGAGTGTGAAGGAGCACACAAAATGAAACAGAAGTTCATCGGCAAATGTGCAGTGAGATCACACTGCGTAGGAAATAAAAATAAAAAGTAGTCCAGAAACCATGCGGGAAATACAGAGCCTCATATGTTTTCAGCAGTTGCCCGGTGCGCTCGAGGAGGGCTAAACACCGAAAAAGGCATGAGGTATGCAATACCTTTCACAAATAAAATCAATGGGATTTTTAAAAGGCAAGCCCACACGCCACCAAAACTGATGGGCGTGCGTTGGGCATGGTTAAAAGCCTACAGATAGATTACAGCAGGCTAGAGCGCTTGCGCGCTTGACCCTAAAAACTTCCTCTTTCCTCTTGTGAACTACTTGATGAACACACATGGAGGAGCTGTAATTTGTTTTACATTGAGTAGCCTTCTGACATCAACTTTATTTCAGGAGCTGCTAGAGTGGTCTCATTTTCATTTTACACATTTGTAATTTTAGGTCTAGTTAAGTTGGTTAAAGTACCCTTTCTTTTTAAAAGTCAAAACACTATTAAGAATCATTGCATACTTTGTAGGTTCTTTGATTTTTTTTTTTTAACACGCTTGGGTGCTTCCATTCATTATTTTTTGCTTTACTGTTTATTTTTTTTAATTTTTTTTTAACTACACTGCTGACGTTTTCAGATACAACAAATTGGCAGTAACTAACTTTCTCCGTAAACTTCAGGAGCTTCTTGCTTCAGGCGCATGTTGGGTGGTAAATAACCTTTAGAAGTTGAATGCAGATAAAAGGGACGTGTTGGTTCTAGACAATCAGCCTTGGACCTGGACTTCCAAAGGGTAGTCTCTGGATTCCAGATCTCCCTCAGTCATTGCTACAATGATGGAAAAAGGTGGTGTTACTATTAACACTGATCTTTAGCCCGCATGTGAACATCATCGATAAATGTTTCCCTTTTTTAAAGAGCTTAAGGAAAACTCTTTGTTGCTCAGAGCTGAAGGGAGAAGGATTGCGATCCAAGCAGCGATCACATCCCATTTGAATTGTTGGAAGGCAGTATTGCTTGGTTTACATAAATATCTTATGTTACCTTCAGACTGTGAAAAAAGCAGTTCCCACACCTGTTACTAGTTGAACTTTCTCCTCAGGCTTCTGGTGAATAAATGCATCTTGCTTAAGACACTTTGCACTGCACACAAGGTGTCTGCTAGCAGTTGTCCTGAATTCTGCAGCACGCTGCTTCAGCCCTCCATGTCCCCTCACATACTATGGTCCTCTAATCATGCACCTTTGGTTGCACCTATATTCCATCACAGAAAAACAGGCAGGCTCGTTCTTGGTCCATTCCCAGTACGTCACAGGTATAAGACTACCCATGTGAGAGCAGGGTGAGTGACGTGCCTGTCAGTGCGGGGCGCAGCACATTAAAGCCAAATTGCCGACACTGCCAATGCCGATTTCATTTAGTGTGCAAAGGTTTGTTCTCCTGTCCCCTCCCCGCAGAAATCTTTTGCCATTATGTTGGGCACAGCACATGGCATGCCAGGACTACGAAAAGCGTTTCTTTACTACCGCTCCCTCTGCTGCAGGTCAGAAGAGCTAACATGATCGCCGTCTATTTATGCTGTAGTTAAGTTATATTTAGATTAAACAAGGCACAGCTGAGAGCGTGCGTAGGCTTAGATGGGGAGAAAGAACAAGGCTGACGCAAATGAATAGAGAATAATTGTGTTATTGTGTTCAAACCAATCTCATGAGATGCAGCACATCGGAACCACAGGAAACCTAGGTAGAGGCAGGTAGGCAGTCGAGCACAGCAGCTGCAGTGATGAGCACAGCCAAAGTGTTCTACTGAGGATGCACATTCTGTACTGTGAGAAAAACGGGAACTAGAGGGAAACCCAGCAAAACCTCAGCTGCCACTACTAACGTTCACATTTCCAAAGTACATCAGCCCCTAACTTTAACGTAGGGCCCGATGTGCAAAGGTCGGGTCGCAATGTAGTGGCTGCCTTTTTCTACAGCGACTTCTATCCTACCCAGCCTTGGCTCTGTACAAATCAGCGGCTGTGCAAAGAAAGCCTTCCATTCTAACAGCAGAAAAATTAATATGCATGGGGTAGATTTGCTTTTCCAACTCTTGTAACAGAATGGAGACTTGTGAGGGATGCAGGATGCCTATTTAGGTCGAGCGCGCAAGCACTCTGACGTGTTGTAATCTATTTGTGGGCTTTTAACCACGGCCACCTCACGCTCATCACTATCACTCGTTCGTGGGCTTGCATTTCAAAAATTCTTTATCATGGGTAAATGCTTTGTGTTCTATACAAATCAGCGGCTTTGCAAAGAAAGCCTTCATTTCTAACAATTCTTTGTTATCATTGGTAAATGCTTTATGTTTGTCCCTCCTTGGGGCAGTTTGGTTACCTCCTTGGAGTCGACCCTGTTACATGGATAATTGCACAACTGCTGCTACATTTGACTGTGAGCAAACTTCTTTTTCCTTTTGTCTCTCTCCTTCACGCTCACGTTAACAGCTCCAACTCAGTCAAACGCAAGACCCACTGCATTACAAATGCTTGTTTATTCTAGGTTTTGTTCCTTAAGGGAGACTTTAATAGGTATCATGCGACTGAGAACTCAACCTCAACTGCAGCTGCAAAGCACCGATACATAGTATTGCAAATGAGTAGGAAGCGGGGGAAGGTGCTCTTCCTCCAGACAAAGGAAGTGATGCTATAGAGTCAGATGTCAAGGGTTGGATGAAGCAGTTTTTCTCATTTGCTTGAAGAGGGGCGTCCCCTTCCAGAAAGTGTCACCTTGACAGCCAGAATTGAAAAGGTGACCAACATCCTCAAGAAGTAGTCCCAAAAGGATGAACAAACCACAACGGCAAAACTCCTAGAGACTCTTAAAATGCATAATTGCAAGGATGAGAAAGCAGAAAATGTTAAGACACCAAACCTATCCAGAATCAGGGTAGCAAAAAGAGCCAGTAATAGACGTACTGGATTTCATAAGTCTGACAAGCATCTTGCTGCAGAAAAATTGATGCACACGTAACAACAACAACAAAAAAAGACAGCAAGAGAACGATTTTGAATGATGTGCAAGTATCCTATTTATACGCCGGGTTCCTTCTATATGATAAAAACAGGAAGTAATATCAGAGGTAAAGTAAATCAGCCATCCCCGATCGGTCATTATTGTATATCCTTAACTGAGTGTCAGCCATCTTGAGTTGGTATGTATAAGAGGTCTGGCAATACTGTTAAATCCACAAGAACAAAGAAACATGGAGGAGAATGAAAAGGAGACAATGTCCTCTTTATGTTCACAGATTTGCTTCTTCTAAGGCTGGTACAGAAAACTAAACTTTGAAGCATGTACGGTCAGCAAACTAACCTGTGCACCAAAGAAGATCATGGATGTCCTCGAGAGCATACCTCTCGTCATAGCAAGTGAGTCAACTATTTAGGAGGTCTTCTACATACAGCAGCAAAGGGTGGGGAGCATTACCATCTGACCCAGTCGGGGAGCATGATGGGGAGATATAGAGAGCAGTATGGGTTCAGGAAGCAATGCCTGGAGGACTGGTGCCACTGGACCCAATACCACACTGCCTCAAGTAAATTCTCTCTGCCCCAAGGAGTAAAGGGATTTGGAATTATGGTCCAACACTGCTTTTGGAAAAGCGTTGAATTCAATTGTGCTGAAGAAGCTTGAAACACCAAGCTCCCCGGCTAAGGATTAGTCAACAAGAATTTTGGATAGTAGGCCATGGGTCTATGGTAATGACTGATCTGCCTTCCTTTGTACGGAAGGGCTTAAAGTGTTTTTTCCCTGGCAGCCAGTATCAGTTCCAACAGAGCCTTGTTGAAAGAAAGAAGAGTTTGAGTTGCCAAAGACACATTTCAATGAGAATGTTGGATTTGGGCTTCACAAATGGAATGGGCAACTCAAGTGACTCTGCGGCTTTAGACACAACAGCTGTGAAAAAACAAACTTCCTCAGAATGAGGGTCCGAAGGATAGGGACCATCAACTTACAGAGAGATGTCCAGACCAATGTAACTCTGAAGGTACTAATAAAAGCCCAGCATGTGCATGATAGGAGGGAGGATGTTATTGGGCTTCAAATAATTTTCCTCCATACCGCAAAATTCAGCTTAGGTAAACTCAAGTGCATGTGCATCAGAGTCGAGGAGTTCTTCCATATGAGAGACCCCCTGGGCCCTGGGTAGTGTGTTAGCCAATTGTTGGCTCTCAAAATAAAGTTTTACCTTCTTCTTAGACACCCAAAGGACTTCCTCCAGGATCGAGGGCTGAGGCAGCGCCAAATACCACTGTAATAGCAGCTTCAAAGATGAGATCAGAAGTGATACTGAAATTAATCCTCCCTGTAACTTAGCAGCACCGAGGCAAGAGCCTGTGAAGGCAGAGCCTTACTGTATTGCTGAGGAGCTGACAATGTCACTGGGCCTTAAGGATATTGGCCCACGATTTGGAGTTTGAATGAGAATAAAGAGGGGAGCAAACTTGAGGACATAACCTTCTGAGAAAAAATAAATAAAATCAACTTCGGACTGACTGGTGGATGGCGCTGCAATCACTGGTCAAAGTTTCTTAAGAAATGGGATTGGCTCCAATAAAGAGGTGGAAGATGCCAGCATCAGAAATTGTGTCACTGACTCCCTGAATGATTTCCTTACATGCCTAAGTCAAAAACAGCTTGACTTCTCACTCCTCATGGCCCATGGGTTAATAGAGGTACAAAAACTATACATCGAGAGATCATGCTCAGGCCCCCAGGCACTACATGCATATGTTGTGGTGATCCGAAAGGGGCATCTACTTGGGACACTGTCAAGAGGGTTTCAACCCTAAGACTTTAGGAGGCAGTATTTGAGGAATTAAGAGAATAGTGAAACAGAGCTCCAGAGACATGTTGGTAAAGGATGGAAAAAGCAAATAACACCATCAAGCAAGGGCCATCATACACAGGCCGATGTCACACTTCCTGGGCAGATATGCTGTGAATGGAGTTGTGTAGTAGGGTTGTGGACGTATTGCTCCAGATTCCTTCCAGATCTAATCTAGCTGGCACCATATTCATACGGTGAGGAATATGTGGGAAGAAGCATACATCAAAAAGAGGTGCAATTGGATAGCATATACTCTATCTCTGGAACGCAAAGCGCAAATTCTATTTTCCAGTGTCCACCAGAAGACTAGTAATTATGCTCCTCAGAATCAGAAAAAATTGGTTCACCAGTTATTTCCAAACTTTGAATTTCTCTTGTGCCAAATTGGTAAGGGGCCAGCAATGAGCTACACATCTGGCCTCATGACTGTGCTTTAGCCACCACACAGGGAGTTGCGGGAGTTATCCAGCCTAATAGACATTCATCCTTTCTGTTGGCAGAAGGGGTCATGTTCGAAAAGACTGTACTTTCTCCACCCAAGAAAGAACTGTTGGCTTTCTATCCCTTGCCTTTCACCTCTGATGGCAACAGAAAATGAGCTGTGGCAGCAGGTTGAGGCGGACCCAGTGCAGTGGTGCCTTACTTCAAAACTCCAAGTTGGGATCACTGCCTAACCCCAGTGTCTCCTGTGCAGGCCTCTGGTAAATTAGCCCATACCAACCTTTATGTGGGTGAGAGTGCAAATATTTTGTGGAATGGTGCCCAACAGTGAGGACCACAAATCACTGAACATATGATTTTTATGTCTTAAGCTCATAGATTAGTCTCTTACAAGCAGGTCACCAACAATTTAAACTCATGTTCTTACGGTTTTGAGTCAATGGGTATGTGCTTTAGGAATGGTCTAGGCATTTTTATTCATTTTTAGGTTTCTGGTAAGTGATCCCTCTGGCTGGTTGCTTCAGTTTCCCCAATGCATATTAGATTCAGCTACCAATGAGATCGTTCAACAAGTTCATTGCTTCTGAGGTCAGCCCAGCTGTAACTTGCTAATGTAATGATATATTATTTCTGCAACATGCCAGTGACATGGTTTGTGGGTTAATGCCCCACCACTGGGATTATGCACTTACTTCAGTAAAGTCATGTGGACTAATTAAAATGTCTCCACTTGAGTGTGGATGGGTGCTGTCCCTTTGTGATCATATGTGCTCTGTTCTTTATTTACTTCGCTTCTCTGGCAGCAAGCACTAGGAAGCAACACATTTCTCTTTAGTGAAGCTGCATGGATCTCTGGAATACGATTACTAACCAAAATAACACAACCACTCTTTCAATGTCTTCTGTATTTGCCCCAGCAAGCACAAATAGGTGAGGGATATGATTTTTTTTCCTACCTAGGCTTCAACTAGTGATTAATTGCATTGGCACTGGGAGGGTTCCAATGGCCTTAAGATGTGTATTTCATGGGCATGGCTTTAAAAAGGGCTGTGGTTACTTGAAGTTTATGCCAAAACAACTCAGATATGTGGACAATATGCTGCATGTGTGTCTTCCCTATGATTACCAGTGTCTCCTTCTTGGGATTATCCTTATTTCAGTTACTTGCTAAGGTTCAGCCACAGAGATGTGTAATGTTCTATGATTTCTGTAGACACCAGTTGAATATATGAATTTCAGTCAAGTAAGGCAGAGTGCTACCAGAGCCACTGTGAACTGGAGCACTGGTCTATGAATCAGGTATCCGTAAGGAGAATCCCAATGAGGCCTTCTAAGTCTTCATTCTTTCAAGAAAATCAAGGGAGTTCCATTGAAACAGTTTTTCATGCTTGCTATACTCTAAAGCCACAAACTGAGGAGAGAGTGATTTGTTAAAAAGAAAAAGTTGAACTCATGTAAATGGTCGATTCAGCATCCTTTGCAAGGAAACCATCCATGGCAGAATTCTATGTCAGGAAGCTATTTCTCAGGCCCTTTCTCGAATAACACTGTGGGATTTTCAAATTCTTTCCTGTGGTCTTAATTTCCTAGGATGAAGCTAGCCTGCTGCACTTGGAATATAATATATCTTCCAAAATTCTGGACTATCCCAGGTCCCGATGCTATTCCCTTCCTCTCCAATGAACCTCCTTTCCCTCTATTAGACTTACTCTATACAGTAAAACTAGGTGTGTGCTGTTCTTTCACAGTGTGGATTTTGCAGGGCCACAACAGGCAAGTAAGGAAGCCACTTTGATTTTTTTTTTTTTATCGTCTTAGAAATGGTTAGTATTAACTGCCAATTACTTTCTTTCATTTACACCTTTCAGTAGTCAACAAAGTTGACCTCTGACACTGCTAGCTGATAGTCCTGCTAACATGTTTATCTGCATGCAATCCTTCAGTAGGGGATTGTCTACTATTCATTCATTCTTCAGTACTCGTTCTATTTTGAAATTTTTCAATGGTCTCACCAGTTTTCTCTTCAGTGAAACTCTTAACAGTGACTGCACTGCTAGCGGATTCTGTGGCTAATCAGGGGATTTGTGAAGTTGCACCTATTTCCAATAGTTGGAGCACATCCCCTCAATGATTAGGAACAGCTTTCTCCCAAGTTCTGGCTCGGTAAAGATGACATTGTTCAGTGCACTCAACTCTTTCTGCCAGGTTGGATAAACCACCTCTTTGGAACTTTAACCTACTCTTAGTGTCTTGCATTTGCCTGTTGATTGTTTTCTGTGGTTGTATTCTAATTGTGCATCAGTGAAACCTCGGTTTGCAAAGACTGTGATAACGAATATGGTTGAGGTAATAAAGGCATGATTACTTACCTGTAATCTTCATTATTGCTCTACCAAGTCCTCCTCCTCACAGGCCCTGTATTCCCCTTCCTTGGCCTTTGATTTTCCTTGAGACCCAGCACATGCTGGTTAGTTAAAACACCTGGGGGTACAAAGAGAACCATACATAACAGAGGGAGAACGGCAATATATCTAAAAGGTACTCACTATTCAATAACTAATTAGAAATATTTATGAAGCAAGAAGAAAGGTCTTATAGTTAAAGGGTCATGTCTTTGATGCAGGGGCTGAACTCGTTCAAGGATTATAACAACGCACACCTGGACTCTGAGTCATGGAGAGTACAAGTAACAAATTGCACCATTTTCTACTATATAAGACATGGCAAGTAAAGCTCTATGAACCCTGAAACTGGACTGAAACTTTCAACTTGTTACCACTACTTTTGAAAATGGAAAGTCACAAAGTCATACATAAAGAAGTCTGGGCAGCGCAAGAGCACAACATCCAAGATGGCTATGATTTCAAAACGCTTTCCCGCCCAGAACAAAAAAACCATCAACTACGTCTGCCTGAAATGCCCATTGATGCAATGTAAAAAATAATGCTCCAAGCCAATCTAGATGATGCTCTTGACCCGGACTGGCTGACCTACTGTGCTCAGTCTTTGCTGCTTTTTGAACACCCTCCACGAGGGTGCATGGGATTCCTGCTGCAAGGAGCGCTCCTAGCAGTGCTGCAGAGAGAACAGAGGAGTGTGTAGAGAACGTATGAGCAGCTGCGCAAGCTGAGCAGGCTAGCAAACCACAATAGGACGGTGATTAGCGAGCAGAGGGCTGGCAAGCTGGAATAATCCAGAACAAAGCTGGAGCCAGAGGCAGAGGTGTTTGTCCTGGAGGCAGAGGAGGACATCAAGAGGCCGTGAGACAAGGCGGGTAAGGCAGGGCAAAGCAAGTAAGCAGGTTTATGTTACACATAGGGCCGCCATTGCTGCTGTCACTGCCGAAAACGAGACAGGCTCACCGTGAATGCGTATGTCGTGAACCACAGATCCACCGACCTGTGAGAGCTGCCCCTGCTCTGCTCTACTGCTGCTTTTCCCCTTCTCCTGCCAGTGGCCCTAATCAGTCTACTACTGGTCCTCTGTTGTATTCTCTAACACTACGATCTCGCGTATGAAATCTGCATGCCGATTGACCTCTCCCTTCCCCCCGAAGAATACTCAAACTATATCTGTGTATTTCACACATATTCTGCTTTGAAAGTGGGGATTGACAAGTTGACAGTTAAATGTGGAAAAAGTTTAATCCGATGGTTGAATCATCATTATCGTTAGTACCAATTGTTCAAAATCTTGCATGCAACTGAGTGCAGCTACAGATACTACTACCAACTTCAAACTGCCAACATTAATTATGGGACAGACCAGAGTCAGAACACGGCTACTCAAATCCGGCCTGACCTCAACTAAGGGAAAAGGAGGAAAGGAGATGCTTAAAGGTTATTGCAAAAGCTCAGGGAGTCCACCAGCAAGAGGATAACCATACAATGTCATCATTGTCTAATGGCAGTAAATGCTATAGCGAAGGGGAAAGTGAAGTTTTAGATACATATTCCATCGAAAAGCGTAGCTTCTCACCCATTTAAGGTTTAGTTGGTACCAAGACATCTGCAGAGTTGATGTCTCAAGTTCTTAGCAAGAAAACAGTGACGATTGTGTCCATGTTGAGAGTCCTCGGATAAGGATATGGAGGGGGTTTGGGGCCAGGGAATATGTTTAGGTAATCAGCAGATACTCCTTTTGTATTTTGGAAGACAATGGCTCAGACCCCTTCAGTAAAGCCACATACCACTCCCCCATTAGGTGAGAAGCAGGAAATCTGCCAGACCTGTACGGACATTAAGTGGCTAACGGCTAACTCTTACATCAGGCACCAAACGCAGTTTGAGGGAGGGGTTGCCTTCCACAATAACTCCAACCGTCACAGAGTTACGGCAGAAACACATATGGTTAATCTCTACACCGACAGCAGCCTGTGCCCTAGGTCCGTGTCAGCCAGTAAGGTCCATCAATGGGTTGGTATTTAATTGTGAACTAAATCACAGGAGCTAGACCAAGTCATTTCTCCTTCCTCAGCTTCACCTGGGCAGGGATACCCTTTTAAAATGAGACTAAATGAAGACAAATTAAGATGACACAAGAGGAATTAAGTTGGACTTCCACCAGGAATGAACTGAGATCTCAAAGTGCATGACCTGATATTTCATTGTGAGGATCATGACTAGTCCCTGTTCCAGGGTCAGTGAAAATAAGGAACCGGACATACAGGATTCTAAAGGTCCCAAAACTGACAGACCACTATCCCAGCTCAGAGAAAAAGAATGTAGGTCCTATCCAGTATCAACAAAACCACCTTGCTCCCCAGGAGCACAAAGTACACAAGGTGGTAAATCTGGGATGTAGAAGAAGACTGATCCATTATTGGTATTGTTGAAATCGTTGACAGCTCTTCTGTCTCTGATCACAGACTCGCTGAATAAATAGACAGCTAATGGTCTACTCCGCCTTCTGAAGGCCCAAAAAAGCAAAAAATCTGGGTCATCCGGCACTCCCAGTTTTTGTGCAGCCATCATAAAAAAATGAGTAACACTACCTAGCATACTACCTACAATGATAACAGCTTGGCTGAATATAGAAAGATATCAGGAAGCGTGTCCCTGCTGAATTGCGCCCAGCTGAACAAAATCAAATAACCGCAGTAACAATTCCCGAGATCACTGCCACTAGCCCTAAAATTAGTCAAACTGGATCTTTCTCTAGCACAAGAAAGAATGCCAATGTCCTTGGGATTAAGGAGTGTGCACTAAGGAACACATTAAAGCATCCGTCACATTAAGAGTGCTCTCAGGAAGATCTTCTAAATAATGATGATAGTAGGGGCCTCCCTCCGAACGACCGTTGGAATCTTCTGATCTTCTGATCTTGTAAACGACAACAGATCAGAGTCAAAGAGCAGCTAACACTCTCAAGGAAAAAGAAAAGAAAACTTAAGACTCTTTAAGAAGGAAAATTACAGCTCAAACAATAGCCTATTCAATCAAAGGCAGTGGCCGATTTAATCACACAACAATTTCAGTATAGTCCACAGATACACTCAAAAGCAACATATCCGATACCCTAGGAATGGCTATGAACCTATCAACGGTTTCTCGCTGCCATACCAGAATGTACCGTATTTGAACTCTTCAACTATGTTTTCAGCTCAAAAACAATTCCAGAGAACTGGTGGGGATCAATTCTCCATCCCATACATAAAAGCTGCTCAACTGACAAACCTGAGAACTACAGAACTATAGAGCTGCTAGGCTCTGAAACTAAAGTGTTTGCTAAATTATTACTGGCATACTTACAATCTTGAATTAATTTGCTTAAAGTGTTACCTTTCTGTCAGATAGGGTTTACAAAAAGCAATGAAACCCTGAATAATATCATCAGCATTGTAATGTTGGCAAAGCAACTGCCCAGAAGTCACCATTCTATGTCTATTTCCTGGACTACAATATGGCTTTCGATAAAGTTAATCGGAGCACTCTGTGGCGGAACTTGAAGGACTGGAAAACTTCAGAATGTCTGTTTTCTTATTCTTTGAAAGAATGTATCTGGAAAGAGCAGCAAGACAATTTCGAACTTCACACAGACAATGGCATCCTAAACGAATACTTTTCTACAAGAACTGCAGCTAAGTGAACATTGGGACAGCAAGACAGAGTATGGCCAGTTTAAATTGCAAGTAAATCATACAGCTAGAGTTCATAAAATAAAAACATCAAGTCGTTCAAAAACTGGACAGAGCTCACTTGCTTCTATCGTCTTTCCAGAGTCCCATTTCTCAGCTTTACCTCGGCTTGCACATGAAACCATCATCGTGGGTACTTTAGGTTCCTACTTACAGCTTTAAAAAATGACTTCATCTTGGTGATCCTCCCACCCTTGTATGCGTTGTCGTGGATGTGGCCAGTACGTTGAGTCTCAATCACATTATCTGTTTATATCGGTTTGCAATTAATCTCAGAAGATGGCTTCTGCGCCCATGCTTTAACCTGCTAGGAATTTAGACTCTGGAGGCAGCAGTGTCTGCTTGTCTGAAGAGCACTGACTTAGAGCTATTGGGCAAGCTAATAACATTTTTAGAGATGGCAATTACCACACTTCAAAACTCAAGACTAAACAAACATGTACATCATTGCCTCCTATCACATTGATTATAGCCTTAGAACCCACCGTAGCGGGCTCTACCGGCTATTAAAGGCCCGCGCCCCGCGCCCCGCGCCCCGCGCCCCGCGCCCCGCGCCCCGCGTTAAATGCCCGAGCCGAAGGCGAGGGCATTTAACAAGGGAGAGGGTCTTTAATAGCCAGTAGAGCCCCCTACGGCAGGGTTCTAAGGCTATTAGAACATTCTGCCACTCAGGGCAGAATGTTCTATTAAAAAAAAAAATGTTCACGGAGCCCGAGGCTTTGTTCACAGCTGTTGCTGTGAACAAAGCGAACATTGGAATGTTGGCGCTGCGGGCTTTTACCGGCCAGTAAAAGCCCGCAGCATTCCATTGTTTTCAATGGAGCCCCCAGCATTCCAATGTTCTAATAACACGTTAAGATACTGAAGCTTTTACCGTTCAATATTTCACACATGCTCAGAAGTCCTTCTCAGTTATTTAGTTTCGAGAAAATTTAAAACCAATTTTATCCTCTCGATCCAGTGAGAGTGTTACGATTCATCAGGTTTGGTAGATTTGAAACTTTCTGCTACTATATCACCATCCAGCGAGGGTTTGGCTTTTAATTAATTCTGGTAGTCGTAGCTCTGTGCTGCTAAACTAATGCACTTTATTGTATACATAGCTGCTAGCTTCTTCCTCTATCTTATTACACATTTTTCTGTCGTCATAAATTTTAATGATCTTGGAAGTTATTGGTTTTTATTTGAATATCAACAGAATGCCTTGAATGATGAGGTACCCATAGGTCAAACTGTGGTGCGTAATGTCCACATAATTTTAGATGCAATTACCACCTGCTTTAATTTATTTTTGTCTCAAATGCACAGTGTTCTTATCATTGTATGATTTTTAGTAATCAATCAATAAGTCTGACTTTGAGTTGACTGGCAGACCTCTGCAATTGGGTCAGTGGCGTAACACAGGCTCCCCCCCCCCCACTCACAGCCACCGTGGTGCAGAGGGGGGGCTCCAGGAGGTCCCCTCAACACAGCACCTGAACTGAGTGAGTCCGGAGGGGGCCCCGTCAATGTTCTTTGCAGGAGGGCCTCCTCATGTTTCGTTACACACTGAATTGGGCAGAAGGAAAAGCTGCATGCCCTTGAGGCTTCGATAAGCCCCGGAGGCCCCTAACTAACTAGTGTGGCATGTGTAAAGTGGATGCTGGACGGAGAACAACTGGATAAGAAACGGTGCTGGGCCTCTCCGAAAGACATGCGGGGACTTCTGTCCCGTGTGGAGAGCAGCAAAAGATCTGTAGGGACTTGGGACTGTTGGAGCCTGCACTGCGTGCCTGGGAGGGACTAGAAGACCTCCAGCCCTGGCTGCCTGACTCATGGTCTAGCTGGGAGAGGCTGAGTGCTGACATCAGGAGGGATGCCCACCTTGCATACAATGCAGAGGAACAAAGTGCTGTTAACTCACACTGCTAGCATGTGTTGCATGAGGTGTCAGACACGCGGACTAGACACTGGAGGAAAACCGAGGCCCCAAAGAACCCTTACATGCAAATAAAGTCAATGATGGGCCTGCACATTAACATTACCACTGGAACATTGCTAGTCGCATAAACCTGGCGACCCAGCACAGAATTACAAACCATCAGCGTGCCCTACAGCACTGCATCTAATTGTGAAACGGTCAATACTTTATTAACTGCTGTGGCAGCCTGGCGGTGTAGTCTCAGGGTAGATTCTGACAGGGAAGAGTGAAACAGATGCAAAACAGCCCAGACTAAACTTTAAAGCCAAGAAGTCCTCTGGTTCCCAGAAGCGTCTGAGGAAACATGAAATGAGAGGAGAAGGAGAGAACATAGGCTCAACAAGATATCTAAAGCTTATTAAAAGAAAGAAAGGCAGCTGGAATCTATAGATTCCAAGACTAGACAACGTGATAAAGCAACTAGATAACCAGAAAGGCTGGCCAAACAAACAAAATCAATGGACCAATATGGTAAAGCCCAAGCAAGTTGATATAAAATCATTTGATGTGTCATTATGCATGCACCTTTTGCCAACACTAATAAAGTCCAAAAAAATCCTACATTTACTAGGGTAATGATCATTCTGGACAGTCTATGGTTATGGTGATCGACAGTCATTCAGCTTGTGAATACTGAACTGTGCTGATGAAATGAAAGGGCATAAACTCTGTGAAAACTAATCAGCTAAATAAAGACTGAAAATGTAAGATGCAACAACTGCACCAGCCACAATGCTATGGGCCTTACTGAAAGCAAACATCTGTGCCAATCTGTCTTTATGGCTTTACATTTTCGGCTTCAGGGGCAGGTGCTGTGCAGCTGGAGCTGCTACCTTGAGGAACAGGTGCCCATTTACCCTTTTTTAACATTTGATTTCATTAGCAACAATAAAAGCCAGTACCTTGTAACAAAGGCAAGCACCTCTGGTGAGGTTTAATAGGTTATGAGATTGCAGTAGTGACAACTCAAGTGTGGAAACTCGTTGAATGATAGGGGATTACCTCACTGTAAAGTACAGCAATTTACAGCTAAATCAAGACTGACAAAACCAAAATGAAAGACGTACTACATCAGCATAATGCCATGTTATCCTTACTGAAGGCAGCCCTAACACAGGGACACACTGGTGAAACAATCTGAGCTGCTTTTTAAGTACTACCACGCTATGTTTGTGTTGGCAAATAAACATAACCGTTACGCAACTTCCAACGAAGCAACAATTCTAGAAAGGATGACTGCCAGCAATTGTGAATGATATAATGAGGAACTGAACCTACTGCAATAACATCAGTAGGGATTAGGAGCAACCAAGGACCGAAGAAAACAGCAGAGAGGTGTTACTGACAACACAGAATGAAGACTCAATAAAATTCATAAGGTCTTAACAGCATATTGCATAAAATGTCATGCCCCAACAATCTATAGAAATACATCAGAATTATACATACATGTACAGACCCAATGTGACTTTCTACAGGGCCCTATGCAGCAAAGAAAAGGTCCATTCCAAAGATCACCTATCAAATTAACAGAACTCCCATCACACTCTGATCAAGAAATGCTCTGGCCTGGTTTTAAGGGAGCTGGTGAAGTTGCAATTTTTTGTTTCTCTTCTGTGTAAGATACACTACAGCATCCCACAAAGGTGTCCCATAGTGCACTGATTTTTCAAATCTATTTGAATTATTTTAATCCAAAATTGAAACGTGTTGAATGATCCTAGTAGAAAATGTAGTCCTATACTTACAACATAGCTTTGCTAAAAGTTCACTCACAGTAGCAAAGATGCTGCTAAGAGAGTTGATTCCACACTTTCGATTCCCAACTTCCTTAGAGTCATACCGAGGGACACACTTCAACAGTGAGGTCTTAAGTTTACTAGATGTGGCATTACAAGTTGAGCAAAGGCTACATTGCAGATTGGTGGAAGAAGTTAATAAAACTCTGAATTCCAGACTGGCAAAAGTATGGGCACCCACCACTTTGAAATGGCCAGACGCACTGCCTCTTTTTGATGAGTATGTGCAGTACTCCAGACAGAAAGGCTGGTTAGTCGCCTCATGAAAGCATCATGGGGAGAGCCATGAGGATGCCAACTGTGCCTGCGAATGCACTTGTCAATATTACAGATGATTTGGTACTGGATTCTTGCAAAGGCATAGCTGACATGGCCCTTTCTGTCTCTCATCAGGTTGAAGAAGCTACAGTACAACTGCAGCAGGAGTTCTGCCGCGACCTGTGTCCAGGCAACTAGGTCATGGTTAAGAAGCATGTGAGAAATTTCTGCTTGGAACTGCGCTGGAAGGGGCCCGACCAGGTAGTGTGGTCATTAAGACAGCTGTGAAGTGTGCTGGTCTCCCTAACTGGGTGCAGGCTAGCCACACTTGCAAAGTTCCAGGTCCCCTAGATAATAGAGCACCTGTCACTGAAAAGAAGGTTACAGTGAGTGGGAGGGATCAGGTTAGTCAAGCTATTGGGACTGGACAACTGGCTGATGCTGCACAATTGCGGTCTGAGGAGGGTCTGAGCGAGTTGATAACAGCGGTTGGTATAGAAGGGTCGAGACAGAATCAGTTGACTCATGAAAGCTCAGAAGCTGACAAAGGACCAGATGCTCTAACAAGAAAAGTTGTGCCCGAAGAACTGGCCGAGTGAGCAAACTATGCCAGCTGTACAAGTGCCCCCAAAGACTGTTGAAGAAACTGAGGAGTCAAAGTGACAGTGACGCTGAGAGTTGAATAGATTGGAGCTCAAAAAGGAGAGCACCCATTTGAAAATACTCAGCACCTAAACGGACATATTTTTCAGCAAATTAATAGGAAAAGGAATTTACAACCTTTTGCTTTAACAATATGAAACCAGTTCAACATTCTGAGTTTGTGACTGCGGTGGAGCTGAACTCTGAAATCTCATTACCGCTTTATGAACAAAGACATTATTTCTCGGAAGTGATTATTAGTTACTACGAGCTGTGCTTTTATTAGATACATTTGAGCTTTTATTAGAAGCTTTTCAAACATTTGCTAGAGAAACACTTGATGAACTTTCTAGAAGATCAAGGACATTCTTGTGAATTAAACTGAACTTTTGCAAAGAGATAAATATTTTTATTAATATTTGCTTTGCTCCAAAATCGAGAAAGACTGAAATAGACAGTTGATGTTCTGCAGCCACATTTGCATTTTTTTTTAATTTAAATGTTTTAAATATTTTTATGCTTATTCTTAGTCTGAAATTAGAGAACGCATGGAGTCCACTGGAAATAAAAAGAATAAGCTTATCTACATATGTTTAGGAGTGTTAGTTGTGACAGTCAATGATCATACAATTGCTCATTAGATTGGGTTTATCCGCCTCCAGTGAATTAGATAAGATTAAACCAACAGATGCTCGAATTTTGCAATCCCAATGGCAAATCAAAAATCTTTACTGGATGAGAAAGAGCTACATGCAGATGGATCCAAAGGTGGTTTGTCCACAAATGTCTGTTACAAAGTGCTAAAAGAGTATATAAATTCCATGGAGGTTAAAGATTGTTATGTGTGCACACAGTTGCCTTCATTAGTCAGTGAGGGGATCACTTATCTGACATTTTTGTAGCTGACATTTTTGTATCAGCAGAAATATTATCAGTTTTATTACTTAAACTATGACCTTGCTTTCTCAATTGTCCCAATCATGAAACTTTTGAACAGCATTGCGAAAGCGAAAAACAGTGGGAGATTTCCTTGAACCTAAATTGAAATTTGGTACAGTCTATCCCCACAGAAACAATATGACCTGTATTCTTTCCCCAGTAAAAAAAAATATATTGGACAAGTTGAAGACAGGAGAAGAGTTGTGAAAGCTAAAGTAGAAAAAGGAATAGTGCTACCAGGCTGAGAAAGCAAAAAAAACTCATTCATTAGCAGGAAGTGAAGAATTCCTTGCCTTAGATTGGGAACATGTAGGGAAATTATGTGCTCCGGTCAACAAAGACTGGAGAGCAGGGAGTCAAGGCTTCTGCAATGCGCCCTGGTGCGGTGGGTGGGGCACCAGGGCCTACTCGTAGCGACTGTTCATCGTGGGTGGGGCCCCCAGAAGCATGCAGTGGACACTGGTGGCCACCCCTGGCAGTGCTCGTGTAGGGTGCCTTACCTGGTCCCCATAGGAACCGAGCGCAGGGAGAGACCCTTCCAGCCTGCTGAGATAAAAACTGCCTGTGGACGTCAGATGAAGCGGCCGGAAGGGAGAGAAAGGTGTTGCCTGCCCTGCAGCAAGAGGTGTGAAGGCCTGTTTTCGCCGGCTCGTTGATGGGACCCAGGCTGATCTGTGATGTGAGTTGTAGGCATGCTGCTCCTGAGAGCAATCCGGAGACCCTAGAGAAACCTTAGTGCAAGCACTGCAGGCCTGGGCAGAACCCTGAGGTTGATGTGCACAGCTTGGAGCCGCCACGCAGTGGCTAGGCACTGGCCACCGGCCCGGAGGACCCTTAGCGCCTGCCACCTGACTACAGTGGGCGCATGGATACCAGATTGGGCAGACAGTGGTGACAGCGCAGACTGCGACTGGTTCGACGGTCCTGTGGAGCCCGCTACTGGGTTATAAACAGTTGGTGAGTAATTGCCCTGACACTGTGGAGGCCCACAAGTAAGAACGGGGGCTGTAGAGGAGCCTGCAGCCCCAGGGGCACATTTGAGGCAGGGCAGACACAACATTGCCACTTTGACCCCCGCGATAGCCACAGGGGGTGGAGAACACTGCCTTACAAATTCATGTGCAACTGGATGGCAACCTAGACTCCACTGTGGGCCAAGGCTGGGTTGAGAGGGAGGAAGAAACTAGATTGTTGTAGTGGGGCTTATCTATCTCAGCTCCCTGATCTGTGCTGCTCTGGGCAGCCCAATCAGCCTGACATCTTGTTGTGTAGAACTTGGGGAAGGCCAGAGCCCCACAAATGGGACACCTAGGTCCAGACCCCCACACAGGAAGAAGTCGGGGACCAAGTAGATACGGTCCCCTCATTACAAACACAATTTGAGAGAACATTAGCTGCAACTGCGGACACGAAAGCTGCACTTCAGCAGGCCATTATTGCAGTATTGGTGGGCCTTGGTCTATTGAGGGCTGAACACCATAGGCTCGTGGACAGAACAAAGGAAGTGGAGTCTGTACTTGAGGAAGTATGTCTGGAACACTTGGATCTAACGCGACAGATCGGCGCATTGACAGACACAGTCCACGTACTGGATCACAGAGGTGAAGACGCTGAAGGACGTAATTGGCAGAATAATGTTCACATAGTAGAACATCCTGAGGACACCGAAAGAGACAATATGGTGGCCTGTCTCGAACAATGGTTTAAAGCAGAGGGTGCCCCTGGGCGTCTGACGGCATTTTTGCTCTTGAACATGCACACAGAGTGCCTGCTAGACTGCCGGCCACCAGCAGACCAACACGCCCAGTGGTTGCACAGCTTCTCCACTTCAGAGATCTGGACTCCCTCTTGCAAAGGGCCAGAGAAGACAGCCCATACAATATTGGCAACGTTTAAGTGATTCTGTTCCCAGCCTACACAGTGGCAGTACAGTCTAAGTGGGCCTCATATATGGAAGTGAAAAGAGTGCTAAGAGATGAGGGCGTCCAGTACTCTTTGATGTTCCCAGCCAAGCTGAAGATTATGCTCAACGGCAAGACTCATCTCTGCGAGGATCCCAAAGCGGTGTCAGATTGGCTAAATTCACAAATCCAGATGGCCAGCCGCTAGGATTTAGATGAAGGGGTGGCGTTTCAGGGCTGTACGTTGTTGGGGAAACAAGTTTTTTACATGTCATATGCTTCCCATGTTTTGTACACATTTTTATCCCAAGTGTGGGAGAATATTGAAAGAATATAAATGACAATAAAGATGTATTAAAAAAATAGACCTCAATCAAAGACTGACAATGTTTGTAGGGACTAGTGAATTTGACATGTATTTGTTTAAAAGTATGTAGACTTTTATGTTAGCTGGACAAGACCCTGCCACACCAGGTGTTTATTTCGTTTGTGGGAAAAACACCTATTACAAGGTGCCAAAAGGCTGGTATGGTGCATGTGATCTAGGAGTAGTCTTTCCAAAGATTTATCATGTGGAAAATTTTGTTGGTCCTGTTTGGAATGAGAAATCAAACACATGATTTAAAAGAGGTGCCAGTGCTTCAAAGATTGTAGGTGATATTTTTTGAGACATCAGTTGGTGTGATCTTGAATGATCATAAGATAAAGAAATTGTCAACAATTGTAGATAGGCTTTCTACAGATACATTAGGTGCCTTCTTGTTAGCAGACACAGAAATGGTTGCCATAAGATCAATGGTTTTACAAAACCATATTGCGTTAGACATCATTCTCGCAAAAGAAGGCAGAGTTTGTAAAATGGTACAAGTTCAAAAGTGCTGCACTTACTTCCTGAGAGCAGTAAGGAGCTGAGAAAATATAGTTCGAATACAACAGAATTCAAAAAGGACCTGAAGGAGCTAGAAGCGACAGGTGCAAGGGAAGCAATAGGCAGTGGTTTTTCAGAAGTTCTAAGGTGGTTTGGGAGCTTAGGGAAAGGACTTATTGGAACCATCTTGAGACCTATATTGATAATAGACCTGTGTGCCTCAGCTGCAGCTGGTCTTTATAAGTTGATCAAGACGCTGAAAAAAATGAGAACAAGCAGAGAGGAAAGAAGGGAGGAGTTTGAGATGGAACCTAGACAATGTCTATATTACAATGACATCAAGCAGTTAGAAGAGTCCAGAAGATCTTTCCTGGAATGGTCTCTAAAACATTGAGATGTCTCATAGAAAATGAGACTAAAATGTATGTGATGGCCTGATTCACCATCAGAGGGGGACTGATGTAGCAGAAAGTTTAGTACTGTCCCTGATGTCACAGTGATCATCTATACATGACAATCTATGCATTTTGTTAATCAAAGTATTGATAGTTTTGTTGTAAAGTGGTACACTGAAAGCCATATTAATGTGCACTCATTGTAGGTCATTAGTCAAAAGGCAGATGGTATTGCCTTAAAACTATGTTTACACATTAATTTGTTTCCATGTAATAGTTTATCCTGTTAATTGTTTGCACTAAAACAATAACAATTTTATGAAATAAGTATTTTAAAAGTAACATGCAAAAGTCGAAATCTGTAGTTATGCGCCATAGCTAGATGAATGGGTGAACAGTTATTTTGTTTTAAATATACTGTAACATGAACACTGTCAAAGCTTATTAATTTTGAATTTACAATTCTGAATGTTAAATGTGCCTTATTAGAATAAATTGAATATGCCATTTTAATTCACTTTGCTTAGCCGAAAGTGAGGCCTGTACGTCCCTGTTTTCCTGTTTGAACAGAAAATGTTTAGTCATTCTTGCTAATGTGTATTTTTCTTTCAGACATCGTTCTCATAAGAATGTTAGTTTGGTAATAGATGTTCTATTGCTTTAGACATAGTGAGACTGGGATCCCAACCTTGAGCACAGTACAATCAGGAACTGTGAAACAGACTAAGTACACAATTGTTTAAATTTGCATGGATGAGCCGAGATGGGATGTCTTCTAAATGTCAGTGATGAGAACTTTTGACGATGTTGCAGTCTGTCGCATGACAGATTTCCATTGGACGATTACAACTTCTGTGTCATATGGAGTGATGGATGGGCAAATCATCGTGCCTTAGGAGCTTTAATATACCGTTTCCCAGTTGGATTTGTGGGAATTCCCTCTCTCTCCTCTCCTTTCTTGAACAGTCCCTCTCCAGACCCCACTGCAGCTGTGGGCTCCATCCTACCCTTGTTGCTGAACCTTTGGACTCCGAGATGGCTTGCTGAGATTGAGAGATTTTTTCACTGACCCAGCAAAAGATTATTGATCGAACTTCTGATGTGTTGACATCTTGCCCTTTTACTTACTTTGTGCCAAACTTAGTCACCTGTTTCCCAGGATTTCCTTTTTCCAAATTCTTTCTGTCCTTTTTGAGGTTTTTGCCTTTTGCCCACATGCGCTTAACCCAGCACACCTAAGATGTGGATTTGTTAATTCACAGGATTACTACCTGCCCAGGTTATTAAATTGTAGGACTTAACAGCTAAATATTTAACATAATTATACTTTTCATATGTGGGGCTGATTGAATGTTTAGTCTTTTTGATGTTAGTTTGTTTGAACTTCTTTAGGAGGATTGGACAGCCTATCATTAGTTTCTATCTTTACAGTCTTGTCTTGAGAATCATCTGTTACTCTGAGCCTTAGTCTTAAAAACACACCCATGTACTTTTGTTCAGACTGCAGTTTTCCTTGTGTGGCCACATTGGTTATGCTGCCCTTCTAATGTGATCGATTGTGAAATTGATGCACCCTTATGCTGGGCCAAACGATTAATCAACCATGTCAGAGAAGTCCTGAGAAAGAATATGCTACAGCAGGATAAACCTAACCCTAAAACCATCCATCTGCTGCATCTGATGGGGAAACACTGTCTCTAGTATGTAAATTCACAATCTTGATTCTGGCAAACACATGGAAGACAGGAAGTTGGATATTGGATATATGTGTTGACTCATAAGCATGGACTTCAACTCTACAGGTTCTTTAAAACTTGGTGCTAGATGTGACTAATAAGTCTAGATTGATTAGTTTAGAATACGTGGCAAAAGTTAGAGGGACAGCTGTTTGTGGGTGCATTCTGCAAGAAGAAGTTGAAATCCACCATCACTCCTATTGAGTTTCAAGCAGGTTTCTAGTACATAAGACTTTCTGGCACAGCACACATTTGTCTTTCATTAGTTTCAAAGTGGAAAAGATGGCTATGAAGCAAATGACTAAGTAGGCAGAAGTGGTAAATTGTCATGAGTACTATCAATAGAAGGATTCTGCCCTGCACTCATCAGACAGGACTTGAGTCACACAGAAGTATTTAAGTTTCATACATGAAATGTTTTTTATCCCTTGCTTGTGATGATGCTCAATGGATATTCTGGGAAACAAAATGTTTTTTCTTAGAAATGGCATGCTTTTGCTTTGGGGAAATTTGAGTTATTTATCCTCAAAATTAAAACATTCTATTTGATTGCTAAGTATACATATTTCCAAAAACCAACATGATGATGTATTAGTACAACTGACAACATGAACATAATATATTTTAAGCTGATATTTGAGTGACACTTTATGCTGAACTACTGCTAATATTTGTTATTTGGTGCCAGATGCACTTGCTGTTATCTCCTGAAGGATGATAACATTTCATCATCTATAGTGATGGACTTTTTGTGACATGATTGCTGTTGTCCGAGTCATAAGCCTGTATGATATGCAACATTAACTCTGCTTTATGAGCCTGTAAAATTGGTCTGCCTCACTGTTTTTGGCCTGCAATTATGACTTGTGACTAATTTTATATTCTGCAATGTTTTCAAGTAGATTTTTAGTAATATACATTTCAGAAAATGAAAGGTCATGTCAAATTACATTAAGTTTCACAACTACTTGTAATACCTAGAGCATTTTATTATTTTTTGTGCAACTGCATGGTAAAATGTCATTTTGGCAATATTTTTAAACATTTTTCTCACAAGGATGAACTCTCTCACACCTGGGGAGGGCCAGCCTTGCTTGGCATACTTAAAGTACGTTTACTGTATAGTTTATTTCAAGAGTATCCCTTTGGAACCTACACCATTTTATCTAACTTAGGTAACGCGTACACACTACAATGCAGTTACTGGACTTTTTTGTTTTAATAAAAGGTGCACCCTGGAGTAGTTCAGGGTTTCCTGAACGTTTCACATGAATCATGAAGGGTATTTACCCCTCCCACTGTCAAACATCATCAGAGACCATTGTTCAATGTAGCCCTTTCCCCCTCCCTCCCCCAACACTGACTGATACAACCTCTAACTTTCAAGTAACAAATTTAGAAAGAGCTCACCTAACTGCAACAACAGAAAAAGGTTGAGCATCACTGTACACTTCTTTCACAAATGTAAACTATCTGCAAGTAATACTACAAAGACAAACTATTACTCAAAACAGGTGTGCTAAAAGGCTCACAGGGTGCATTTACAAACTGGTAAAGGCATGTCTTTGTTTATACTCTTTCTACAGAAACTGCTAATCTTAATTAAGGGAAATGAACACATTTCCAAAACATCTAGATCATACCTCAGATTCTTCTCTTTGATCACCAATATCTTCCTCTTGTCCACCATTCTTTGGCATATAGGCCATCTTTAACCTCAAGAAACCTTTTACACGTGACTTGTGGCTGTTTAAGAAGACACAACGTTATAAAATGTATTACGCTCAGGTGCTCAATATTTTTATGTAAATAGCATAATATTTATTAAAACAACTTCAAGATAACATCTAGTGAATGTCTTACCTCCTTGGTCTTAGTAGGAAATCCTTGAATGTGTAAGGTCGCTCCATGTTTGGATCTTCTGTCTGGAAATGAAAAATACAGTTGTGGCTTTCAGAATTGTATGCATGGTCTATGATTTCAGTTTACGTAACTGTAATATGTTAATAACATTCTGAGGTTTGATGTAGGATCCCGGTCCGCTGATCAGAGCTATTTAAATTTGTGACCAGCGATGCAACCTGCTATATGCTAACAGTATGCATCACAAATGTCTTGCAATTTGTGCTCGACAATAAATACAGGAATGAAAGCCTGCATGGGATAGCAGACTTCTGTCACTGCATTTTCTTTCCCAAATGGGATGTTTTTTTTTTTTTTAAGCAGCTGATGTCCATTAAAAGGACAGCTACTGCTCTTAAAAAATGTTCCCATTTGGGGAGACATTTGAGGGTCCATGCTGTGTAGTCCCTTGCCCCACTGAATGCACCATACTGCAACTTTTACTGTAATTGTATTTATATCGCGCTTACGCCTGATGAGGTATCGAAGTGCTTTTCAGTGAGTAGCACGCTACTCCAGAACCCAAAAGTATTAGTGGTGGATTAGTATAGTAAAATATGTTAATTTGGGCAGTGGACATACATACTAGAATCTAGAAGGTGTTATTAGAGAGATCACAGTAGTAAAATGAGCTTTGGGATGAGTAAAAGGAGAGATGGAGGAGGGAAGAGTTTGTAGAAAGAGATTAGGAAGATCATAATAGCAAAATGAGGTTTGGGATGAGTCAAACGAGAGATACATGAGGGAAAGATTTAGTAGGGTTGTTTGGGAGATCATATTAGTAAACTGAGATTTGGGGTGAGCCAGGAGGGATAGAGGAGGGAAAAGACTAGGAAAGGTTATTTAGACATCATGGTAGTAGAATGAGGTTTAGGATGAGTCAGGAGTGGAGATAGAGGATAGATTGCAAAAGGTATAGCGTGAGACAATAGTGCATTGAAGAATGTTTTTCTCTTGCACAGTAGGAGTAAAGTAATAAATATATAGCTACACGATTACATAGAAAGGGAATATATGTATAAGTAAGCTAATAGATTGAGATTCAAAGTTGTATTGTTGAAACACAGACTCAAGTGTTGCAGTATTTGAAGGTAATTTGTGTATTTTTTTTACAACTCAACTTTGTTTTAATTTGATCTTTTCCTCAATATTTCAATACTGAGACCCATAAGCCTATAATAAATCAGCATATAAAAACTATGCAATGACCTATGAACATGTTATGCATGTAATTATATATATATATATATATACACACACACACACACACACACACGTTTAATCATACTTAACATTCATTTGTTAAGCAGGCCTAAACAGTATCTATCTATCTTTTTTTTTTTTTAAAGGTCATCCAATACAATTCCCAAAGGGGAAGCTGTCCCACAGAGAGAGTTTCCTTTTTGCAAATCAATTATCACTCCAACTTGGGACTTGATCTCAACGGATGAAAGACTTTCCTGACTTAGAAAAGGATTTCGGAGCATTGTAGGAAATGGTTTTCAAATGCGAACTCTGATTTTGCAAGCTGCGGAGTTTGAGACTGCAAAACTGCTCAGTACATGAGACCCGCTGGACCTTGATGCACCAAAAAAAAAAAAAAAACATTGCTTTACAGACATTATATTTTAGAGTGATATGCAACCGCAGTTGTGGAAGCAAACATCTACCTACTAACTGGCAGAAACCGAGATCGAGAGCAACAGAGCTCGTACACCAATAGATTTGGGAAGCAATTCAAGGTTCTGTACGAATGAAGCTCAAATTAACGGCACTACACATTTAGACTACATCCATATGCAACCTGAGGTACGTGATTATTAGGTGATTTGCAAAGAAATACACAATTCACAATGATTCAAGCTAAAATGACATATGCTTGTGATTGTACGGAGTCTGCCAAGGTGCTAACTACCCCCACAAACTGGAGCATTATTCTCTACTAACCAGAGTTCTCTGATCAATCCATTCCCCGACGATCATTCCACAAAGTCAGCTGAAGCATAGCAGCAGACTGTTGCGAATCCCAGGATCGAAACTTAGTGCTACAAACCAACAATGAGATCAGTATCCCACCTTTTTTGGATAGGAAAGGACTGAAAACAGAACTATTCAGAGACGTCTACACTGAATGGCGAGGAACCTACCACACACTAATGATGAACCAACCCACGATCTATCAATCAGCAGAAAAAAGCATACTGAGCCAAAAACATTTCAACTACCGAAACAGAAGAATATTTGGAATTAAAAGACCTACATCAGGACCTGCACTGAGTGACCATCGACCCACTTACACTATGAATATTGTTCCGTCTGTAGCAAGTGTTCTAAAGTGAAAAGGTGGCATATCAGCCTCCTGCAAAACTCCTGGAGCACAATGAATAAAGATGCAATACCATTATCTAAGGCAAATGCCCTATTACAAAAGCATCTTCCCAGCGTTCTGTACGCAATCTCTATGCATTGGTATTTATATCTAGCTTTTATAAAGATTTGTACTTTATTCCTCTTAGCACTTTACAAAACGTTGAAATGAACTGGTGACCTTTAGTGCAGCCACTGGCAAGAGGAAAACTATGCAGCTGGCTATGTCTGTATATTTGTGGGATAAACATGTATTAAACTGGTATAGCCAGGCCCCCAAATCAACAATGGACTTGATGTCTAAGCAAAGTTTTAAAAGAGGCCCAAATTCATCTCATCCTTCTGTCTTCAATACTGTCATGTTGAAGGGAGGGAAGGTTACTATTAAAGCTGAAAGTGAAACAATGCTGTGGGAGTCTGATTTCTGCAGCTGCCTTTCTTCCAGAATCAAATGTTGACAAAGCAATGTTGTTAAAGCCATTGGAAGCAGCACCGAATCATAACCGTCAGGTGGGCATCGAGGGTGATAGGATAGAACCGTTCCATATGCATCTGTAGTTTTCCTTTTCTTTTGTTAAAATACTTTACATTGCTGATGCAGAAGTGCTCTTAAATGTTGAAAATTAATGCAATCGACATATAGAGGTAAACTTGTAGGCCTCAGACGAGAAGTCATATTTCAAAACCAAGTGAGAGCAGTAGGATTTCACAGTTACACTAATTCAGGTATGTTAGCTGCAGAAAGCATTTGTTTTCACAAAGCCTGACTTCGGTCAGGAAAGTGAAATATTAAACTTTCTATGACACAAACTTACTGGGAAATACATGACTCCATAGAAAATGTTAGATTTCGACCTTTCGCATAGGCATATTTTAATAAAAGATAATAATGCTTTAAAATGTTTCACATGAACAATAAGGTTTGTCAATTCAGATGGATGAGAACCATATGAGAAGTGTAATGTAAAGGCCTACCCATGAACTGTATTGGTCTTACAGTAAGTTAGTGGTTGGAACGCTCCCCAGATTCTGCAAATGTTTCACAAATTGTTTAATTCTATAGTTTAATATCTGTAATCTGTTGCCTCTTGATTGCTTAGACAATGGAAGCTTTCCTGTTCCCATGATGACACAGTGCCCTGACAGGACGAGACAACTGAGAATCGCAACAACTTGTTGCAACTATAGATATGAATAACTTTTGAAAATGTGTGTTCCTAGAGTAGGACAGAAGCCCCTAGCTGACTTTCCAGACCACTTTGCAGAGCCTTTTATAGACGCTTCGCATACTCATTCTAAGAGATCCTTTTATTTCCCTGCTTGAATCTATGATGCTCTGAGTCTCTACTGGGTTTCTTTTCATGGGAAGTCCTGTTTTGATCTAATGTTAAAAGCTTCATGCCTTCACCTCTCAAATTTAGAGCTCTTAATGGGTTCTGACTGGTGATTTACCTACTAAAAGATTTTAAATAAAGGTTTGAAACACCAACTCTCATCACTGACTCCCAAAGACTGAAATTTTAACTGTGATTAATAAGCTGATTTGATTTGCAGCTCCTGGTTACTCCCATCTATGAACAAGTTCTGTCAACTGTGCCCAGATGAGAAAGAGCAGGGACACTTGTTCTGATTGAGTAGGTAATATGTATTTAAAGTCCCTTCTCCGCTACTGTACACTCCCACATAAAACTGCAGAGTCATTTGTTCTGACTTGTGATCTTAATTAGGGAAAAGCAGATAACCCTTAACCATGAAATGGGCTCTAGAGGTACCATTAGGCACTGGCTGGCATTCATCTTCTTCTTTTGAGCAATCCTGAAGGACAGGATACCTAATTTCTATTATACCTATTATGGCCACTGAATCTCTTGGTTGAATGGCAGAACCACGCATTCCATTGCAATGCACATCGTGACCACGAGTGTGTTACAATAATGTCACTACTACACAAATCCCTTACCACGCATGCCTTTACAACAAAATATGTGAAAAAGCATGTGTTTTAAAGGCATATGCATGGTAAAGCCCCCGCCCCAATACCCGCCCCAGTCCAAAAAACCACCGAGCCCTAAAACCTAACACCCCTGCCCCTCCCTAAACCAGTACCCCACCCCCAGACCAAAACTCCACCCTAATCCTGAAAACCGACGCTTGCCCTAAAAGCTAAGCCCCGCCTCTCCCTAAAAGTCCCCCAAGCCCAACACCCCTACGCACTTAACCTGAAAACAGTCGTGCCCTAAAACATAAGCTCCACCTACCTAAAACAGTACCACCCAAGCCCAATACCTCCCAAGCCTAAAAACCACCACCCACCCTAAAATCTAACCCCAATCCCCTGCCCCTCCCTAAAAACAGTACCCCCACCCCCAGACCCAATCCCCCCCACAGTAAACCCAAAAAATGAGCCCCCGCCCCCTCCCTAAAACAGTCTCCCCCACCCCAAGCCCAACCCCACTCTGCACTTAACCTGAAAACCACCCCCCACCGTAAAACATAACCCCCTCCCTAAAACCGTACCCCCCAAGCCCGAAAACCACCCGCCCTAAAACCTAACTCCCCACCCCTCCCTAAAACAGTACCCCTCACCCTAAAACCTACCCCTGCCCCAACCCCCTCCACACAACTGAAAACCGCCCCCTGCACTAAAACATAACCCCCCCACCCACTTCCCCTCCTTAGAACAGTACCCCTCCCCCCCCTCCCCCAACTAGGCCCAATACCCCCAAGCTCGAAAACCATCCCGTCCTAAAACCTAAGTGCCCTATCCCTTCCTTAAACAGTCCCCCCCCATGCCCAACCCTCCCAACTGCACTTATCCTAAAAACAACCCCGTCCCGAACAGTATCCCGTACCCCCAGACCGAAACTCCCTTACCTTACTCCTACGGCACATCGCAGCTCATTTTGAGGAAACAGAATAATCTTCGTTTCCTCTAACGACACTGATAGCCTTCACCATCATTACACGCGTAGCCCTTACCATACATACCACTACAATCGCTGTGATGGTATGCTTGGTAAAAGCTATTCGTTGTAATGACGGATGTGGTGTGACACATGCGTGGTAAGGACTAGTTTCCCGAATCTCATATTTGGCAGCCACTGAAAGACTGAAGACCAGGCATTTTATCATGAACTACTAGTCTTCACATTTTGATGTTATGTATGGCTCAACCTAATTATCTACTAATCTGCATCTAGAAACCTGACACACTGCCCTTTATATAGATATTTTCAATTTTCAGTGATATGTTTTTTGAGATTTGAGGACACTTGGCTGCTCCTCTCACGGATGAGTGGTGAACAAGTTAAAACGGATATTGCAACTACGTGTCTAATATTTTCAATACTTGAATTCCATGTGAATTCAGCAACTGAATTATTGCGATGGATTGAAGTGAATGCAGTTTACATCAGTCA